>NC_138955.1:26304170-26784170 GCF_965226115.1 Aulonocara stuartgranti | reverse complement strand
AAATGGCAGAAAGAAAAAGTGGATCAGGCCAGAGGTGATTGATACTTTCAATTTGAGATACTAGGAAGAGTTAGGGAATGATCATAGGGAAGTTCTATGAGAAATACATACATACAGTATTGAAAATCAGCTTAGAAAACACTGGACAGAACTTTTAGTGTCCTGTGTACTTTAACAGAAGAGGCGCAACATGTTAAGTTGTAAAAAGCTTCTACTGGTACTGTAACTGATTCTGCGTGACTAATGAGCCATATCTTGAAGTAATGGGTGAGATTTGTGAGGATGATGCAAGACTTGCATCAAAACAGCAAGACAGTGGTGAGGTGACAGACGGGTTCAAGGTGGGGGTGGGATAGTCTCTGAGCCCGCTCTTGTTTGCAGTGGTGATGGAGGAGTTGACAAGTGAGGTCAGGCAAGAGTGTCAGTGGACCATGATGCTCACAGGGACACTGTGATCTGTATTGAGAGTAAGGAGCAGGTGGAAGAGAGCCTGGAGGTGGAGGTATGCTCTGGAGAGAAGCAAAATAGCTCAGGTCAGCTATCCAAAGCAACAGACAGAGCGAAGTAAGGAAGAAGAGAGTGTAGGCAAAGCGGAAGTGGTTGGAGACAAGTGTTAGGGGTGATTTGTGAGTAAAGAGACCTGCTATAATGTAGGGTTGTGTTGGCAATTATAAAAAGGCAGGAGAGGTGACAGGTTAGGAGTGACCAGAATTGACAGTTAGAGAGGAAAGGCTGAAGCGATCTGCAGACCACAGAAAGACCACAGAGGAGATTCATGGATGTCATGAAGAAGGACATGCAGACGGTCGGTGGGACAGACAAGGATGGCAGGGATCGGGTGAGATGTAGGTAGATGATTCCCTGTGGCGAATCCTAAACGGAGCAGCCGGAAGAGGTACATCTCTTCATCATTGTTATAAAAAGTACATTATTTACTTACCTAAGATACTGTGGGCTTGCTTCGATTCATACACATAGAAATGGATGTGTGTGCCACTGCCCACACTGAAGCCATAAATGCAATCTAATTCTCTGGGAAACACTGAACCACAAGGCAGAGCAGACCCATGGGAGATCAGACAGGCAACCATGAAGGATGTGCCGCAGTGCACTTTCTTCCAAACACAGTATATACATATATAAGAGCAGGAATAATCTAAATATGGGGTCACACACACACACACACACACACACACACACACACGGAAAGCACAAGCGAGCTAGGTATTCATCACAGGGAGAGACTATTGTCAAAGAAAAGTTTAATTGTGTAAACACTCTGTAACTGTCCTGTCATATTCCTGCCTCTCCGGCTCACTATCGCCTCCATGGCTGTAATTGAATTGCTAGTGTCAGGAGGGAGAGGAGGGGAGGAAGAGGTGGAGGAGGGAAAGGCAGGAGGCGAGACTTGCCTTATGAATAGAATGTGTTTTCTATCAGGCAGGATTTGACAAATTGTGTCAGGAAGAAAAGTCCAAGCGATAACAGTTTGGTATATGAAAGTGGAGGAGGTGCTACAGGGGAATGGAGAACAGGCAGCGAAAGGGCGAAGAAGAGGGATGAGGAAGGAAAGAAGGAAAGACAGAAGGAAAGAAGCAGGGGCAGAAATAGGAAGTGATTTTTTAAAAATGTGGAGGAAGAGAAGAGCGGAGATACTGGTTGGAAAAAGAAGATAGGAAAAGAGGGCTTAAGAAATCAGAGGGGAGAGGTTTGAAGGAAGACAAGTATGGGGAGTGAAGACGAGGAGGAGGTGGGAGAGATAAAGAAGCAAGGAGAAAAAAGAGGAGATAGAGGAGGTAAAGGCAGAGGACAAAAAGAAATGGATGGAGGAAGAGGGAAGGAGATGATGAAGACTACGAAGTTGGGAGTAAAGACGGAGAGGAAAAAGAGGACGAGACAACAGTGGAAAGGAGAAGAAAGAGGAGGAAAATGAGTGAGAGTGGAAGATAGGAGCTGTACTGTCTGTACTGAGGAAGGAAAATGATCTGAAGAACAAGGCAGAGACGAAATTGAGGAAGAGGACGCAATGAAGAAGGATTCAGTCAGATTCCTGTACAGTTTTTTACAAAGCTTTACAAAGTTTGTGTGTTCGTGTGTGTAACAGTAGATTCCCTCAAAACCTTTCCCACATTGTTTAAAGCCTGGGAACTAAAGTTTTTTTCATATATAATCTGTAACACACCTCCACTTCTCCTCCTCCTCTTCCTCACCTCACTTTCTCCATTTCCTTTCCTCCCCCAGTGCATCCTCCCCACATTTCCTCTCCTTTTTCACTACAGTGATAAAAAAAAGATACTTTTATTTTGACAGTCTTATCAGGACAGTGAGCTCAAATCAAACAGTGCTCTAATAGCCTTGAGACACCTCAGTCCTAGCTTTGTCTCTCCTGGTCTCTTTTGACTCCTGTATTTCCTCCTCTGAGATATCCCTCAACCCCTCGTTTCATCTTCCTCCCTCCTCCTCCCTCCTCTTCTTTCTCAGTGATCTCCCTGTGATAGGACTAAGGCTTTTCTAAGCTGTATTTAGCTTTTCCACTTTCTCTTTTGGGAGCTGATCTACCTATGAAAAGACGGGGGGAAAGGGAAGACAGAATGGTTGTGAAACAAAGACAAAAAAGAAGATGAACGATTACAAAGCAACAAAAAAGGTCAAAAGTTTGAAGGCAGATCTGTATATTTTGGTTAGGTACCAGTGACAGGAACCCTCATGTGCTGGAGAGAGCAGTGCATTAATGATCAGCGTGTCTGCGTCTCATGTTTTACATAATGACACATTCAAGTGTCCGCATACCATTGTCCACAAAGTATAGAGACAATAGGGTTGAGGAAAGGAGGGAAGACGTGGAGTCTGAGGTGGAGGGTAAATGAACAGACAATTTGTTTTCCCTGATACGGATGATGAGACTGACAGCTCGTCTTTGTTCTGACTGAGGTCGGAGGTCACAATGACACACGCATACACAACGCAGAGATAATAGGCAATTGTCTGTATCTGCAACCTGCATAATTACTTCCAGAGACAGAGAGAGACGTGACTCCTGCTGGAAAGCCCAAAAGGGAGGAGAAAGACAGAAAACAAGGGCAAAACAAGCCAAAGTCAGGAGACTGCAGAGAGAAAGAGAGTGACAGTTTAGTTCTTGCGTTAGTCCTGAACCGGCTACTGTGAAGCAGGATTTGGGGCTTTAACTCCACAATTCAGTCAACTTCAGGTTTTTGGAATTTTGGAAAGGGGGTTACTGGTTACTGGGTTACATCGGCATAATAATTAATGCTGCACACCTAAGAGGTCAACCCCCACCAAAACACTGCCTACCTGACAAATCAGGTCTCTTTTAAAGACATATACATACTCAGAAAATCTTATGGGCCCCCTATGCAGGTAGTGGCAGGGTCAATGTTTTAAAGACCATTTAAAGTTTTTGTCTTTCCTTGACAAACATCAATAAGCAATATAGATTTTTAGGAACAACTTCACTTCACTTTTTTTCTTTCAGAAGCTTTAAAGCCATTTCATTGCTCTATGAGCCCTAATATTGCAAAATCATTAATTGTTACAGTTGTGGTCAGAAATGTACAATAATCAGGGGCATGAATGTCATGGTAATTTGGGGCTTTTAATGATTTCTTTGAACTGATTTATTTTTTTGAAGCAAGCTTCACATTGCCTTGGACTTGAGAGGGTGCTGATCGAGAAAGAAACCCCTAATCTAAAACTGACACCTTCAAGTGGAAATTTGCTGCTGCCCATGTGGACAAGCTAAATGCCTTTTAGAGTAAAGTTTTATAGATTGGGCTATTTGGCCACAAGTAAATCAAGTGTATTTTTCGTTTGTGTTGTATTGGCAGAGCATGCATTTTTAATATTGTTCAATCATTTTCATTTAATTGTGGGAAGCCAAAATCATGTCAATCACTGAAATGAGAATTCAATTAACTGTGCAACCCTATTATGCATTACTGCGTATTTACTTTACAGAACAAACAATTGTAAATGCAGCGACATCTTCCAGTGTCTTAAACCTGTGACACCTGCGTCATTTATGATCGTACTATTTATATGATGAAACGGGAGTTAGATGATGAGACGCAATCTCTCCAGCATGTTTTGCGGATGCCTCAGGGAGCTCCTCTTGCTACAAGTCATGCTTGACTCATCTCACCTAAGAGGGGTCCAGGAGGCAGATGCCCATATCATCTCAGCTGACTCCTAGCATCTCTACTCAGCCCCTCCAGAATTACCAAGCTCTGCACTCTATCTCTAAGGCCGAGCCCAGACAGCCTTCAGAGGAAAGTCATTTCTACTGTTTATATCTCCAGTCTAATTCTTTCAGGCAGTTCCCACAGCTCATGGACATAGGTGTGGGTAGGAACATCGATCGATCTGTAAATCGACACCTCTGCTTTCCTAGTCTCTTCACCACAACAGACCACTCCAGCACTGGCATCAATCTGTCTGTCCCCTCACTCTTGGACAAAACCCCGAGATACTTTAACTCCTCCACTTGGGTAGCAACTCATCTCTTACATGGGGTAGACACTGCACCTTTTTTCAATTCAATTACAGTCACCAAGAAGCACTTTATATTGTAAGGAAAGATCCTACAGTAATAGAAGGAAACCCCAACAATCACACAGGGGAGAACCATAGCCTCAGACTCTTCTGCTACTCCACTATCCACTGTAACTGGTTACATGCTGCCAACACCACCTGTTATGTGAACCTTGTTAGAATGGTAAACCTGGGCTTATTTATTGAGCCTTTGTGTTGCCGCTTAGCCTGATTAGGGACAATAGTGCAAATGAATAACTAAACTTCAAATCTAAAAATGTATAATATGAGTGAATTCCATACATTGCTGATTCTGTAGCAGTCGGTTTTGCAGGGTGGAGTTGCTAACCCCACGCCCAACCCTCGTCCTTTCTCATCCAGGCTTGCCAGGACGATCTGATGATCTGAGCCCGGATGATCTGAAAATCGTCGACATCACCTGGGACGAAGCCAAAGCAGTCGCCACTGACCGACGTCAATGGAGATCGTTAACTGCCCGATACGCTACTTGGTGTAGGCGAAACTAAGTCGGGGTGGGCAACTCCAGGCCTCAAGGGCCGGTGTCCTACAGGTTTTAGATACCCTGCATCAACACACCTGAATCAAATGATGAGTTCATTACCAGGCCTCTGGAGAACCTCAAGACATGTTGAGGAGGTCATTTAGTCATTTAAATCAGCTGTGTTGGATCAAGGACACGTCTGTCGTACACCCCTGAACTAAGTGCTAAGTAATGGGGGAATTAGATGAAATGCACAATGCAAGAAGTAGAAGAAGTACAGAGAAATGTCAAAAGATCACGAGTGACGAATTAAAGCAGAGGTGGGTTAGAACTGTACTTGCATGTGTGCCACACATGCAGATGTGAAGCAGATAAATCCATAGCTTTTGGTCCCAGTCATGCTAAAGAAAAAACAAAACAAGCCAAAAACAAATACAAACAGACAAAGCAAATATGAGATTTCCCAACGGGCTCTTCCTCTGACATTTTCAGTGACAACAGTGGTGTCACAAATAAAATACAGTGTCCAGCACCTTATAACACTCCTATCCTGCATTGTTTTTTAGCCAAACATAGCAGGGTGCTGGATCTTTTCTTTTCTTTTTGTAAAAACTAAAACCTGAGGAGGAAGAAGCTTAAACCTTGTGAATATGAAGTGTTAGACACACAAGCAGCCCAATAAGAAATGGTCTGTTAGTTTTCTTTTTTACTGAATTAAAGCCAAAATAGAAGTTAAACCGCTTGTAAGCAATCTACATTCAGAGAGTGGTTCAAGGTTCAAATTTATTTATATAGCATATTTCCAGACAGATGATTATAGCTCAGAGATGGTTATACTGGAATCCTAGTTTTGGACTTTTTAAGTCTTGGCCTGGACAAATACCCCCATATGAACAAAGCATCCTTTGTCCCATACATCCACTGCAACTCTTCTGCACATGTCCAAACCATCTCAACCTTGCCGCTCTAACTTTGTCTCCAAAACAACAACCTGAGCTGTCCCTCTGATCTGCTTATTTCTAATCCTGCGCATCCTGGTCACTCCCAGTGAAAACCTTAGCATTTCATCATTTCTGTCACCTGCATATATACAACCAGTCGCACTACCAGCTTGTAAACATTCTCTTTCACTCTAGCTTCCCTCTGTCACAAATCACCCAGGCTTTACTGTTCCACCTGCCTCCCTCTCACTCGCACATGTATTCTGTTGTACTTCTACTGGCTTTCATTCCTCTTCTCTCCAAAGCATACCTCCACCTCTCCAGGCTCTCTTCCAACTGCTCCCTACTCTCACTACAGATCACAGTGTCATCTGCAAACATCATAATTAACAGAGACTCCTGCCTGAACTCATCTGTCAACCTGGACACCAAAGAACCTTCTTTGCAGTTCCTTGCAAAATCATAGAGCAGATCATAGACAAGTTAAACAATCTATCTTACCCCGAAAAAAAAAATGCTAGCTTGCCAATGCAGTAGGGCTGCCACGATTTGTCGACTAGTCACGATTACGTCGACTATCAAAATCGTCGACGACTGATTTAATAGTCGACGCGTCGTTTGAAACTTTGTAAGATCACAAAAGACGCAGGAATAAGTGGCAGGATTTAAGAGTGTAATAACGGACTGAAACAGAAGATGGCAGCATTGCATGTACAAGGATGTCAGCTACCGTTAAACCCCGAAGAAGAAGAAGAAGAAGAAGCAGCTGTGTCCCAGAATTCATAGCGCGGCCCAGCGCAGTTTCCAACAATGGCGGCAGCTAGTTAGTTTTAATGTTACTCTTATTATTCTTTCTGGGTCACAAAATAAACGTTTAACATATTTTCAGGCGAGAATGTAGCTGTGTAAACCTCAAATATCTGCTCAGTTTATCAGGACACATATTTTCAAAAGCGCTCCGACGTTTTCGGAGACATCTGTTACCCACTAGCTCGTTAGCGAGCCGGGGGCTAGGCTCACTAGCGCCGTGAGAACACCGGACTCCCCGCAAATCGTTTTCAAACCCACCGCCGTCTTTCGCTACTCAGGTTAAATATATATATGAGTCACTTAGATAACTTAAAATGTTATTGTTTGGCTTTTTTTTTAGTATTTTATTTGTTCCTGAGTAAATCAGTTTGTCTGAGATTAAAGTTATAGTTTTTACACAGCTGAATAAACATCAAGCAGACAACTGATTATCAGAAGTGTGAGATGCTCCAGAATATACTCCAGTGTCCTGTTATATTTTAGATAGCAAGGAGTTTATTAAACTTCACCGAAACAATCTGCAAATTTCATTAAAATTTAATAAACTATCATCTTGTCTTTATTTTTAGTTAGCACAGACCTTAAACACTTAAAGCTGTAAGCTAATGATAGTTATATAAGAGCAGATGCTGCTGGTGCAATAAGCTGTAGTTTTACGTCCAATGGATGATGATCTGATTAGTCGACTAATCGCAAAAATAATCGGTGACTAGTCGACTATCAAAATAATCGTTTGTGGCAGCCCTACAATGCAGGATGCTTTGGGAAATTTTCTATAGCTAATGATTCCAGATTTCTTTGGTTACCCTAATTATGACTAAAAATGAAAATATGGAATACATGCTGAACACACTGAAATATTAAAAGCATTATAGCTGATCATTAATATATAGGTTTGTTTGCCATTTAGAAGAATTGGAGCCAGCACGCATATGGCGAGAGGTGGCATACACCCTAGGCGGGTTGCCAGTGCATCACTGGTTTTGCTCCTCATAATGTAAATCTTTTGGTTTTAGGTTTATCGGCCACACTGGAATAACGTGCTTTTTTAGGGTTTGACTAGCAGCTAACAATATGACTATAAAATTATCAGCATTTGATTAACAACTAACTTCAAACGGACTTGTAACTTCTTATTGCATGTTGCAAATATTTGTCACTCAACAACACAATTATAAACACATTTTAATACATTTAACCAGTGGTCTTTCAAAGTTGCATCACTGCAACTTCCATCACTGTTCAGGACAGTTTTTTCTAAAGAGCCCATTTCCATGTTAAATTAATTCATAACTCAGTCTTCACTTTTCTTCCTCTGTGTCTCTGAGTCCTTCTGTTGTTATTTCTTTTCTTTTAATTTCTATCTCTCTCCTCGTCTCTCTGTTCATGTTTGGCCAGACGAGCGCAGCGTCCCCAGATAAAAGACAACCAAACAAGAAAGGGAAGTACAAAAAAAACAAAAAACAACAACACAAGAAGCAGAACACGATGAGAAGGAAGAAGAAACAGAGAGGACGGGGACAACAGAGCGAGGCGCATGCTTGGTGTAATTGAATCCAGGCGGCAGCAGAGAGAGGGGCAGATGGATGAACTGAACAGATTAGCATCCGTAATCAGAGGAAGGCGTGAGGAGGAATAGATGTGGCGGCCGTGTTCAGTGAGCTGCTAACTGGTTTTACAAACATGTCTGTGAAGAGTTGCTCTGGCTCCTGATGAACACAAACTATGACTTATTGTCTCTGATCAGATGGAACAGACGTGCACCCGCTGTTTTACATGATTACTACTTCTACTGAGGCTTTGAAGAGGGTCATCGCCTAGCTCTGATAGAGACAAGAACGTGGACAGATCGGTTGCCGGTCACGGAGTGTTGGCTGTGAAACTTCAAGTTCATCTGTAAGAGACATTTAACAAACAGGAGGAAATGTCTTATTTAGTTTTTTTCAGCCTCGGATGAATCCATATTTGCTGTTCCAGTGTGTATAAATCAAACACAGTGTGTGCTGCTTATACGTTGTTGGGGCAAACTACCCTGAACAGATAATGGAAGGCCTCTCATTGGCTTCAGGTTTAGGGTACGGTTAGAGTCAGAGTAAGTCTCCGGGAAATAAGAATAGCTCATCTTGCCATCATGCTAATGTGATCTTATGTGGGTACAGACTTGCGACCTTAGAGCTGGGATGTTCGGTTCAAGCTTCATGCCCCCCTTTTTAATCTATCTTCATCACTTGAAATATCAGCTTTTCCTTGCTTCCTTCCCTCTGTCCCATTGTGTTTACACTTGTTAGATACCTTCTTGATTAAGCCTCCAATTTACTCTTTCTGTTGCTTTCCTTTTATTAAACTGGATCCATTTTTGTTTTTTGTCCCTTTTTAGTTTTCACTAAATCTATCCATGTTAACCTTCATGCCCATCTTTGACATTCTTTCCTTCCTTCTTTTCTTCTTTCATTCATACCATTGGTAAACTTGCTGTAAAATGCATTTCCACATCCTTCCATAGTCAAATGCTTATCCATTTTTTCCTTCCTTTCTTCCTTCCATATGATAAAGTGCTATATAGGGCCTTTCTTTTCTGGTCTATTATTTATTCACTTAAGTTCCTCCAGTTTACCCCATTCGTCCTTCCTGTTTTAAACTGGATCAATTTTTGTTCCTGTTTAGTTTTTGCACTCTCTATCCTTGTTTTCTATTATATTTCAGGGACCTGCTAAACATTATTTCTTAATTTCTTCCCCTGCTTGTACTTTCCTTCCTTTAGTTAGTCTTTTCTTATTCCTGTGCTGTAATACTGAAACTTTAACACATCGTTTTCTCTTTGCACCGTCAGGGGCAGACCTCTTCACCATGTGTGACATATCACTCTCTAAACTTAGTTTGAGCTCACTCACTCTCACACACAATTAAAAGTTGAGTGTTGGACCTTGAAGAGTTCCCATGTTATCATTGCTGTGACAGAAAGATAGCAGTGAGGAACGCTTTATTTGCCGTCCGGTGCCGTCCTGTCCTCTGCTGCCGTTATCTGAACAGCTCCGGCTTCCATTGTAAACAGCCCTGTCCTCGTTAAGAAGCCTAATTAGAAAACTCTAATAATAATGGTGTGTGATTGTCCATTGTGTACTCTAAAGATTCCATTTAGAGCGGTGGCGAGCGGGTGGCGGTTTAATAAAACTTAACCAAACGGATAATTTTGCTCTAGTAATAATCCTCTGCTTCTGAAAGTTCTTTGTTTGCCTCAAGTGGTTTTATTGCTTTGCTTAAAAAAAAAAGACACTGATTTAATTAATCTGGGCACTTTCAGAAAATCCATTGTGACTAATTTTGCCACTGAGTGTGGATTTTAGAGGACCTGCTGTATAGAAATCATTTACCAGGTCTGAAAAACAGAACAGCTTTATGCAAGACTTTGAGACTGAAAAAATTCCTTTTTGTGTTAAGACTGTTGGCAACTCTGCTTGTGAGAGTGAGCTATCCCTCACTAATTAGTTTACTGAAGAAAAACAATCATGTATTAACCTTGATCATTATCTAGAAACAATCAGCTCACCGGCCTAGCTTGTAACGGGTGTAACCTGCCACTGCACAACCTGTGGTAGTGTGATTGCCCTTAGCACTGTGCAATCTTGAGAATCAGTTTATCAATATGCAAGATTAACACGGTGGACAAGTATATTTTACACTTCGATTGTGGCTCAAGGGTTGGCAGTTCGTCTTGTAATCAGAAGGTCGTCGGTTCGAGCCCTGGCTCGGACAGTCTCGGTCGTTGTGTCCTTCGGCAAGACACTTCACCTACTGGTGATGGCCAGAGGGGCCGATGTCGCGATATGGCAGCCTTGCTTCTGTCAGTCTGCCCCAGGGCAGCTGTGGCTACAACCATAGCTGTCTCCACTAGTGTGTGAGAGTGAATGAATAGTGGAATTGTAAAGTGCTTTGAGGGTCTCAAAAAGCGCTACATAAATGCAATCCATTATTATTATTTTAACCATGATGTTTTCTAAGCCTAACCAAGCAGTTATCCAACTTCAGGTTTCTGCCAATCCAGAAAGAATCACCAAGAAATCTAACAAGCATGGACCGGAAAAACACGAACCAAGAACTTTCTTGGGAAGCCACTGCCGCATAAAGTGAAAGCTAAAAATCAAAGATACACACATTGGACACAGGCTGCAGTGTCCTGGTCCTTATACAAACTTTTTTTACACTTGCCATAAAAAAATTGTAATAGCTAATACGTTGCAATAGAGGAGGACTGAAGTCCCTCCTAGTGGTCAGTGAGTGAGATATTACGAAATAAAGCTGGTAATAAAAAGATAAAACCAACACTGAGGTAGAGAAAACAGCCAAACACACAACTGACGAAAGAAAGTGTGCGGGTTTGCTTTGCTAGAAGCACGTATGAATTTGACCACAAATCAAAATGATCACATACTCAGCTCACAAAAATCAGGAGTGAAAGGTGCATTATATTTTGAAAAGTTCATTTTCATTTGTGCTCATACAAAGAAACTGAGGTGGATTTGGGAGAATTTCTTTTTTCTTTCAGTGACTGGAGTCTGAATCCATATCAATCACCACACCTCAAAATGCTTGGACAACATTACCAAAGCAAGCTGCTAAGAAAAACCCAGAAACTTTTGTTTGCTACCTAGCTATAGTGCTCTATATGATGCACAGCACATTAGAATTTCTTACATACAGTTGGCATCAAGCTCTTTTTAAAGGCCTTTGAGGAAAACAAAAATATTTGAGAAAATGAGGCTTGAAGAAAGAGGTGAATGACAACTAGAGTGTGTAATACAAGAGAACAGTGTACATGTGTAAATATCCCTCCAGATTTGACCTTTGCCTCCTGTCCTGGAGTACAAGTGACATTTCAAATGCAAATACAAACACACTCGACTACCGAACACACACACACACACAGTAAATTAGTCCTTGGGCAGCAGCCGCTGCCAATGGCTACTCTACATGACATTAAACGTAGGTGACTGTAAACTTGGATAATTATGATAAATGTGAGTGATTATGACGAATTATTCCCCTCCATTGTGCTAATAGCATAATTAGCAACAATAATCAAAGACTTATGATGTTGAAATAAGGCAATGCCGCGGACAATTAGACCGCAAGGAGCTAGTAATGGAGAACTTATGGTGTTTTCCTGGAGGGCAGAATTACTCTTACTTCCAGAAAGACTTTGAAACTGGGCTGGTTTTCTTAGTAATTCTGCCCTCTGATGAGAGAAAATTGAAATAAATACTCCATTAAATGCAAGCTTTTATGAAGATGGAGTGAATGAGAATGAAAGTGAGTGTAAATAAGAAGGCAGGTGGCTCAAAGGCAAACCATGTAGGTACTGCTTTGTCCTTCGAGTCAACTATTCAAGCTAAATTTTAACTTGAAGACATAAACAGTAAGAAAAACTGAAACTGTTGTCATGATTCTGGAAACGTGACCATACATGCCTCGTCTCGGGTGTTTTCTTCCTGCTCAGGCAGAGATAGTCTAAGGCGTACTGAAGCCTGAAGGCACATCAGATCATTAAAGCAGCAAAGACCTAATCTTGAGTTTGGATAATAAGGCAAAGGAAATGACGGATGTATAAACTCACTGTCATTTTTCTGTCAGAGGTGTCATCATTGTGTGGTCATGCAGTTTGAAGAAGGGATGGTTTTTGAAATCTTGCCCTCTTGCTGTGTTCAAAAATCACTTTGACATCAGAGATGTTAGAATGTTGCTGAACAGCAAACCTCTAAAAGCAAAACAGGATCAAATTCTCTAGGTGATGGATTGAAAGATGCGCTCCCTTTCACAAACTCATGGGAGAAACAATTAAATCATGTGTCTAACACTAACAGAACCTCGAATATTGCAAGAGGGATGTGAATGTGAGTGTCAAATTCAGTTACTATTCAGTTGCTGAATATCCAGAGGCAGTAGTGCTATTTTTATATAAGCATCTATATGACATTGTAAGGCAGCTGGGCTTTCACCCGATTTGCAAAATCACCATCACACTTTTGACAAATTAAATCTTGCCGAGATAAAAGCTATATGCTTGCAGAGAATGAGAAGCTGCCAGCAAATATTCCTACAATGATAACAAAAAGTGTTTAATAATAGCTGTAAATGATATCACCCTGTTTATCTTGTTGGTCCATGATTAACATTGCAAGTTACCATTACATTATTGTGATATTGTAGCTTTGCAATGTGGGGAAAAAGGGAAAAAATGATATTGCTCATATAAAATATAGTTCATCTGGAGCAAATAGTAAGCATTTTAAGTGAAACTTGGTTTGCTGTTAGCCAAATTTAGCTTACTCGCGTTGCTTTTTTAATAAAAGCAATAAAGCAGTAAAAGCAGCTTTTAGCTAACTTCTTGGCTAATGCTAACTGAATGCTCACAAGACAGCATTTGCCAATGGCAATGTTGACTAACATTATTATGATGATGTAGGAAAAACATGAACATGGGGATACCAGATATCCCTAATCACTTAACAACATGCTAACTCTATAGCTTGGTACACTGACTACTTGCTAGTTTTCGAAGCTGTCGCTGGTTTCTCCTTCTATCTATGCCTTAAATCCGACTGGTTGAAATTACTTTGTGGCAGACAGTAATTCCCCTTATAAGTGTCATTTAACAATAGGTTTCCACTGATGACTTACTACATCAGTGTAGCAAATCAAACTGCATGAGATGTGCTGTGCTGTATACAATTATCCAAGTTGGCTCAAATTTAACAGTGACAAGTTACTGATCTTCCTTTAGACTTTCCCCAAGTTTAAATGGTTTTTGAAAGATTAAACAAAGAAAAGTACTCAAACTAATGGCTGCCTTGGAGCAAGGAAATTGAACAGATTAAAACTAAAGGTCAGAGCATTTACACTTACTCAATGCTAAATTACATGTTTGATATTCATTTTGTGTAACAGGTTAGTAAGAATGCAACATTTCAGGATTTTTAAGAATCTGAAAAGCTTTCTGTTTAATAGGTATTAGATGATGAGGATGAGTTTTAGTAACTGGTCTTTTGTTTGAGGCAAGATCTTACAATTTTAGCGAAGCACTCCTTTGGTCATGCTACAAATTTCCATGGTGCGACAAAAACACTAGACTTAAACACAAACCTGTCTTTAACAATATAATCATTAGAAATTATATTATAAATGCACTGATTAAATCTAGCAAAACCTTCAGTATTGCAGCAAAAGACTATAGAATTTGTCCAAAAAACCTGTAGCAGCCTTACTGCCACAAAATAAGTTTTCAAAAACCTTACCATTGCCAAAATCTTACAGCTGTGCCAAAACATGCAACCATTAACCACCTCCTTCATTGTAAGAATGTCAAAGGTCAAAGTCAACAGCCAGCACACATCAGATACATTCCCGAAGTCTATGTGACCCTGAACTGATGATATGTAAAGAAGATACTGAAGTGAGAGAAAATAAGAGCTGCATGGAGAGTTTTCCTCCTCTCTGAGACTCTGAATTACACTTAGGAGTAATAATTTTCAACCACTCACCCTTCAGAACAGTTAGAGATGCTGAGCCTCTCAGGCTCAGTTTGACTGATATTAGTCAAATTGCGTCATGCGCTTTTAAAGATGACTCTCTTTAACTGCAAGAGGGTGTTGAAAATAGAAGCGTTGAGCTTCAAAGGAAACTCTCTCCTCCAAGGTCATCTCGTGTTTTAACTCCAATTTCAATACTTTATGAGCGTGACTGTAATTAAAATGATGGGGTCAGCTTTCTGATATATTACAACAGAGCAACCAATGAGGTAAAGCCAGTTAATTCTTTTTCAAATTGAAACTGGCAAACTTCACATGGAAAAGACAACTTTTGGTTTCTTGAAATGCGGACGGAGTCTCCTTTATTTAGCAAACAGGACATTAAGTTGTAGGCAGTTAACTGGAAATCTGCTTATGCTGTTATCTTAGCTTTGTAGGTGTCTCCTCAGATATCTTGGCTCATTGACCTGCTGCAGAGCATCTTTGTGACTGATCAGAGTCTTTCCTAAAGTCATTCCGCAAATAATAATATAATCTTTTAAACATAAACCATAAACATTCATGGCCATCTGCAGTGAGCAAATGCTGGAGTTCACGTCTTGTATCAAATTGGAATTTATAAATAAAAACCGGTCATGATGCAGATTTTGCTTTCTGCAGAAACATGGTCTTGTATTCTGTTGTAGATATCATTTATAATTAATGGAGCATAGCGATACATCAGGCACACCAGTAGATCAGCTAATTGATATCTAAATATACAACTGGCTAACCCTATATTCTGCAAGCCCATTTACAACCCACCTCCATATCTGCTGTTTCTGAAGCTTCTCTGTTCTGTGCTGAGATCCTTCTGTTGCTTTCTCTCCCTGTGGATTTCAACATGGATGCAGAATGGTGGGGAAGTCCCATATCACCAAATACAACTCATTTTAGATAGAAATGAGGAAAAAATGATTTCTGCTTTTTGACTATAATGACCCTGTCTGATCTGAACCTAATTTCTTGCTTTGTACCGTGGAACAGTAAGTTCCTTTGAAACAAAAGGGCTGTTTTGACTTGGCTTTGAAATGAGATGATTTGAGATTCACAATCAAATTCTGTAAATTACTGAATAAAAAAAAAAAAAAGTTTCCCTTTAGTATTGTTTCACTGCTGTAGAATCAAATCAAAGATGCCCAATTCACGCATTCTTTCTATACTTAAAAGCTTTCTATCTAAGAATGACATGCATTCATTCTCTGACAGACGCATCGGAGAGCAACTTGGGGTTAGTATCTTGCCCAAGGATATTTGGCATGCAGACTGTAACAGCCAGGAACTGAACCACCAACCTTCCAGTTAGTAGATGAGAGCAATTAGAGATTTAAAACCTTAGGATTGAGGATAAGGGTAAGGCTTTTTTCAGAATAAAGCTGCTGTTTCTCAGGTGAGTTTTCATAGAGAACTGACCAGTATTAACATATTTTCTCACAACTGCTCTGATCAAAGATTATATGATTCAAAGTGGATATCTATGATTATACTACATATAGATTTACAGGGGTAAGAACATTGGCGCATGGATTCTTTTACAAGATGAGTGTAATACACTTGATTGATGGTGTCAATCGCTGAAGAAGAATAAAAAGTTCTTTGTCAGCCTGTGGATTTATTTCACGTTTGTCATTGTTAAAGAATTTTAAATCTTTGGTTTCTTTGCTGTATGTTCTGGTCTTTGTTGTACTTTGTTGAACTTCCACCCCAATCAGTTTTAGCAAATATTAAAAGGGAGTTTTTCCTTCCCACTGTCGCCAAAGAGATCGCCCATAGGAGGTCATCTGATTGTTGGGTTTTTTTCTGTCTTCTCTGAATTACTGTAGGGTCTTTGCCTTACAATATAATGTGCCTTGAGGCAGCTGTTGTAGTAACTTGGGGCTATGTAAATAAAATTGAACTCAGTTTTAGTTTGTTCCGGCTTTTTGATCCTTCCTCAACCCCTAATGACAAAAAACCCATGGAGGTGCACAAAGAACATCTAAAGTCCACACAGAAAGTATCCAGCCAACCAGGAGATTCAAAAGTGATGTAGACCAGGTTTGCGGCTACAGTCCTAATCACAGCAGAAGGATATCACCCACCCTTAGTGTGGCTGTAGAGTCAAGGAAAAAGATACAGGACAGACCGATGCCCCAAAATCTCATTGCAGAAACAATCCAACTCAGAGAAAAAAGCACCAGTGAAAGAACTGAAAAACATCCAATTTACAATACTGGAGGTTGAGATGAACAGCACTGTTACCCTGGACACCTGAAATAAGCCCCTTCTTCTCCTGAGAAAAACTCATACAAATTCATACAAGCTCTGCTGCACCCCTTCCTTTTCCAAATTAACATTAAATAACACATACATGAATCCTAATCCTCCCTCTTCCTCTCTCTCTGGTCAAGTTATCATTGGGGATCACTCTTTCACATCCATATATGTCTGCCTGAAACCTCTCCCTCCCTTTTCTCTCTCTTTCTCTGGACAAATTAACATTGCTAAGCACTCATGCACATTCAAACATGTCCCTACATCCCCTGCCTCTCTTTCTTTCCATCTCTCTAGGCAAATTAACATGGGAGAACAAACACCTTTGTCCTCGTTTCCTTGCTTTTCTCTTTTGCTCTTTTTCATCGTGTGGTTGAATTAACTTAGGAATCACAAAGAAATTCATGTAAACTCCCATTTGTATTATTTTCTGCCTATACATGTTTAATTTCTGCTGCTTTTCTTTCTCGTCAGACAAAAAGATGCTGATGACCACATACATGTGCTCTTATCCTATCTCCCTATACATATCCAGTTTGGAGGGTGGGGAGACCAGGTTAGAGGTTTGCAGAATGTCAAAGGAAAAAAAAAACTGGGGGAACAAAAACCTCAAATGTGGAACTTCAATTAATTTAAAGCCCCCACCCATCCATCAGCTGCACCAATCAGCCAAGAATAAATCCGCGGCAGATCTAATTACGGTGCCGTCTCCGAAGACCCCGGCTGCCGCGAAGCCAATCTTCAACTCCTTGTTTGAACAGGCTGATGAACTAAGGGACTCGATGGATATCAAGTCATTTTGTTTAATTTATAAATGGATTTTCCCCTAATACTTAAATTATCATCAGCATGAGAGAGGGAGAAAGTGAAAGAGAGAGAGAGCACAATCCAAAGCGTTTGTAAGGTAAAAAGTCTTGAACATGTGGTGCAGGAGAGGATGGAGGGATAAATGGATGGAGGGATGGAGGAGACAAGGCAAAGAATTCCAATGAGAAATGTGTCCTTTCCCAGTTTATAGCAGTGATGGCTCTACAGTGTGTTGAATCAATTTGTTCAAACATTCAGCAAACGATAGAAGCACCAAGGTTAGAGAATGTTAGCGAGAAATGGGTTGCGACCAAGGAGAACCCTGCAGACTGAAAAATGGAGCCAACACAGAAGCATCACTGACTCCCATGTTTAAATGGCCAGCTTAACAGGATCAAAAACATATGTTTACACTTTTGACTGGTCATTTTTTTCCTGCATGCATCACCTTGACGACATAATTCAGACTCAAACATCTAGACCCGAGACCGTTCAGATATTCTGCTGAGGCTAACACCTACAATTTGACTGCCATATAAAGTGCTCCCCAATGCTATTTCAATGTCTTTCAATCAGTCTGTTACAAACTTTGATTTCATCTAGCTTCAGGAGAAACTTCCTGAAAAATCTAGTCCAAAAAGGTTTATCTGCATACTTTTCTTTTTTTTTTTTTTTTCTAAATGACATCAGAAACAGCAGTATGCGACATTACGTGATGGCAGAGCTTCAGTTCATCCTTTGTCATTTTTTTTTTTTTTTTTTTTTTTTTTTTTTTAATAAATAGGACAGGGGGAATGAATGAGAGAGAGAGGGGGAGAGAAAGAAAGAAAACCAAAGGGGAGAAGAGACGGTGAGAAGGGGGGGGAAGAGAGACAAAAAAAAAAAAAAAAAAAACTCCTGGGTCACCTGTATGGAGAAAAAAAAACAAACAAACCAAACAAACCTCCAAACCTCCCTCCACCCGCTCATTGTAGTGTTGATGCATATGTGTTCTAAGGTGCAATTAAAACCCAGGAGGGCATGGAGCTACCTGCCAAGGAGCAGCAGGTAAGCGCATAGTCCCTCCTGCTAACCCTCAATGACTAAGTGTATTTAAAATTGAGAGGTGGGCAACGACGTCAGGGGTGAGGTATACACCCTACTTTTCAAGAGAATATAGAAGCTTTCTGAGTCAAAAGTCTTGAGTTGTCTGGTTTAGTCAGAGTCATTGCAATTCTCCTTTGGTTTTATCAAGGTCAGTCATCAATCTCTTAAAAAGCAAAGCCTGTTGTCAATTTCATTTTTCAAGCCTCTAGAACTCAAATGGATTGCTTAATTTTGATGGTGAAGTACTTCACAGCAGTCGTAAGTATTGTCCTGTTTGAACCTTTGTAACTTCTTTTCTCAGCTTGAGGATCTGTGGCAAAAATACAAATAAAGTTTCCTAATTTGAAGCCACTCTCCCATGTTTACCTACCTGGTTCGGGCGTCTCAGAGTGTGACGATGAAGAAGCCGAAGAAGCCCCGTCTTCGTTGACTGCTCCCTGGGATAGAGACATCCCTCGGCCTGGAGGAAGTTTCATCCCAAGCTGCTCTGCCATCTCCACATGATCGCCAGGGTGGATGTAGTCAAACACACTGCTACCAGTGAGCTCCACCTGCAGAAATAAAGCGTTGCTAAAAATCATCCTGTAAAACCCTTTTCGTTCTTTCTTTTGTTTCTACACAATCTTTAATTTCTTGGCTCATAGTTTACTGTTTATTATTTGTCATTTATTTTAATAATTGGTCCCACAAACCAGTGAAGAATTTGTGTGTGCTGAAAAACACTCAAATCTCAAATATGGAGAAGCAATGGCTGTTGGTTTTTGGACAGTTCGGAAATTGTTAATTGCTGAAATTCTGTTCTTTGGGGTATCATTTTCATCTTTTTTTTGCTGATTCTTCGTCCTCCTACTCCGCAGCTTGTCATCTTTCTTTCTCCTCCACCCTTTACTCCACGGCTATTTTTCAATCCATAGTTCCATATCTCTATATCCCATGCTGTTCCTTTGATTCCTAAATTCACCCTGTTCCCCTCTGTCACTCTTCTACTTCCACCAATACAATAAAGGCAATCCATCTCACAATGCACACTTTTGTAGAACTGGTAGGATTGAAGATTTTCCCTCAGGAAGAAAAGACAAAATGCATTGAGCATGCATTAAAAGTCTGCTGTAGATGGAGTTATTGAGCAAGCAGAAAAGAGACGCAATTAAGACTCTTACTTAACAGAAAAATCTCTTGGAAAAGGCAAATGCATCAGTTTATTGCAAAATATTCACGTCTAATGAATTCTTCTTTTCTTTTTTTTATTTTCTCTTTGACATGTTATATTTTATTGGTAAGTGACCTTGTTAAGTAAAGATGGTACCATCTGAGTATTTACTAATCAATCTGTGTAGTAAAAGAATGGCTATATGTAAAATATTATACTTTCAGGCAGGTCAAAAAGTCGAGCTCTGCCACAAGCCTAGCAGATTAGATAATCTTACTGTTGTAATGTTCTTCTATGCATCCATTTGGGAAATCTAGTTTAGCCTGCTCAAAGTTGCTGCACACCTGCAAGGTGCTTTGCAACCCACCTCCACCTGAGCTATCAGTGTCATATCTGTTATCATTGACACCTGCTTTGCTCTGGGCTGGGGTCCTTTTGCTACTCTCCCCATCTTAAACTTAGGACGGGGAAGTTGCACAACAAAGCCACGGTGCTAAGCGTTACTACAATCACTCCTCTTGTGAGTGTTATGGTCTGGACAGAAAAAAACAGTAATAACCTTAAAGAGTAGGATAATTTAGAAGCCCTACCATTTGGTAGAATGGGCTATGATTTTGACCACTGTTTTTGATTGGGTCATCTCTTTAACACTGCAGCCCCTCTTGCTCACAGTTCAAATCAATATAATCGCTCTAGGAATGCTACACTAGTATTATATTTTTAACAGGCCAACTAACACCTCCACCCCTCTCTCTTTCATCCCTTCTCTCCTGCTCTTTCTTCTCCTCTCATCCCGCTCCTCTAATCCGTCCCTTGTCAGCCGTGGAGAATCAGCAGCATTTTGTCTTTCTTATGGAAATGGAATAAATAAGCTCCCTCTTATTAAATAAATACAGAGTCCCTTCACCTTAAAGACTCTCATTAGTGGCGATGGAAGCGGATTTGTCTTCGTTAATTGGGGATGAGACGAGCAAGCGCCATCTAAACCACAGCGTTACGCTTACACGCAAACACACATGAACACACACTGGTGCTTGCAAAAGCAAAACACGCAGCTTGCACAAACAAATTCCTGTCAAGGTTAGAAATGCACAAACACAGCTTGTGTGACGCACATTTACACACACACATAATTAGGTACACAAGTTTCAAAGGTGTGATGGTTGTGCTCTGCTATTTAACATGTGTGTTTTCATTTGTAGCATATCAAAAAAGATTGTGCACATTTATTTCCACATGCTAATCTGGTTATGTATGTTTGTGTGTGTGTTCAGGTTTTTTGGGGGTCCGCTGGGACAAAGGGGATTACATGGGTGTAATCCCTTTAATAAGAAATCCCTTTAAGGCAATTTAGTCCCCTCATAAAGTCTCATCTGGAGCAGAAAGTGATGATTAAGAAATGAGGCTGATCACTGAATAACATACACACACACATTCAGACCCTGGTGCACCATGGGAGTTAGTGTTCATGTTTACACATTACAGTGCTAATTGGATCTACATTGTTCTTCCTTGCAATAACACGCTGACTTTTAATCAATTAAAACTTGGCATAACTATTTTACATAAAGTCACTGGTGGAGCTAATTACACAGAGGAAACAATGTAGAAAAGAAATTAGACATTCTGACACTTGCTGCAGCAACACTTTAAAATAATTATCATGCAGCAGACCGAAAAATAACACATTACTGTAGACAAGTATGTGTCAGCTAGAAGTATGTAAAGGGTAGTGGCATTTAAAAAATTTTATAACCCTAGAAACAGTTTAGATGTATTCTAACATTGAAAGTAAATAAAAGTAGAGCTTTGCTCTAATACTAACAGAACTGACTTTTTTTTTCTGGGGGAAAAAAAAGACATCCCCCACTTTTATTTCCAGTGGTCCTAATCCCCTTCTCTACTCGCGGGGTGATGATCAGTATAAACATCACAATGGATTCATAATAAATTATTTTTAAAAAACATATGGCAGTTAATAATTGCTATACGTTTGACAGTGTTCATCCAAAGTTTCATTCAGATCGGCACATCCGTTAAAGAGACAGATGGAAGGGAGGAAGCTGTTGAAATATTTTTATTATTATCCTTTATTTCTCCTGGTGAAAAGCCAGCAAAAGTTACAACAAACAGAACTGGCAGATAAAGTAAATGTAATGAAATTTCAAAATAAGTGTTCTTACAGAATTCAAAAATTAAAATGAGTTGAAATTTGTGCTAAAAACACTAAAGGTCAGGTAAAATAATTTCCACAGTTATCTCTTCCTTTGGTAAATGCTACCATTAGCTGCAGTACTCAAACACTGGTGCAGTCTTACATTGCACAGACATAGTGGGCATTTATGCTTCAACGGTAAATGGACGCCATAGCCGTAAACTCCCCTGAAATTGTACTCTGGAACCAACAGCAAAAACTGCTGTGCCCCTAGAAATTCAACTTCATGATTGGCCTGCTCAGCCTGCCTCCTGTGCATTTTCCAACTATTTTTATGTAGTTTTTGAATTTATTAGTGAGAGAATAACAAACATTGCCTAACTAGGATGAATAATTATCCCAGCATCAATATAAGTACTCACAAATATCAGGAAATTACAGGAGGAAGGTTTCTGAAACTGTTGGAATGGATGTTAGGAAATGTACAAAGTGGAAAAAATTAAGGGATGAACACACCTGGACCACATCAAAGACACAAAACCCAGGAGAGACAAATTTATTTGAGTCTATTGGATGTCACCACTTAACCACTTATAAAACAACGGACATGACTACGCTGCAATTAACAGGAAAATTAGGTGTTTAAAAAGTCCATGTAGCATGAAAAAGGTTTACTTTAAACTGTAAAAAAGAATATTAAGGAACCCAAAATAAAAACATGGAGCCACAAATGAGCAGAATAGGAATCTGTCTGGGAACAGTGGAGGAGTTAAAAGTTGCCCTAAGCTTTATGTATTATTAGATAGTGGATGCTAATATCTTTAATGTTATGTTGTGCATGTTCGCAACACTTTATACATGAAGAGTAAATCAAGAATCTGTTCCAAAGATCACCTTAACACACAATGAAAGAATCTAGGCCAAAGCAGAAGCCGAAAGTTTCAAGTTTTCACTTGAAGCTAAAATTATTTAACATTGTACATTTAAAATGCAAAATTTCTACAATGCCATTACAACTCAACTTGCTCAGTTGACAAGACACCTCTACATTAATTTTTCGTTCATGTCAGAAGAAGCTAGGAAAGGAAACGAACGTGTGTCTCAGGGTTATTATTGTTAACGAAAACTAACGAAATAACGAAAACTAGAAGTGAAAAAACATTTTCGTTAACAGAAATAAAAATAAAAACAACAAAAGGAAAACTAACTAAAACTGTAATGAGTGTTCACAAAACTAACTAAAATTAACTGAATTTATAGCAAAAATGTGTTTAGTTTTCATTGATGTGTGCGTGTCATACAATAGTCAAGGGTGAAAATGAAGTTTAGTTTCCAGATTTATTCTTGCTGTGTCTCATAATGCCAGCAGGTGGCAGTACGTTAGTCGAGTCGTCTGTGTTGCTGCTCCGTCCACGCGCAGAATCATGTCAGGAAAAGTCGGGAGAAAGCGCCAGAGTCCAATTTGGGATTGCTTTGAATATGACTGTGTTTTGGATAAAGCAAGTGTCTTGTAGTGGAAAGAGACAAATAATGAGGGACATTTCTAAAGGGGAAAAATTCCCACAAACCTTAAAGTGCACTTGAAAAGCTCACACAAGAAGGCTAACCTAGCTTACCTTGAGAAGGTAAGGGAGCACACTCAACCCTCTTCCCCAGAAACAGACGCTAAGGCAAGGCAGCGTGATGCATCCCGAGACAACAGGACGGGGATATCTACATAACTGTGTGAGTCAATTGCCTTCAAAAAGTTTATCAATTCACTTGAAACAAAATTACGAACACCCGGTGCTGCAAGAGTTAAAAGTCTAATTGGGGCCAAGATATACATTTTATAGTTGCCTGGTATCAATGGTTGTTCATCTGCCTTTATTCATTTATTTATTTAAAGAACCCATAGGTGGGAATGTGAGTTGTCTGTCTCTGCGTGTTAGCCCTGCGACAGACAGGCGAC
This sequence comes from Aulonocara stuartgranti, assembly GCF_965226115.1. NCBI lineage: Eukaryota > Metazoa > Chordata > Actinopteri > Cichliformes > Cichlidae > Aulonocara > Aulonocara stuartgranti. The sequence continues at coordinate 26,760,405 of NC_138955.1, read as the reverse complement.
CTGTTCGGGGTGCAGGGTATGGTAGCTGGAATAGCAACATACCCAAGGATGAGCAGAAGAGCATGACTGATATGATGAAACTTAATTATTGCAAACACAACTAAAACTATAACTGAAACTAATCAAAACTAAACTGAAACTAAGGATTTTCAAAAAAATAAAAACTAAACTAGCAAACAATTGGTAAAAACTAATTAAAACTGATATAAAATTGAAAATCTGAAGTCAAAACTAAATAAAAATAAAAACTAATGAAAATTGCAAAACTATTAAAACCCTGGTGTGTCTGTATGTTCCTGCCTTAGAGCCACCATGCCAAAGTGCAATATGTTTACTTGGCGGATAAAGTGACTCCTGATTTAACACACACAGTTTGTGCCAGTTTCTGTTTTTCACCAAAACACAGCGCTGAAGATGTATGGCAGCCTACGTTTTTTAATCAGGCGGGAACCTTGGCAACAGCAACATCTATATATCAAGCTATCCTTCCAGCTTTCCATACAGAGGTTGGCCAAGAGATTTAATACCATTTCTTTTTTCTCTTTCTCCTAATATCTCGTGTATATGGGGTAGCGAAGTGCGACTAAATTCAGCCTACACAGTAGGCAATGTTTTCAGGGACATGAAGATGTTGGAATAGGTTTCCAACTTTGTGGGGACCTGGACCATCATGATTTACCTACGAAAACATAAACAAAGAGAAGGGAAATGTGGGACATTAAAGTTGTCTAGGACTCGAGGTGGCTAAACTATGACACAAAACTGGGCATTCACATTTGTTAAAATATCCAGTAATGCATCCATTCAGTCAGCACTGCTCTATAAAGATGGAAGAATAGGTATGGGGTAGTCAAAGTTCGTCTGGAGACCTTTATCAAAACAGGCTTCGTCTTTTCAATCTTCTCATTATGTATTATTTGAAAAGGATGGACAACAGATACACTAGCATATTGCAATTCCCCTGCATCAAAGCTGGTTCGGGCCACTCCAGCATATCACTCAGACACAGGAAAAGCAGGACTTGAAATGGACTGGAAATGACGACGGAACAAATCCAACTTATGTGATTCCGCTGAATCAATCTTCCATGTTCTGTTCAGGGTATGTTTAACCTCTCCTTTACCAAAAAACAAAGGAATGATTCAAACAACAGATAAAGAAATACATACATAGTGCTATCAGGGGTTTAACAAATTGAGGGATGTGCTGGCTGAGTGGTGACCTCAGCATAAAAAAAAGCCTCTCATCACTCCCATCAGGCTCAGTATGCATTTTGACATTGTTTGTCTGCTTAGAGTCTTTAGATAAAACTTATTAAAGCACAACAGACACGCAGGCTTTATCGCTTCACTCACCCTCCCAGACAAGGACATCAAGTGACAAAAGACAATAAGAATGACGGCGATAACCGTGTCAAACGAGCACAGAGTGAGTGAGAAAGTGTTTTGCGAATGAATCCAAATGTTAAGCGAGTGTGTTCGTGCGAATCAAAGAACGTGTGTGTTTATGTTCGCCCTTCTGCATCCTTATCAGTCCCTTCTCCATATTTTAGGACGTGCACATGTGTGATGGAAGAGGGTGCTGTCAGCTGTAATTACTGCAGACATACTAGTATTCGCGGCACACTGCTCAGCTATGTGAACCTTGCATTTAGAGCAGGAAACCAAAAAGTCTAGGTTGAGGTTTCTGCCGAACACTAGTTTCTAAATTAAACTGGGCTTTCCTCAACTATTAGCTGGTGGGTTAGGGTTAAAGTCAGGGTAATGTAAGTGATTCCTTTTTTAAGAAGCAAAATCATGGTCTGAATGAACTCTTGTGCCAAAATAGGAGCTGTATAAAGTCTGTTATAGACTCTTCTTGTTAGCCAGTGTCTTTTCATTTTATTTTATTATTTTTATTTTTTGTATATGTATAGTGTAACAATGCTGGAGCTGACAGGTGGAAGAAAAGGGAAGAATAAAAGAAAAAGAGAGGAGAAATAGGAGAAAATATAAGTGATCCATAACAATATGTCTTTCATGGAGGTCATAAAGCAAGTGAGCCGAGAGCTGTTTTTACAGAGACTTCGATACAAGCAGACTAGGGCTGGGCCATATCATACCGTTCACGGTAATACCGGTATAACGTTGGGCAACGATAAGAAAATGAAATATTGCGATAGAATATGAGTAAAACGCGCATGCGCAGTGCCTTTGTTTTCGTACGCACATGGGGGTGACGGAGAATGAGAAAGGCGAAAGCGGATCGTTGAATGAAACAGATGAACCAGAATTGGTTTTTAAAAATGCTGCAACTTCAGTGGTGTGGAACTGGTTTAGCTTTCGTACGTCAGATACACAACAAAGCACTATTTTTGGTAGAGCATGCTAGCAGGCCGTCACTTAAAATCAATCCTTTGATTTTCTGAAAATCGACAGTGCCCCTTATAATCCCGTGTGCCTTATGTATGAATTCTGGTTGTGTTTACTGACCTCGAAACGGTTTTATGTACACGGTGCTCGAAAATCTGTCAAATGTTTTAGTACAACTTTGCTAAGCTACGAAGCCGCACCGCTTGATGGATTGTCGGAGCATTACGGCTATCGTAGGCAGAGCAGAGTGATACGTACTGTGCTTCAACATAATATTACCGTATTGTGTGTGTGTATAACCTCTTTTTAAGTTTTGTGGATATTATACATGGTTATGCTGAGGATATGTCGGCCAGTTTCCACTGGAAATGCCTTTTGGTTAAACTGTCAGCAAGGAATTTGCATTTGCACTGTTACATTTTTATATAACTTTAATGCACATAAAAAACAGCTGCTTGTTTCAGTGAAAATACATTGATGTTTTTTTTTTTTTTGCACTAATAAAGTTGTTGAGTTGTAAAATATTTTGTCTGGTGTCAATTATATCGTCAGTTATATCGTGATAAATATTTTTGGTCATATCGCCCTGCTCTAAAGCAGACTTCTTTTTGCCCCCTCCTAGTCACTGCAAAGGGCGTAGTTTAATGTATTTCCAGACAGACCTGGAGAACATGTCCATTGTTTCTGTGCAATCCATTCTTCTAATGTGATCCGATGTCCTTTGGCTCAGTTCAATTCAGTTTTATTTATAGAGTGCCAAATCTCAACAGTTCCCTCAAAACAATTCACACTGTAAGGGAAAGACCCTAAAATAATACAAACCCCAACAATCAGAGGACCCCCTTGTGAACAAGCACCTTGGTGATAGTGGGAAGGAAAAACTCCCTATTAACAGGAAGAAACCTCTGTCAGGGAAGGGCAGCCATCTGTCGCGAACCTGTTGGGAGTGAATGGAGGGAGACAGGACAAAAGACACGCTGTGGACGAGAGCCAGCAATGAATAATAACTAATGATTCAATGCAGAATGGTGTATAAACACAAAGAGAGTGGAAAGAGGTGAGTGAAATGTTCAGGACATCACGGAAAGCCCCCAGCAGCCTAGGCCTATTGCAGTGTAACATTAGGTCATGTGTTATTTTGGAAGTGCCATCTTCAAACAGCTTTATTTGACGGTGAAATGTAGCTTTGGGGCAACAAAGAGTGAGGGGTCATGCTCTTTTGCTGTGTTTGACCATAACCTAAAGTTCTATATCTGGAACAATTCTCAGTAATACAAATTATTTTCCGTTTTGCTTCCTCTGTCTCTTTAAACAATGCTAAACTGTCGACCCAACAGCGTACACCTCGGCCTGTGTGACAAAAACCATGAGCCATTAAGAATGAATTACAAAGCCGGTCTAGCCCTCGTAACTTTTCACCACCATTAATTACACCTCCAGCTCCAGAGTACGAGAAAGAAAAACACAAATTTCTTCATTTTCATTGTGAAAGGTGCAGCCCTGGCAAACTAAATAACAAATAAAAGACATGAAATCCGAAGCGTTGAATTCCCATTAATCACATTCTCACTCTCTGTATCACACTTTAATTAATATGGCAACATTTTAAAACCACACACACAGAAGCACACGTACCTCAAAACAGTAAAAAACCTCTGTGTGACTTTGTAAAGTACTAATCAAATAAATTGATGTTGGCTCGCAGGGTTCAGAATTAATTACAGCATTAAACATTAGCTAAGTGGGGTAATATTCCAAGTTTGATAGTGCATAATTACTCTGCTGTTAATGATTCATGGGGCGTCGGCCTCCGTTAGAGGCGAGGAGCGAGTAGAAATGATGGACATCAGCTCATGTGTCAAAAAACTGCAGACCAACTTCATTTCCTCCTTAAAGGATAGAAATATTTTACATGTTTTCTGAAATCTTGCGGTTTTCGCTTGGAGCTTTTGAAAATCTTAATTAAACTGAATAATTTACACTTAAACATAGAAACTTAAGTGTCAGCAGCGAAAGAGATAAAGCTAAGCCATCAAATGTAACACTTGAGTAACCAAGCAACTCAATAATGTGCACACTGTGGGGAAAAAAGACAGAAAACAAAGCCTGTAAAATAACAAAAGAAGGTCACGAATACTGAAGATGGCACTACATATTTATCTAATTTATCCTATTCTGATTTGTCTACTACAAAAAGCTAAGAAACATCCTGCTGTTAAGCTTACCATACTTATTTTATTCTGTTAGCCTGCGGTCCCTGCAGGAGCTGTGGGATTGTCAGGCACTTGAATTCCAGGGTGATTCCAGGTGAAAACCTACTCTTTATAATAACTCTAGTTCTTTGTTTTATTCTTTTTGCACACTTGCTTCTTTTAACTTCCCAGAATTTGCTTTAAAGCATCAAAATGTCTGAATAAAGCATTTGCCTGACTGTAATCATGTAAAATTATATACACACACACACACACACACACACACACACACACACACATATATATACATATATATATACATATATACATATATATATATACACATATAGGGACTGCTCTCACAGCTAGAGATTGACGAGGTACAACACAAATGCTACGGCAAGGAGGAGTCAGGACGCCAGGTCAGGGGGGAGATATCATCACCCCCACCCGAGATTGGGTACATAGCCCCAAGTGCGATAGGAGAAGGATCGTTGAGTGCGAGAGGAACTGACCTGAAAAATAGGATCATGGCCAAGCTTGAAACCTGGATCCCGCGTAGCCGGTTACCAAGATTACGTGAAGTTCCCTCAGAAGGTCTGCTAGATGATGTTAATGCAGCACTACGGACAATACCTACAACCACGATTACCGACACTAACAAGCTGATCTACAATACGGCAACAGTGATCAGTGAGATGCTTGGCTACAAGTTGAACAGCGACAAGGGGCAGTACCCTCCATGGAGAAGGAGGCTAGAGGGCAAGATCAAAGTAGCACGGAGGGAGGTTAGCCAACTAACGGAGTTGCAGAAAGGTGCGACAAACTAGGTGCCTAAGAAATACAGCAAGCTGTCCATACCTGAGGCCTTGGAAACTGCCAAGCAAAGACTCACAGCCTTGGCCAGCCGCTTGAGGAGGTACACCAGAGAGATAGAAGGCAGGAGAATAAACCAGCTGTTCTCCACAGAACCAGCAAAGGTGTACTCTCAGTGGCAAGGGAACAATAAGAGAACAGCACCACCAAGGCTGGAGACGGAGCAATACTGGAAGAGCATATGGGAGAAGGATGCAACCCATAACGGCAATGCTCAGTGGCTAGAGGATCTGAGGGCTGACCACAGCGACCTCCCTGAACAGGGTCCAGTAACCATCACAGTGGCAGATATCCAAGAAAGGGTCTCCAGTATGAAGAGTTGGACAGCACCAGGGCCCGACATGGTTCACGCCTACTGGCTGAAGAAGCTGACTGCACTCCACGAGCGTCTGGCAGCACAAATGAACCAGCTGCTAGTTAACGAGAGACACCCGGAATGGCTAACTGAAGGCCGGACGGTCCTGATCCCCAAGGACCCCAAGAAGGGACCGGTCCCCTCCAACTACCGACCAATAACCTGCCTCAGTACTACATGGAAGCTCCTGTCAGGCATCATATCGGCAAAGATGAACAGGCACATGGGTCAATACATGAGCGGGACACAGAAAGGAATTGGCAAGAATACCAGAGGCGCAAAACACCAGCTACTGGTAGACAGAACAATCAGCCGAGACTGCAAGACCAGACTGACCAACCTGTGCACTGCCTGGATTGATTACAAGAAGGCCTATGACTCAATGCCCCACAGCTGGATACTGGAATGCCTAGAATTGTACAAGATCAATGGGACCCTAAGAGCCTTCATCAGGAACTCAATGGGGATGTGGCGTACAACACTAGAGGCCAACTCCAAGCCCATAGCACAAGTCACCATCAAGTGCGGGATCTACCAAGGAGATGCTCTGTCCCCACTGCTGTTCTGCATAGGCCTGAACCCCCTCAGTGAGATCATTAACAAGACTGGCTACGGATACCGACTACGGAACGGAGCAGTTGTCAGCCACCTCCTGTACATGGATGACATCAAGCTGTATGCCAAGAGTGAACGAGACATCGATTCACTGATCCACACTACCAGGCTATACAGCAATGACATTGGAATGTCGTTCGGACTGGAGAAGTGTAGTTGGATGGTAACAAAGAGAGGGAAGGTAGTCAGAACTGAGGGGATTGAACTACCAGAAGGCAACATTGCAGACATAGAGGACAGTTACAAGTACTTGGGGATCCCGCAGGCAAATGGGAACCATGAAGAGGCCGCTAGAAAAGCTGCAACCACCAAGTACCTGCAGAGGGTCAGGCAAGTCCTGAGGAGTCAGCTGAATGGTAAGAACAAGATCCGGGCCATCAACACGTACGCCCTGCCCGTGATCAGGTACCCTGCTGGGGTAATAGGCTGGCCAAAGGAGGAGATAGAAGCCACTGACATAAAGACAAGAAAGCTCCTTACCATGCATGGAGGGTTTCACCCCAAATCCAGCACCCTGAGGCTGTACGCTAAGCGGAAGGAAGGGGGCCGGGGACTGGTGAGTGTCAGCACCACAGTCCAGGATGAGACAACGAACATCCAAGAATACATTAGGAAGATGGCCCCAACTGACCGAGTGCTCAGTGAATACCTCAGGCAGCAGAAACCCAAGAAAGAGGAGGGAGACGAGGAACCATCATGGAAGGACAGGCCCCTGCACGGTATGTACCACCGGCAGATAGAGGAGGTGGCTGATATCCAGAAATCCTACCAGTGGCTGGACAAAGCTGGACTGAAAGACAGCACAGAGGCACTAATCATGGCAGCACAAGAGCAAGCTCTGAGCACAAGATCCATAGAGGCTGGGGTCTATCACACCAGGCAAGACCCCAGGTGCAGGCTGTGTAAAGATGCCCCAGAGACAATCCAGCACATAACAGCAGGGTGCAAGATGCTAGCAGGCAAGGCATACATGGAACGCCATAACCAAGTGGCCGGCATAGTGTACAGGAACATCTGTGCCGAGTATAACCTGGAAGTCCCGAGGTCAAAATGGGAGATGCCCCCAAGGGTGGTGGAGAATGACCGAGCTAAGATCCTGTGGGACTTCCAGATACAGACGGACAAAATGGTGGTGGCTAACCAACCGGACATAGTGGTGGTAGACAAACAGAAGAAGATGGCCGTAGTGATCGATGTAGCGGTTCCGAATGACAGCAATATCAGGAAGAAGGAACACGAGAAGCTGGAGAAATACCAAGGGCTCAGAGAAGAGCTCGAGAGGATGTGGAGGGTGAAGGTAACGGTGGTCCCCGTGGTAATCGGAGCACTAGGTGCGGTGACTCCCAAGCTAGGCGAGTGGCTCCAGCAGATCCCAGGAACAACATCGGAGATCTCTGTCCAGAAGAGCGCAGTCCTGGGAACAGCTAAGATACTGCGCAGGACCCTCAAGCTCCCAGGCCTCTGGTAGAGGACCCGAGCTTGAAGGATAAACCGCCCGCAGGGGCGTGCTGGGTGTTTTTTTTTTTTTATATATACATATATATATATATATATATGAGAGAGAGAGAGAGAACAAAAAACTGGTTCCATATGGTGCAAACTATGTGTAGATTTTGTTTGTGTTCCAGAGCGCTTAATATTCATAAGTGCATATGTGTATTAGTGCATAATGTTTATATAGTATGGAGATTAATGTGTCTGTGACCACACTCCGTTCTCATATATGTGTGTGTGTGTTTGAGAATAAAGCTAGAATCAAGCTGGAAGACTTGGTGTATCAGTCAGATGAATGGGGATGAATCTATATAGCAAGCACATGCATGCATGCATGCACGCATACATACACACACAGCTGATATCAAGACGCTTTCCTTGTCAACACCTCAGAGGATGACAAATGAATGGTCCATTATGAACTGTTTGCCACGCTCTGTTTGTGTGTACGTGTGTGTGTGTCAGTCAGCCTCTGATAGATGGTGATTTATTAGGCAAAACAAAACACCGAACACTGAAAGCAATCACTTCATTGGGGGAGTGAGAAAGAGGGGGAGAGAGACAGAGGTGGCTATATAGCACGGTGAACAGTAAGAGGTGTCACACAGGAGGAAGTAAGAGGTGTCGTACTTTTCCAGGTCTAAATGAATTATGGCACATCAGCTATTCTCTCTGAAAGTTAAGTTTGAAGTGAATGAGTAGCAGTGTAACATGGCGTTCCACGGAGACCTCCAGTATGTTTAATGTGTTGTTTATAACCCCAATGTTGCTAGATTAGTGCACCTGTTTGATTTTCAGAAATTTTACTTCAAATTAAGTTTAAAAAATATTAAAAAAGAAAAAAAAGGCAAACAGTTCCAACTGAAATAGATTGCAACCTTAAAAAGCAAAAAGAAACTAATTCTGAACCTGAGAATGATAGGCATGAGCGCGAGTCTGTGACTGATAGATAAGGGTTGATCTGATATTGGTGTGTTGCAGTTGTTCCTCCAACATCATATTAATGCGGCTCCAGACACATTATTGCAACTAACCAATCATGTTATTGTGATTTTTATCCTTTATCACTGGGGAGAAGTCTGCATTAAAGGCTTGCTTCCAGACTTTCGAACACAAGGTTACAATTGCAAAGGGTCTATTTTAAACCAACCCATGATCTATACTAAACATAAAGTATTTCAGTCAGAACCTTCACATTCACATCCAATTTGATTTCTGTGTGCAGTAAATTATATTTGATGGTTTGCTCTGTTCTTGGACTTCCCTGACTTTCCATAGGCAGAGCTGGAAGAAAGCAGAACGGCGGCAAGAGCCCTCAGCAGGCAATAGCAGTCATTGTTGGCAACAAATATGCCAACTGATAAAGTCAGAAATGGCACGAAAAACCGGAGTTGGGGTAAAGGTGGACTGCAGCGCAGCATGCAGATACTGAGCTAACATTTGATGTTGATCGGCAAGCTGATCTTCCAGGATTATAGCTGAGCTGATTTTGAATTCTGTTTGAACTTGCGCCAGGCTTGAATCAAATAATAGAAAAATAATTAATAGATAATTAACACTATGTTTTCCCGTCATGGACTTTGTTATCTACTGTAGTGTGCAAAGGTCTTGAGCCATCCTTGATGACTTTATATATTTTTCAAGAAAACCAGCATATTGGTGCAACCATTTATTTAAATGTGCAAATACACAATGAATACAGGATTTTAAGGCAAAAAAGAAAACTTTTGTACAATTCTAAGGAACCTGAAAATCTGAATTTGGGCTACCTTTATTCTTCACAGGCACAGCCTGAACTCTCTTAGGTGAGCTTGATTGATAGTTGTCTTCTTAAAGGATGTTCCAAAGTTCTTCCTTGAATGTCGACTGCCTTATGTTCGCTTCTCTGTCAGGATAAAGGTGCCCTGTGTGTTTTTTTTATCCAGCTATGCTTTTCTTGCAACAGCGGCATGGTTGGAATTGCTGTCATGCTAAAAATTAAGCTGTTTATCTGATGTAAGTGGTATTGCATAGCGGCTCAACTCTGATGGTACTTTTTTGTGTCCACGAGTCTATCAATTTTGACCACATCCTGAATATCACTGTCTAAAATGCAGGCCCAAACCATGACAGTGCCTCCACCATGTTTTATGTATAGCTGTAGACACTCACTGTTGTCACTGTTGCTCTGTCCTGACTCCCTACATACACTGAAAAAAAGAACATGTTGGATTTACATGATTCAATAGTGGACACTGGTTGCACACAATTGTTTTGCTTTGGCAGAAACTTAAACAACTGAGTTAAATCAACATTACTTATTCATATTCAATAAACCTGCGCATTTTATGTTAATAAACCATGATTGAAACATGTTTAGATGAAGTAAGTTGAGCTCTTGGAATATTTTAATCCTTCACAATTTTGTGACTTTATTCCAACACTATTCAATAACGTTTACCGAATAACTACTTGGTCATTAAATACTACATGTTGTCATCTATTACATAACGTTCAACAACGTCTAGAGTCTGGTTAACATAAAAAGTGAATGGATTTACAACAACTTCATCACTATCCATGCTCCTTTATCCATGTTGCAGGGGGGGCTGGGGCATAAAAAGAAGATGGGGTAAACCCTGGACAGCTCAGCACACACAGAGACAAACAAGCATTGGCAGATCCTACATGATTTAATTAGGTTCACCATAGAAACATGAAATTATTTTGTTTAAATTACAAGTTAGACTTTTGTAAATGTAACAACGACCGAATTTCCTTTTGTTGAGTGTATTGACAATCATTTGAACCAAAAATTTCAAATTTGGACTAATCGCTCTATAAGATTTGGTTCCAGTTCTTCTGTAATTTGCCATACCTCAACCTATTTTTTAGGTCTTCTAGTTATTTTTTGTCTTCCTCAAGTTTGAATGAAAAAAAAATGCTTCTATGATAGATCAGTAGTAAGTAGTAGGCGTATGTTTAACCAGTGTTACCAACACCAGATTGTGAGATTTATTCATGTTTCACTTGTATGAATAAAAGGGTTTCAGTGTTGGATATGAGGTGGTCTAAGTGATGTGGAATACTCTCTTGGATTAATAATATTCCAAGAAGACTTTTCCACCAGGGCAAGAATGAAATGTTTTAATGTCTTCATTTTCTTTTCTCCCCCTCAAAAGAAAAAAAGTTAGAAATGAGTGTTTCATCTTGCAAAGATGGTTGTTCTGTTCATATCATGTAGCATTAATTTAAGTTTCTGTTTAGTGTAAAACAGTCACTGAAAACATACATTTATTTTTAAGTTAACTTAATGTGCATTTATCATAGATAAATTTGAAGAATATAAAAACAGGAAACTCTAAAGTGTAACTGGTTGTTACTGTTGGTCTCTTTGCCAAGTTCAAGCATGGAAATATCATCCTCACACTGCTGGAATCATTGTAACTAGAATGTAACTCCAAACCACACATCAACACTTTTGCCTTGACCTTCTCTCTGTCTTTCACCATCTTTGTTATTGATATCAACATAGTGGGATCATCATTTTATTCTGTGTCCATGTGCTTGTATGTGTGTGTCTGTGTGAAGGGGGAAAAAAAACACTTTTCAAATCTATGATAAATCGCTGGACACTGAGGAGTATTTGTCTGTGTGTGTTTGAGACTATGCTGGCATGTGTGTTGGCTTACCCTCCTGAGAGGGACTGAAAATAAGAGATCCTTCACCAAGATCAATACACACACACACTCACCAAGCATCCTCTGTGTCCCAAATCACTAAAGCTTCTTCAACTTGCTGACTTGTTAAACTGATAGCACACGCACACCACAGGAGTGTGTGTGTGTGTGTGTGTGTGTGTGGGGGGGGGGGTGTATTCATCATCTATCTCTTCTTTCACTCTTTCTAACTGACCCTCTCCTCTCGGGAATCAGGTTGTGGAGTGATGACTGTAGGTGAGGTGCAGTCTGGGTGCTTTAAAGAGTCATGGGATGACACACTGACTTAAGACTCAAACACACTACAAGACCAAATCACACACTTAAGCCTGCAGAGAGGGTGGGGTATTTTTTTAAACACACACACACACAGGATTAAATCACTCTGGGTTTCATGTCATTGCATTGGTTCAGTGGAAATTTACAGCCAGACAGGGCCAGACACAGGGACTCAGAGGACACACACACACACACACACACACACACACACACACACACACACACATATATATATATATATATACATATACATATATATATATATACATATATATATATATACATATATACATATATATATATACATATATACATATATATATATATATATATATATATATATACACACACACAAGATTTTGTAGGCTGCACATGCATCATTGTTACAGTTGTTACTGGTCACCACTAGAGGGCATCGAGTCACAGAAAAAAAGCATTCCCGACAATGATCAAGTCAGGACAATATTTCATCATATTTATTAAAAAAAAAGAAATGGGAAAGAAAGTTAAAGAGGACACAGTTGTGTAAGGGTTAGTAGTTTACCCTTGTACAATATAGACCGTATATATATTGGCCGTTGGAGCATATTAAAGAACATTAAAAGGAGGCCTCGGCATATTAGAGAAAACATTTACAAATGAAGACACTCATCTTCATTTACAAATGTATACACACAAAATGTTAGTTATTTCCTGTTGAAAGCTCTGCTTTTTTTTGCACGCGCGTACCTGCATGCGTGTGTGTGTGTCTGAGACAGGTCTGCCTGTTGTGAGGTGGCAACAGCAACGATTAAGGGAGATGAAAAGAGCTTCAGTTTAATTAAAGATGAAGATAAATGTGCTGTAAACACATGCACACGTTTAAATGCTCTATTTGAATCTACACATCCACATAAAGAGCACAATGAAATGCATACTGTATACGTGATACTGTGTAATGCACACGTTCCGAGGCAAATTCCCAAACATGCTCGATGCCTCGTTGGCTGACAGCTCAGAAACACACAGACTCGACCAATCTTTAACAGCTGACGTAAATACGAGCATCCATATTTCACACTGAGATTTAAAAAATGGTCTCGTGGTGATTCTGTTTTTTAAACTATCGACTGGCACATTCACTCATGGAGTGTGATGAACGAAGGGGAGACGTGCGCGTGCACACGCACAAAGTGTGGACGTGCTGCGAACATGGATTTAGGAAACCTGACGATTTGTTTGACTGCCGTCTGTCCTTTCTCTTTCTATCTATTTTATCACTTTTCAGTCCTTTCTCCCGCTTTCTCTCTTCCAGCCATATATTTTCCAGGTCTCTCACCCACTCACAGACTCCACTGTGTTGCTCTGGAGACCCGAAAATCTCTCCTCTGTTCTCCCCAAATCTCACAACAATGGGGGTCTTTGAACGTTTAGAGCGAGGGCCCTAGACACTGATAAGCCCAGTGTTGAACGTCCAAACGCCAAGGCCAATCCCTAACTCCCAGTGCATTATGGGACTCTGATAAGGACACAATGGAGGAGCACTTTTATCGTGTTTCTCATGCTAATACATCCACTGCTGCTTATTCTTTTTATTGAGGAGATTTCATTTGTTTGGTGTGTTAATGACTCGTACAGTGCTTCAGGTGATGTGTGTGCGTGCTTGAGGCTAAATCTCATCCATCCTGCAGAAAGGTCCTCGGGCGAAATAACACCCACACACACACACACACACACGTACAGTTTAAATAAGCCTTGAGGTTACGTATACTCAGTGTGTGTGTGTATGTGTGTGTGAATCTCGAGGTCACTTTGCTTTATGCATAGGCATGACTTGAAACAAGGCCCTTGTTTTGTGTGTGAAATGCAGCCACACACAGCAGAAAGAAAACCAGCATTTTAAAGCCACCCAGGTCATGTTTCTTGGAAACATAAAAAGATTATTGTTCATGAAACACATTTAAAACTTTGCTATCTACATATTTATTCTATTTTCCTTAAAATAAAAATCAATCATAACCAATTAAACATATCATATTTAGTCCTGGTCTTCCACTGTTGGATGCACTGTGGAAACATCAACTGACTGACTGATATGTGGAACTGTAAAAGGTTTAATGTAACATTGTCAGCTAGCAATTATGTGACAGCAGTCCGGTTTATAAATCTTAAAGTAGAACACAAACTTTTTGAAAACGTAATAATCCAAATGACTGGCAACCCTCTGAAATGTTTTCTGCATTAGGCTGACATTTATGGAGTAAAATTAGATACACGGGTTCAGGTTTTCCTGAGGATAAACTGTTATAACTTTGCTAATTCAGAGTGTTTTTATGGTGTCATTTTAGCATCTAGCCAAAAGTACAGTACAGTCTGCACAACATAGCTTTCAGCATTGCTTCAGAGTTTCTATAGCTCTGTTTAGATTATTTAAAATGTTCGGTTAAGGTTAGAGTCTCATGATAACTGATGAGATCAGCTTTTTAACCAAGCCCCCACATTGTGAAACCTTTATCAAGGGGTTTTAGTAACTTACACCAGGTTTTGTATTGAAAAGTAATCAGTTACACTGCTGTTTCCATTACTTTCACGCCACTCTATAAAATTATTAGTTAACAATATAAACCTACAGTTTCACACACCTACACAAATCCTTATCCTAACGAGAACAAACAGGATCTTTCTTTAAGTATGAACACAAAACCAACAAGACACAAAGTTGACAGAGAAGCTTCTAGATTGTCACAGTTTTAAAAGTTGCCTACTGTAATCCAAACACTTGTCTCTTTGCAAAACTAAGCAGTTCTGAAACCCAATCCTACCCAACCCAGGAGTTGAACCCTACACATGTGACCTATATCACATAGCCAACCTCATTATCTGAACTTTGGACGTTCTTTGTAGAAAAAAATAAAATCCTTTAAAAGAATGTAGTTCAGCTGTATGGAAACTTGATTTTTTGGAGATGTAGTTGAGACTAGACAAAAGTGTGTCATACAGTACGTTTCACAGTATAGTATACTATACTAGCTAAGTTTGATGAGCTTTCTACTTGGTTGGTTTGTCAGAATGGATAATTTACTTTATATCATGGATATATGTGTAACTGTGTGATTGTATTAGTGAAGCCAGTTTTACATTTTAAATTTAAAAGAAAAACATTTTGGACGACATAAAAGCAGGGAGGAAAAAAGAACAGCGGCAAGCAAGTGAGGGCGGGAGGGCATGAGGATCCTCTCTCTCCCCACTAAACACTAATATATGAGCCTGCAGCCGTAATAAAAGTATATTTATTATAAATATCCTCCATTCATTTTCCCAGCAGCGTTTACAGCCGGCAGTAAGCAGCCATTTTAATACTGTGGCTCCACTCTCAACATTTCTCAGCTGAAGGACCCTGTTCACATTGAGAGACTGTGGTGATTTCAAGTGTATTTGCTAAAAATGTTGCTTTATCATTGACTACAACAGATGAGAATAAAAGCAGCTCTTGCAAAGTTTCATTCATTTTATAAAACACAAAGCTAAATAATGGAGTTCAAGAATTAAAAAACAAATACACTTGTTTTTGTCTAAAAACGTTATTAATAATATAATGAAGAGTGTTCATCTCTATGTTGCTCTATTAATGGATTGTTGACCAGATTTGACTATTTATTAGGTCAACCATAAATGTTCACTCAAGAATCTGCAGAACAGTGCTGCAAATGTTTGATCAAAGGCAAAATTCAAAATAAAAACCTAACAGGTGAAAGTGACGTCTCTTAGAGATGCTGCAATTAGCATTCACACGTTAAATCACTGAATCAATTCATCAGTGCCACTGAACACATCGCCAAGGAAACATTTTGGTGTGCACTGAACTGAAAAACCTCATTACATGACATTCACATCCATCTTAAAATGCAGAATGGCAATGTTAATGATATCATAGGCCAGGGGTGGGCAATTCATTTTCCCAAGGGCCCACAAGAAAATCTGGGACTGTTGTGGAGGGCTGCAGCAGTAAGCTGATCACAGTTCTGCTAAATATTAATTTTATCTCTTTATAAGTTGCTACTGATAGAAGATCATTAGTAGTTAGAGGCAATGAAAAAGTGAACATTCCTAAACATTCAACATTCCCCAAAAAGCTGAACAAATTGTGTGTTTTTGCTAAATTTCAAAGACTCGTGCTATTAAGACCAAGTAGTATTGCTTTGTTGCTTGTAGCTTAATTACTTCATCTGCAGTTGCCAGTACTTTTCACCCTGTTCACCAGGAGTAATCTGGTCTGTTTAGAGCTTGAACAAGTGTGTTAAAGTCAGGTTTAATGTCTGAGGTGGAAATGCAAAGGGCAGCGGACAGGTGATGGTCACTCAGAGAGGATCTGTATCTGAATTTGTTAAACTTCATCACAGAGACTGTATGATTACATATGACTGCACATCCAAAGAGAACCAACATCTTCTGAGCATGTGTATGAAGTTCTCGTCTTTGAGATAAGCATAAAAATCAAGCAATGATTCTGACTGGAAGTGCTCTGTAAGTAATGAATCAAAAGTGCAACAAACCTTTGCTAATCAACAACATGGTTCATTTTTAGAACTGGGTTATACAAAACCTCCCGGTATGTAATACAATGCAAAGATACCAAAAACTCTGCATTCATCTTTTGGGGCTAGAAAACACAAAAATCTGTTTCAACAGTTCCACGGCGAACTGCATTCAGTTGCACACGTGTATGTGCATACATTTAAAAAAGGAAATAAATGTTGCATTTAAAATAAAAATAACATACGTCTCTTGTGATTACCCACAAACTCAAAAAAAGTGAGCCATTCCCTGATGAAGAGTTCATCGAAGAATGTTTGATGGCTGAAGTGAAGCAAACTGCATGATGTGTGCTTATGTATGTTTCTCTAATTTCCCGCTGACCTCACGAAGGCCCATGTTTCACATTAACAGTAGTGAACAGATTGGTTTAGCTGCTGTGATGGCACCTCATAGTTTGTCCCTCTCCATTTTGGCTGCTGCCATGTTTGTTTTTGTGACGCCAACGTAGCAGCTAAGTTATCAGCAGCTAAGTTACCAGCTAACAGTGGCAAGCTTGGTTAGCAAGCATAAACTGCACAGCTGGAACCAAAAGCACAGAGCAAGCAGATACTTTTGAATAAAAACCCTCATACAGATGTTATAAAGATGGACATTATCTACAGAGAGACATTATTTTAATTGTTTAGCAAGCTAAACAAAGAGCAGCACAGCAACAAAGCTACACGTGAAAGAGAAGGACATGAGGAAATGTTCCCATCCGACAAGATAAAAGCAGATCTCTAAATAATAGCGTGCACGATTACATGACGGTTCTACCTACTAGGATTTATAGGTATGAAATGTATTTTTTCCTGGTAAATATCGCAGGTTGAAACACTGTAAGAATCTGCTCTGATATCTGATGAGGGAACATCTAAAAGAAAGATCAGACGAACAGAGAGAAGAGTTGTTGTAAGGGACTGCAGTGGAATCAATATTAATTCAACATTAGTGACACTGATTAAAAAAATAAATAAATATGCGCACACACACACATATACTATACTAATATATACTATATATATATATATTAGGGGTGAAACGATACACAAAATTCACGGTTTGGTTCGGTTCGATATTTTTTTGATACAAAAAAAATGTTCAAGGTCGGGTAGGCCGGAAGTAAACGGCTGGGGAAATTGGATGGTCTAGCCTTCTGATTAGCGCCACCGCTATCTCGGTGGAGTTTAATAAACTCGGCCGTCTGCTCCTTGCTGTCTAAAATATAACAGGACACTGGCGTAAATTCTCGACTGTCTCATACTTCTGTTTAATCAGTTTTCTGTTTGATGTTTATTCAGCTGTGTAAAAACCAAGGAGGAACCCACCCGGGGGATTAATAAAGTTTTATTTTATCTAATCTAATAACTTTAATCTCAGCCAAACCGATTTACTCACGAACAAACAAAACACTGAAAAAACCCCAACAATAAAATTTTTAGGTTGTCTAAGTGACTTATATATTACGTTTAACCTGAGTAGCGAAAGTCTGCGGTGATCTGAAAATGATGTGCCGGGAGTTGTGCCGTTCTCGGCGGCTTCAGTAACCCTCGAGCTCCCGACTAGCTATCGAGCTGGTGGGTAGTAGATGCTCCGAAAACATCGAAGCACTTTTGCAAATATGCAATATCTTGATAAACCGAGCAGATATTTGATGTTTACACAGGTACTTTCTCGCCTGAAAATATGTTAAAAGTTTATTATGTGACCCAGAAAGATTAGTAAGAGTAATTTTAAAACTTAGTAGCGGCTGCCATTGTTGGAAACTGGAGTTTGGCTGGGACGCGCTATGAATTCTGGGATATGGTGGGCCACGAAGGACATACACGACCCATCCTTCAATGTAGCGGTTCCGAATGACAGCAATATCAGGAAGAAGGAACACGAGAAGCTGGAGAAATACCAAGGGCTCAGAGAAGAGCTCGAGAGGATGTGGAGGGTGAAGGTAACGGTGGTCCCAGTGGTAATCGGAGCACTAGGTGCGGTGACTCCCAAGCTAGGCGAGTGGCTCCAGCAGATCCCGGGAATAACATCGGAGATCTCTGTCCAGAAGAGCGCAGTCCTGGGAACAGCTAACATACTGCGCAGGACCCTCAAGCTCCCAGGCCTCTAGTAGAGGACCCGAGCTTGAAGGATAAACCGCCCGCAGGGGCGTGCTGGGTGTTTTGTTTTTTATATATATATATATATATATATATATATATATATATATATGTATAGTTAGTCTTTTTATATATATGACAACACTGTGTGTATGAGTGCTGCAAATAACGTCATTAATGCATCTGCAGCATCAAAGATGAGTCACAACATTATCAATACAAAACTAGCATCAGTGCCTGTTTGTGTATGCTACGTGTCTGTGTGTGTGTTTTTGTGTGTCTGTGTTTTTACAGGCCAGTCTTTTATCTTTATTTGTCAGTAATTTTTCTTTAAATGGGAAAGTGAGTGCGTTTGTTTGCTACTACGTGTTTTTACTGTTTCCTGTGTACTCTGTGAACAACACAGTGTGTGTGTGTGTGTGTGTGTGTGTGTGTGTGTGTGTGTGTGTGTGCACGTGTATAGGGCAATTAATTGAGCAGCGATTGGAATGCGTCGCTGCAGCCCATTGTGAGCCCCTACAGGGCTTTAAATGCAAACACAGAAAGACAAAATGCACACACACACACACACACACACACACACACACTGAATTGCTATAATACATAGAAAAACATTGAGCCACGTCACAACACACAATCAGACACACAAATGCACACACAGTGGTGTTCCCTCAGGATCTCCACATTCAGCTGCTGTGACCTTGACGAGAACAACAGAAACTGCTGCTCTCTCTCTCTCTCTCGCTCTCTCCTCTTTAACTTCTGTTAATGTTTCTCTCCCTCTGTCTCTTGCTGTCTCTTCTCCTCCTCTTCCTCTCTATATTTCCATTTCCTTTCTTCTTTTTGTCATGAATTCTTCATCTCACATTCTCTTTTGCAGTCTGATGCTGTCCCTGTCCTCCAGTCGTTCCCTCCATGCGTCTCTGTATCCCAGTGGTAAATGTATTAATGTATACTTAGATCCATTTAGATCTAAGTGAAGTGCGTCTCCCATAAAATCGAAGTAAAATTTGTGGCTACCATACTGGACAACAGATTTACCTAAATCAAACTCTAATTGTATGATAGCATGTGTAGCCACTGCATGTGTGCTGAATGAAGTACGTAGATACAGTTACTGTGGAGAGTGATGGATAGATAGACTGACATACAGTAGCTTCCAGGTTTGAAGTATTAAGCAAATACCAAAGTGCCTTAAATCGGCATTCTTCCCAACAGCCAGCAGAGGGTAACTCCTCTGGAGTTTGCTAAAAGAGGACCAGTTGTATGCAAGTCTATAAGAACATCCCTCAGCTCCCATGACCTATACCAGCAAAGACTTTCCTGTTGAGTTTATGGTCTTAATCGCTTGTTTTCAGCTGTGTTTGTGAAAATGATAGAGAATCAGTATTATATTAAAATCAGCACAGCAGGGTCTGCTTTGGGGGTGGCCCTCCTGTAATCAACAAGTTGCTAAATACCATATACTCATATGCATCCATATCTGCTACAGTTGTTCCTTCTGTCTCGGGGACACCTTAGCATAGTCTGTCACTTGGGTCCTGTTGGCTGTGGTAGACTCCGGGCTCTGTGGATCCGGTGCTTAGGGCCTGTCCTTGTGCTGTCATGATCAGAGCCTTAGTGCTGCCCTACAAGTCAGAATTTTCTACTCACGGGTAGGAATCCTTGATGTCAGCCACTTCCACTATCTGTTCATGGTACATCCCATGCAGGGAATTCATTGTCCATAATAGCTTCTCTTCCTGTAACTCATCACTCTCTGTCTTCAACTGCCCGAGGCATTCTTGGAACAGTTAATCTCGAAGGGCCATCTTCCAGATGTATTCACGGATGTTTCATGTTTCATCTTGGATTGTGGTTCTGACACTCACTAATCCTCTCCCTCCCTATTTCCATTGCTCATAGAACCTCTGCTGGTCTTCAGGTGGAGACGTCCACATACCGTGAGGAGTTTTCATATCTTCATGTTGGAGGCGTCTATCTCCTCCTGTGGCCAGCTTATTATTCCAGCTGGGTATCTGTTGACCAGTTGGGTGTATGTAGTGATGGCTTGCATCTTATTCCTACTATTCGGCTGGCTTCTCAGCTGTTGTTTTACCTTCTGGAGGTATTTGGCTGTGGCTTTTCTTTGTGCACATTTATCATGGTTCCCATTGGCCTTTGGGTTACCCAGGTACTTGTAGTTGTCCTTCTTGTAGCTCCACCCCTTCAGTACAGATGACCTTCTGTCTCAACCATTCGGCCACACTTGCCCAGTTTGACAAAGGATCTCAAAAACATCCCAGACTGTTGCTGGAAGTACAGTGCTTGAGTAAATGTACCTGGTTCCTTTCCTCCTCTGCAGTAAACACACACACATGAACTGCACAGAGATGACAGCAGCTCCCTGAGTGGAGTTTTCAAGGACTAATCAACTACTGTCTCTCAGCTTTGCATGTTCACGCTCGCTTGTGCCGCACACACAACACCTGATCACAAAGGTACACATACACCCGAAGCACAAACACACAAATACACCCCAGCAGAAACACACAAAAAGCATACACACATGTGAAAAAACACAGACGCACACTGCAGCAGTCACACTGCTATCAGCAGAGCAGAGTGAAGTCTCAGTGCAGTGACTCCTCTGTCTGTTCGTGTTAGTGAGTTTTAATATTCAAAACCTCTCAGGAAGCCTCCAAACTGAACATGAAACAGCCAGTAAAACACAGCACTTGACATACACTCAGAGGGGTTCTGCAAAAGCACTTAGCACTTTCAGCACTGTGCATAATAATGGAGGATATGTCCACAAACCTGAAGACAACACTTTTTTAAACAGATCTGACTCTTAAAAATGTAACGTTTGTCTTTGCATAGCTGAGTCAGTAGTGTTTCACTTGCATCTTCTACCATTTATTTAGATGAAGAACCTTAACAGACAATTTATTAGGTATACCCTTCTGGTATTGGGTTGAAAACTGTTTTGCCTTCAGAATTGTCTTAATCCTAAACTTGACTGGATGTGTCAGGCAGTTGTTGCAGATGTCAACAGCACATCTATGGCGTGAGGCTTTCATTCCACCAGATCCCCAAAGGTGTTCTGTTGGATTGAGATTTGGTGACTGTTGAGTACAATGAACTCATTGTCATTTTTATGAAACCAGTTTGACATGATTTGAGCTTTTTGACATAGCTTTTTCAGCTGACTGAAGATGAGTACACTGTAGTCATAAAGAAGAACACGGTTTCACTCTTCTATTATCTTCCAGCTTTGGGAGAATGTGTGAATTGCAGCATCAGAACGACTGATTTTGGCTCTTTTTCGGACCATTCTATTCAAACCTTAGACATGGTTCTGCAGGATCATCTCAGTAGATCAGTAGTTTCTGAAATACGTTTGTTTGTTTGCTGAAAAGTATAGTATTCATCTCTTTTATGGCAATGGAACTGCATATTCTGAGTGGTTATAAAGATCTTCAGTACCCATATTCTGTAGGCTTCTTGGTATTTACTCTCACATTTCAGGGAAGTGAAGAATTTCTTGTCATAATTTTCTATATCTTTATTTTGCTGTTTTTGTTTAAATCAGGCTGATTCAGTGTCTTCCTGTTGGTTGGATCTGAGATGATATTGTAAGTTTTGTATAGTGAAGTGTAAATGTGTTTATAGTACACACCTGTGAAGGTCAACAAACACTGAACATTGCTATATTTCTAATTTGTAATAAATGAATGAGACACTTTTTAATAAATAAAATATAACACACTATGAAAGACACCATGACGGCAACACTCTAAAGCACATCAAATTATAAACAGCCCATCCTGCTTCACTGCGGAGAAGCTGATGTTTCGGGTGACGCACCGTTTCTCACCGAGGGTGCTGATAGCCGGCTCTCTGTATCTGCAAAACAACTGGGAGCGGTTGCTGCCGTCGCCTTTTGACTGCGTTTGATTATGTATGAGTTGTCTATTAGATAGGGATTTAGGGAACACGAGCTATACTGTATATCTGGATATGATCTGAGGACAATCTGTGGGCTTCAAACAGAGAGGGAGATGCCGGCTGACGGAGAGGCTTCACTATCTGAAATGACTGTTTGTTTTCAATTTCACATTCCAGCTGATTTCCTCTGGATTGGGGCACAGAGAGGTTATTACCAACACAGATGAGCCTGCCAGCACTGGAGCAAGTTTGTGTGTTTGTGTGTGTGCAGAGTATTTTATGTGTCACATCACTGAAATTAGATTTGTGTACGTTTGGAAACATGCAGCACGTATGGCTCCAAACACTAGTGCCAATGCTCTATGTGCTCGTTAGAAGTTGTGTAACTGTATATAGGTGTTGTGTTGCTAAACATAAGGAGCAAGTTCAGCCGCCCTGCATTGTAAATTCACATTTTTTATAGAATAGCAGGTTTTGCACACACTTCATCATGGCTCTGTGTGTGTGATGTTCAAATTAGTTTAACTTTGACGAAAGCAGCACCAACCTCTGTTAGCAGCCATTGGGCTGAAAGATGGCCAAAAAAATAATGAGCTGTGTTTTTGATTTTCTAGAAGTTCCCAAAAACAAATTAGCCCGATAACACTAAACAAGACAAAAAAAGAAGATTCACACAGCAAAATATCAAGTCAGCATCACATTCAAGCATAGCAATCAACCATGGCAGTTTAAGTGCTAGACTGAACCACACATAGAGATCCTGCTGTTTGCCCATTGCAATGTATCTACAACAACAATCTCAAGAAATGCTACACATATAACAACAAAAAAACTACCATCAATATGTCATAATTATAAAAGTCCATAGACTTATTCAGTACCGAACAGCAGAGAGATGAGCAATCTTTTCAAGGTTTTCATCAGTAAGCAGCTCTGTGAACTGCTGCACATGCACAGCTGTTCTTTTGTAAAAAAAAACAAACATTGGACTTAACTGCAGTGTGTTAAGCATACTAGGCTAACCAGCCATACACAATTTCAGATTTAATGAAATTATGACTTTTATTATGAGAAAGGGTTTTAATCTAACATATGTTACAGTGACAGATCTATCGACCAATCACAACTCATTTATTGATTTCCAAAGCCAATACATTTCCAATACATTGATACATGCTGCGCAGACCACCAGCCTGTCGCAGTAAATAATACCCCAATTCAAAAACTGTTGGGACACTGTTTAAAATGTATTTTTAAGATTAAAAATTTTTTTTACTTTTAATCTGATAGCAGTAACATGTCTCAGAAATCTGGGATAGGACAACAAAAGGCTATAAAAGTAAGTGGTGCTAAAAAAGAAACAGTTAACAGTTAACAAGCAGGTTAACTGGCAACAGGTCAGTAACATAACTGGGTACATTTAAAAAAAAAAAAGCATTTCAGAGAGTTTCTTGAAGTCAAATCTGCAAAGAACTGTGTTTAGAAATTCAGAAAATTTACAGAATAATGCTCCTCAATGTGAAGTTGCAAAGTCATTGAATATGTCATCATCTACTTTCTATAATATCAAAAGATTGAGAAAATCTTGAGAAATCTTTGTGCGCAAGGGACAAGGCTGGAAATCAATACTTGTGCCTATAATCTTCAGGCCCTCAGGCAGCACTGCATTAAAAAGAAGCTTGAGTCTGTCATGCAAAACACCGCATAGACTCAGGAACACTTCCACAAATCACTGTCTGTGAACACAGGTCACTGCACCATCAAGGAATTCAGAGTAAATCTCTAAAGAGGAAAACCATATGTGAATGTGACTCTTCTCTGAGCCAAAGCTCATTCATTAAAATGGACTGGAGCACAGTGGAAATCTCTTCATTGGTTGGATGAATTCAAATTTTAAATTTGGAAAACATGTACGCCACATCCTCTGGACTAAAGAGGAGAAGGGCCACCTGGTATCTTGTGGTAGTGTGGCTTTATTTTTAACGTGGTGAACTAATAAAATGTTCTTAAATGCACACGCATGTACACACACACACAAAACATAAGCAAAAAACATAAATAAATCATAATAAATAACTTAAACGTAAATGCGTCTCACAAGGTATGGGAGTGCACCAGTTCATATGGAAAGTTTTACGGAAGACCTTACAAGACAATGCTAAACAAACTGCATCTATTACAACAGCACGGCCTTGTAGCAGAGGTGTCTGGGTGTCTGGTGCTAAGCTTTCACCAACTGAAAACATTTAGCACATAATGAAGGCAAAAGAAAAGAAAACCCCAGAATCAGTCAGGCAAGAACGGAAGAGCATTCCTCTCCCAGAAGTTCAGCAACAGGTCTCCTCAGTTCCCAGACATTTACAGACCGTTGTTAAATAAAGAGGGTAGTGCTACATAGCGGTAAACAAAGCCCTGTTCCAACATTTTAAAGACTGATGGCTGCTGCCACCAAATTTAAAATGAGCCAATAGTTTTCTTACAATTACATTTTCTTACTTGAAAGATTTGACATGTTTTCTATGTTTTTTGTGAATAAAATATGCATTTAGGGGATTTCCACATTGTTGCATTCTGTGTTTATTCACATTTTACACAGCATGTCAACTTTTTCTGCATCAGATTTGTATTTTGTGTAAGGCACGTGTGTGGGTTTATTTCCAAGAAGGATGTGCTGGATTTGACACTGTGTGCAGCGTGTGCTTGGAGTTTAATATTTCTGTTAATCTTATGTATGTCTGTGTTTCTATATGTGAAACTGTACTCTATGTGTGTGGTTGTGTGTATGTGTATGTATCCATGTGTGTGTGTGTGCTTCCCAGTTAGACAAGTCATTATTCTTGGCTGACAGCACTCATCTCTCGCTCCTCTGCAAGGTAATTATTTCTCCTCTAGATAAATAAAATTTTAAAAAAAATAATCTTTAATTTTTCTGCCTTCCTATTGTGCAGATTCTCATTCTTTCTACCCCGGTGCACGTTCGCCACCTCGCTGTCTGCCTGCCTGCCACTAGCTAGCTACAAATGGTGAGAGATGATGATGGTAAAGCGGACACTCAGCTGAGGATGAAAGAGCCACTGTGAAATATGACGGTTAAATGGTTCAGGGTGCCACCGTGTGCAAAGATACAAAAACGTATGTACAGTCACACATTTGTACACTTTAACATAAATGTAAATGAGGACTAGAATGACATTATACACAGGCACACGCAGGCATCTTGGCACACTTGTTACTGATCAGAGTATCTGCAAGAAGTGGCTTGTACAGTAAAGTTCATTTTTGTTGACTGCTTTGGTGTTTACTTTTCTTCCATCCATCCATCACTTCTGCTTATCCTTTTTCAGGGTCTGGAAGCCTGGAAGCTGGAGCCTATCCCAGCTGTCTTAGGGCGAGAGGCGGGGTACACCCTGGACAGGTCGGTAGTCTGTCGCAGGGCTGTGTTTATTTTTCTTGTTAATGAAAAAAGACGTGGATAAAATAACATTGCTACGGTGCATCTGCAATGATGCTGAAAGGTATCTAAAGAGAAACTGAGAAAGAGGGGAAAAAAGGATGACTACGAGATCACACGTCCTTTTTTTCATGTGCTCACACTCTGACAAGCAGCTGTTTAAATGATGATGAATCACATCTATGACACACACACAAACACACACATGCTCATACAATACCCTCTCTACCAAACACAGACACTCAGTTTCTAATTTACACTTGAGTCATCAGACACACACACACACACACACACACACACACACACAGAAAGGGGCCTGGTCCCTGATGTGTGCTACATTTGTTTTATGCCCCATCTGCTCTCTCTCCCTACTGTGCCATTACAGTTAAACTACATCACAGTTCTACGGATGCAGACAGGGGACAAAAAGGACGTTCAACAGTAGCAGTGGAGAACTACTACATCCACTCAGGTAGCTGCAGTGGAATGCCACGAATCAACTAAAAAAAAACCCGTATCACTGAAACCAGCGAGGTCATATACCGTATTTTCACGACCATAAGGCGCACTTAAAAGTCTTAGATTTTCTTCAAAAAGTACGGCGCGCCCTATAGCGCAGTGCGCCCTGTGTGTTGTAAGGAGGACGTAGTAGAGAACACCATGAGAACGCTAAAGGGTGAAGTGTGGGCGCAACCCTGAAAATGGCAAAGAGACACGCTTATGAAGCACAGTTTAAACTGAAGGCCATCAGCTACGCGGAGGAACATGGAAATCGAGCAGCGGCGAGAGAATTTAAGATTAACGAATCGATGG
The DNA here is from genome assembly GCF_965226115.1 of Aulonocara stuartgranti. Taxonomy (NCBI): domain Eukaryota; kingdom Metazoa; phylum Chordata; class Actinopteri; order Cichliformes; family Cichlidae; genus Aulonocara; species Aulonocara stuartgranti. The sequence goes on along the minus strand of NC_138955.1, from coordinate 26,733,695 downwards.
TTCGCAAATGGAGGAAGCTAGAAAACAAGCTCCGGCAGGTCAAGAAAACGCAGCTGAGTTTCCGCGGACATAAGGCGAGGTGGCCCGAGTTGGAGGAAAGACTCGAGTGGTGGATCATCGAGCAAAGAACGAGCGGGAGAAGCGTTTCGACGGTCACCATTCGGCTAAAAGCAGTTTCACTTTCACTTTTTATGAAACGGTGCCATTTTTCCATCCGGACCAGGACTACGGTAGCGCAGCAACTTCCAGCGGATTATAAGGAAAAGCTGGCCATCTTCCGCTCCTACTGCAGCAAACACATCGGCGACAAAAACATCCAGCCCAGCCACATCACAAACATGGACGAGGTCCCGCTCACTTTTGACATCCCGGTGAGTCACACTGTGGAGAAGAAGGGGACCAGCACGCTAGCGATACGCACAACGGGGCACGAAAAGTCTTCTTTTACTGTTGTGCTTGGCTGCCATGCTAATGGACAGAAACTGTGGTGATTTTTAAGAGAAAGACTTTGCCTAAAGAGAAGTTTCCAGCAGGAATCATCATTAAGGCAAATGAAAAGGGCTGGATGGATGAGGAAATGATGAAAGAGTGGCTGAGGGAGGTGTATGTAAGGAGACCAGGTGGTTTTTTCCACGCATCACCATCGCTCTTAATCTCAAATTCAAATTCAAATTTTATTTGTCACGTACACAGTCATACACAGTACGATATGTAGTGAAATGCTTGGACAACTGCTCGTGACCTAAAGAGAACAAAAAAGGAAAAGGCTATGAATAAGATAGGAAATAAATATGAAAAATTAAAAAGGGTAAATTTAACTAGGAAGGAATAAAATATAAATTAAGGTTAATTAATTAAGGTAATCTGTGACTCTATGCGTGCCCATCTCACAGCCGATGTGAAAAAACTAGTGAAACAAAGGAACTGTGACCTTGCTGTCATTCCGGGAGGCCTGACAAAGGAATTCCAACCGCTGGACATCGGTGTGAACCGCCCGTTCAAAGTAAGACTGTGAGCGGCCTGGGAGCGATGGATGACCGATGGAGACCACAGTTTCACCAAGAGTGGAAGGCAGCGCCGGGCGAGTTACGCCACAATTTGCGAATGGATTGTAGATGCTTGGGCTAACATGTCTGCTGGCGCTGTTGTTCGAGCTTTCGCAAAAGCCGGCATCGTTTCCGAGGAGCCGCACGGCACGGAAAGTGACTCTGACGGTGAAGACAGTGAACCTGGCATGTTTGATGGAGATTTAGCGCAGCTGTTCAATTCAGACACAGAGGATGAGGACTTCCATGGGTTTGATGATAAAAATGTGAGTACCAAACTTCGTTTTGCTCCTGCTTTATTTTTAAATACGCACACTTGTATGCTTGTGTGTTGTTGATGATGACGATTACTGGTAATAAAAATGTGAGTAAGGTACCGAACTCAGGTTTGCTCCCGCTTTATTTTTAAATACGCATACGGTACTTGTATGCGCCCTATGATCCAGTGCGCCTTATGTGTGTGTTAAATACAGTAATGGCACACATAACTGAGACTGCGCCTTTTAGTACAGTGCGTCTTATGGTCGTGAAAATACGGTACGTCACCGCCAGAGCAATCCTAGAAGCACTTTAAGCACTTTTAATCACTATTGAGAATAAATGTAAGGGAAACCCTCTGATGGAGAAGAAGGCTGGAAGCCTAAAAACATGGAAGAATGTTAGTCAGTTAACTAAGGTAAAGAAGGACATGATGACTATTTCAACAACCGTTAACTGTTAAACACTCCAACCAGTCATGGCGGATGGCCCCTCCCCTCCCTGAGCCTGGTTCTGCTGGAGGTTTCTTCCTGTTAAAAGGGAGTTTTTCCTTCCCACTGTCGCCAAAGTGCTTGTTCATAGGGGGTCATATGATTGTTGGGTTTTTCTCTGTATGTATTATTGTAGGGTCTACTTTACAATATAAAGCGCCTTGAGGTGACTGTTGTTGTGACTAGTCGCTGTATAAATAAAATTGAATTGAATTGAATTGAACACAGCATCCACCCAGAGCAAGAGCCATCAACATCACAAAGACAGACATCCAGCAACAAGTCTCAAGTAATGTAGAGAGGGACTGCTCCAGGATCTGAGATGACCCACGCTGAAGATGCAATGGAAGCACAAACGAGGGGGCTTGCTACACTTCCAAACCAGAAAACTGTGGGGCAGTTTTATCTATACAGGAGCTTCTATATCAATGTATGTAAGCTTGAACATCCAACTACATGCTTTTTAAAGGAGCGCTGCTATCACCTCTGTGGCAGAAAACGCACCCTGATCTCTGGAAAATCACCTCAACCTCTCACGCTCACATCCACTGTGCTTTTCAATTCTTCCTCCACGGGCTCTGTGGCATTAAAAATAAATGTTTGGGACCAGCATCTCTTTTCTCTCTCTGGTAAGAAAGTGACAATTTTAACTAACACTGATAATAGGTCACCTGCAGCTAACCAAATACTGAAATCAAACATTTCTCTGTGCTTGCGGTGCTGGCTGATAAGAATTGATTTAACCACATACCTCTGGATTATCTTATTGTAGAGAAAATGTCATCGGTAACCCCCACTCAGGCCGAGACAGCTTTTTAAAAAATAAATACTGAAATTCATTTATCAATACAATGACCAGCTTTCCTCCTCTTGCTGCTTCCTCCCACATCACAGCTGTGCTTTAATTTTCACTTTGGCATTTATTTCTTTGTATTTATCACCGGTGTTTTTTGCACAATAAATAAAAAAGTGGCAGAAAATTGATGAATGAAGTTCAAAAGGAAAATTCTAACATTTGGGGGTGGAATACAAACTAGGAGCTTAGGGAATGAACTGAATAGAAGACAAATTCCACATTGTCCTAGTGATAGGGGAATTAGGGCCGTGATATCCAAACTGTGGCAACATCTGAGGTCTGCGCAGTCCCAGAAAGATCTAAGATACTGTGCAGGGTGCTCAAAGTGCCATGAGAAGACACAAACGTCCACTGTGATGTCAGAGGGGGACTTTTTAAAAATATATCTGTGCTACTGAGTTATAACAGAAATATTGCACTATGCTATCGTATTCATTGACACCATAGTTGCCTGATCTCCAGAGTTGAAGAAGAGCCTGCCTGTGTCTTTCCTCCCTCTCGCTCTCTCTCTGTGGGTCTTACAGGGCTAATATCACCTGAGACGTCCAGTGATTTGCAGTAATTGCAGAGACCATTTCTCTTTTGTGATTTTAATTCACACTCCTGGCACAAATTACCCCGTGACTGCAGACAGCTTATCTGATAACACTAATCCTGGACCAATCGAACTCCTGACAATTGTGAGCAGTAATTCTGTTTTCACGTCTGATTTCTCCAACCATTTTTTCTTCTTTGAGATGTAAGACGTCTACCTACTTCCTGTCTTAAGAGAAAAGCTTTTGAAACGTTTTCAGTTTTCAGTGGCTCTTAAGGCAGACAAAAATAAGCTTGTTACACCTATAGAGTTGCTATATGCATTTCACAAAATACAAGAAGCTGAGCTAGGGGAGTCTAAAGAGTGGTCTGTTTTTTATTTATTTGTTTGTATACGACAGCAATTTTGAAATAAGGGAGCTAACCTGAATGTTATGAACTGAAGGTAAGATAACAATACTGACAGTGCTGTCCCTCAGGCTCCTAGAAGATGCACCTATGGAATAAATGTGAGAATCCTAGGTAACAGATTACAGTATCAATTTGAAAATCCTACTTTGCCTTATTCTCGAGTTATAGTGTTCACAAAGCTCCGCATCCTTGTTACCCGGCTGACTGTCCACCCAAGTGACCACAATGTCCCCATCAGCCTTTAGGGCCACTCCACTCCAATTTACTTAAACGCTGGCTACAGGAAACATGCAAAGGACTCATTTGGTTTCTTATCTAGAAAACTTTAGAGGAGTTGATTAGGAGAAATCCATGAACTGCAGGTGAAATTCGAGGTAAAAACTCCTCTAGTTACTTGCATCTGCTTGTAATGTTTACTGCTGTGAGCATCTAGTAATAAGATGAAGATATCAACATTTTTATCAGCTCCTCCCTGGACAGTTAGGGGGCACTTTTTTAATGAACTTTCAGACAAAAACATTAGGGTGAACACAAGTGAACTGAGTTTCCTGTATAAGATAAACCTGTATTACTTTGACTGTAGCTGAGTGTAGGGATAAAAGCACGGTGCTTAAAATGAGCCTAATAGGTCCCCTTTAAATAATATAATGTACTGTTAAAGTGACTCTGTCTGTGTGACATTTTAAGACTTTCTCCACTTTCTTATTTTAGTGGTGTTTTTTATGGTTGTTTGTTTTTGGTCTAAATGTACTGTAACAGTACAATCTCTGTGTGGTTACAGGCACGGATAAAAAACACGAGGTGGTACACTCCTCCTGTCTCTGCCCATGAGTTCCATTAAAAACTCTATTGATTGATCCATGCACACACGTGTATACATACGCACGCACACATGTTCATGCACACACATAGGCGCTAAAGGCCATAACAATCAGTAAAAGACTTAATATGTTGCACCCTTTTCCAAAAACCTGGTTGGAGCCTTAGTTGACATTTATCCCTTAGGTATTACACACTTGCTACACCTGCCTGTCTTTCGCTACTTTTCTCTGTCTCTGTGTGCTTCTTTTTTCTTAAGTAATCCACTTACTTCAATCCATTCATAATTAGGCAATTACTTCTATTAATTTATTATGTAGATGACTATGAGTTGAATTTTTCATATTAATGGAGACGTTTTCAACGAATGTAGTTTGGTCAGGTTTACGAAAAAAGACTGAAAGATAAACACCTTTGATTCTCATTATTAAGATTCAACTTTCAATAATGAGAAACCAAAATTTGAAATTTACACTTACAATAACTTGTCCACTATACTTATTGGCTTACATTTAATGTTTTAAGTTGCTGAATTCATAAATTTTCTTGCCATCTCGTAAATCTCAAGTGAAAGGGTTTATTTTTAAGCACAGATTTAACGAATTATAGAAAACGTAGCATAATACGTTAATAGATGAGTGAAAGAAATTAAGACAAGGACAGTTTGAGGGAATTAAATACAAAATTAACAAATGATAAATATTGTAATAAAAGACTAAAGCGATTTTTTTTTTTAAAAAAGAGGGAATTTTGGTGCGTCAGGTGTTATTTAGAGAGGTGCAACCAAATGAAAATCATCTTTCATTAAATTTTTATCAGCTGTTCATAATGCAGAACCAGTGAGCTGAAGCAAAAATGGCAAAGCGGCTAAATAATGATTACAATTAAACAGCGTTATCACGCCCCTTATAACGAGTCTGCGCCGAAAAAAAGCACAGGCGACACATTCGGCTAATCTTCCTCTGATGGTGAATTCATTATAGATAGAAGTGAACCGTAATGACATTTATGATTTAAATATGACCAGCTCCCTGACTCTGAATAAAAATGAGCTTTTTCATCATGTGTACTTGAGCACCTGAAGGACTAAAGAAGAAGAAAATCACAAACGTTTCAGTGGAAATGTCTGTTTATTATATTTCTATTAAAAATGTCATGAATAAAAACTGGGCTGTAGATTCTCTGTGTTTGATAACTTTTTAGCAAAACTGATGATTTTCTACATCCAATTGTTGAAAGAGGCATTTATAGTATTTTTATCCTGATATCCTGTCAACTACAAAGTGGTTGGAATTTGTAAAGTTTGTAGTTTTTTAACTAATTTGAAATACAGTTCCCAAAGTTTTTGAAGAAGGAATTCTGAGACCATTGTGCGTTTTGTTTTTACAGATTTTTCACATGTGCTACGCTTTGCTGACTTTCACAGAAAAACTGCCTGGGTTCAGATCCTCCAATCACGACTGATTTCTTTGGTACTATTTTTGGTAGCGCATGCTAGCGGGCCGTCGTTATTACCGTGTTTTTTGGAAAATACGGCACACTTAAAATCAATCCTTTGATTTTTCTGAAAATCAACAGAGTCCCTTATAATCCCGTGTGCCTTATGTATGAATTCTGGTTGTGTTTACTGACCTCGAAACGATTTTATGTACACGGCGCTCGAAAATCTGTCAAATGTTTTAGTACGACTTTGCTAAGCTACGAAGCCGCACCGCTTGATGGATTGTCGGAGCATTACGGCTATCGTAGGCAGGAGCCTCGCAGAGTGATACGTACTGTGCTTCAACATAATATGTAAAATGTGTGTATAACCTCTTTTTAAGTTTTGTGGATATTATACATGGTTATGCTGAGGATATGTTGGCCAATTTCCACTGGAAATGCCTCTTGGTTAAACTGTCAGTAAGGAATTTGCATTTGCACTGTTACATTTTTATATAACTTTAATGCACATAAAAAACAGCTGCTTGTTTAAGTGAAAATACACTGATGGTTTTTTAAATAAAGTTGTGGAGTTGTAAAGTATTTTTTCTAATGTCAATTATATCGTCAGTTATATCGTTATCGCAAATTTTCAAATGTATATCGTGATAAATATTTTTGGTCATATCGCCCTGCTCTAGTGCTTTCTATCTAACATTCACATGCATGAACTGCCTGACTGAACTGCTTTCCATACTTTTGTAGTTATACCACACTGATTTCCCTAAATTTTGCCTCTGACATACAGTATGCTAATTAAAAACACTAAAATTAACACTGAAACTAATTTTAAAAAAACTGAAGTGAAACAAGATCTCCTCTGGAAACTAACTGAAACTAAGCAGTATTGAAATCAAAAAGTCAAAATGAACTAAAAATAAACACTAATCAGAAAATGCAAAACTACAATTAACTATCAAGATGACAGCTGAAAGCCTGGTTACTATTTCACCCTGCCAACCTTTTGGTCAAATTATATGTGCTTTCTGGTTAACAGTCTGTACCCCATAACGGGCATGTCCCACAGGGAGGAGGCCCCGGGGCAGACCCAGGACACGCTGGAGAGATTATATCCCTCGGCTGGCCTGGGAACACCTTGGTGTTCCCCGGACAAGCTTGAGGAGGTGGATGGGGAGAGGAAGGTCTTCTCTGTTTGGGCTGCTGCCCCCGCGACCTGGCTCCGGACAAGCGCAAGAAGATGGATGGATGGATGGACCCCATAACGGCAGCTGCTCTGCTTGGCCACATGAAGGCCACAGTCAACAATCCTGACTGGTCACAGTGTTACCGAAATGAGTTCTTCCTGTCGGTAAGTGCTGCCGCTTTTGTTGCTATTACTCAGTGTTAGCCAGTGTTCCTAAAATTTTCTATGAAGTGGATCCTATGTTGACAGACTTGTGCAATTAGCAAATAAATTCTCATAGAAGGTGAGAATGTAATCAAACACTTTGTCAGCAGGAAAGTATTTTAGGACACTCAAGCCTAACTTTAGCTGGCATAATGTTAGTCTATAGCCAACTGTCTAAGGGTTGGAAGTTTGCATGTATATGAGTGTATATGAGCATGAGTATTTAATTTTCCTTATGTTAGAGCCCTGAATTAAATTCTGGAGATGACGTGAAAGGTAAAGGTGGAGATAAGCAAATGTGGAAGATATTAAGGGCCCTGGGTCCTTGACCCAGAGTTTTGAATTTTGTCATTTCATCATTATTTTGGGGTTTTGAGAAGTGGTTTATGTTCCCCTTTGTGATTGTGTGAGTTATTTTGTTATTCACGTGTCCTCATCCCTTGTTTACAGTTACTTCCTATGTAATGTTGTTGGATTTTGTTCAGCTGTGTTTTTTCCCAGGTATATTTATTCACATCGTGCATTTATTCCCACCAGTTTGTTGTTGCGTCCTCCCTCTCAGTCGTTTGATCCTTTGTTCCATGCTTTTGCCCTTATTTTAAGCCCCACGCCCCCGGTACCTGGGGCAAAAAGGAGGAGATCACGTTTAATCGGTTATAACACGGGGTGAGAAATATAAGTCCCAACATGTGTGGTATCCACAGAAACCTCTGAATCTCAGCTAAAATGTCATATAAACCATTTCAACAACCACCAAACACAACGAAAACAATCCATAATTAAATGAGCAGTTATGTAAATGCGCACAAGTCCGCTAAACAAACAAAACCAAAAAAGAAATTCTTCAAACTTCATGCCACTTAATTTTACCCATTAAAGTATGCTTGTAGGTGACATTCACAAAGGTAGGATGGTTTGGCAGTTAATTTTACCAGTTAGAGTATTTTTCTAGCTAATATTCACAAAGGTAGGACGGTTCGCCGTGTTGTGTGCATGCGCAGAAACAACGGGTAGGATGGTTTGCCAGGTAGGATGGATTCCCAGAACACCTACTAAAGAAAGTCTAGTTATCTCCCAGAGCTATTACTGACTCCAAACACCAAGTTTCACCACGCTCTGACCAAAATTCACTGACTAAGCTGCAAAAGAAGACCACAAAAACACATAGCGGCGCAAATGCGCTAAGACAGAAATTGTGTGCCAAAATTGGACATTTTTGTACAACGTCTGGATATTCATGTATTGACAGTGCTGTAATTCTTCACTGTTTCACTTTAGAAACATAAATATTTGCACAGATGATGTTTATATGTTGGTTACTGAATTTCTGGAATGAGATGTGAACTGAGGCATATTTTTAAAAGGGTTATATGCTAAAAATTAAAAACAAAAAATTAGGCGAGGATAAAAGCTACTTACTTTTTCTGTGTTCCAGTCTCAGTAACTTTGAGACAGTAATATTTGCTTCAATATTTACACCTGTGATGAAATTTCACAAGTGTTAGCTTTATTTTGATACCAAGATTGTAAGCACAGAGTTTGTAATTGCAGAGAAATAATCAATTAATTTGGGGCATTACATTTTTGAGCAGGAAGATCAGAAACCCCTCTGGGGCTTAAGAGGTTAAGAAAAACTGTTTTTGAGTTCACGGTTTGTCTCCTGAGTCCCGCATTTTGGGTCCATATGTGGCCAGCCACACTGTCATTTATGACCGAAGTGGCAGATGAAGAAGAGGACATGGTGAACATATAAACAAAAAGTCAGATCTTAAGTGGTCATATGTAATTTAAAAGTTATTTGTGATCTTTAAATAAAAAGTAACATCTAAGTGATATTCCTAAAAGTTTTTTTTTTTTAAATTGAGGTGTTTAGAGAGTTTCTAGAGGTTCTAATAGAATTCTATTGGTCTATAAGCTCACATGAGGTAATTATCGGTGTGTGACTGTCCTGCCTCATCTACCATCTAACCAGGTGCCTCACCTTACCTGAACGAAACTAATTATTTTCGTTAGTGAGACAGCATTTGAAACAGATGCTCTATGTGAGAAAGAGTCACTTTAGACAATGCATGTACCTGATTGTCTTGACACTGTCCAAAGTTCATGTGTGAAATTGTTTTGTGTTTAAAGTTCCTACAAACAGACGAGGAATGCCACTGCAGCTGTTTCTATTTGTTTAGCAGCTCATGCTCTCCACTGTTTCATCTCTGTCCAACACTTCTGATATTTGCCTCTCTCACCCTCTTTTCTTCTCTCTCATCATGTAATCCTCCCTCTCTGTTTCCTATCTCCCCTCTCTCTCTCTTTTAACATCTTCCTCTCAGCTCCATCTCCTTCTCATTACAGATCCATTTCTCTCTTTATACTTCTTTTTCCCTGCTATCTCTCTCTTTGCTGCTGCCGCTGTCTGTCCTAATCTCTCTCACCCCCTCCACACTCTCTCTTGTCGTTCCCCTTTTCTTCTAAGCCCCTTCCTCCCACCCTCTTTCTCTCATCTCCCTCTCATCCTCCTCAGTGTAATGCAGGATAAAGACACTGGGATCACATATGGCCGAGTGGTAATGGCGTTGCGCTACTTAAATCCACTCATTTAAGTGCAAATCGGCGTCATTCTGGAGCTGCCGAGCAGATGCTAGGCCATGTCAGCATAACTCAATGTGACCACCGCTGGCTTCAGGTGTGTGTGTGTGTGTTTGTGTGTACGTGTGCTCGGTAACCCCTATGGATTGCGATAAAAGTACCTGCTCCTTAAATGCAGAAAACAGATAAATTGATAGGCGATTATAGCAAGGGATTTGTGCACATAGCTGTTTTAAAGACGACTTATGTGCGTTTGTTGCTGGAACATTTTGCACAATGTCTTCCATTCCTTGAATGTAACAGAAAAAAATATTCTAATATACTAAATAAGAGCAGAAAATCATAGTATCAAAATAAAAGCACAGAACGTGAAATGTTCTGGTTTAACCCTTTAAAGCCTGAACCATGAAAAACATGCCAGAATATTTTTATTTTTTTAATGGATTGTTTATTGAACCTTGAATTAATTAAATATTAATGTATTGCATTGCAACATTGATTTGCATATGTAAGTTTTCATTTGTAGAACAATGCTCAGGGAGGGGCAGTCATCTTTTTTTTTTGCCTGTCCCGTTTGGCTCTTTTGCCATCAGAATTATTGTCTAAAGGCGAAGAAAGATGCCCAACAGATTTACTTTACCAAATGGACCATCCCAGCCTTGCCGTAATGGTCTATTTGATTCACCTTTTATTGTTTATTTTATTTTATTTTCACTTGCTAAATACGGGACAGATTTGACTGGGGAAAAGAAAGGGGTGAAAGAAAGAGAGAAAGAAAAACAGCTGGGAAGAGGGACGGGGATAAAGGGCAAAAAACAAAAACCAACAAAATAAGCAGACAAAAAATACATATATCAATCACCTGGATCACCTGTTGAGAAAGAAAAAAGAGAAAACAAGCAGAAGAAAAAAACAACAACATAATAAACAACATCACGATGATCTATGTGAATATAACAGTAAATATTAAATATTATTGTGCAGCACGCAAGATCGACAGCGCACAGTGTGCTTTGAGGTAGGAGCCAAAAGGGGTGTAGTTTGTGTGTGTGAGCACCCGTGTGTACACCTGTGAGCATGAGCGCAGTTGTATTTAAAAGGTTCCTTCATGTAATGATCTGCTAGAGGGTGTGGGGAGCCACAGCCCCGTCCTCCAGGGCATGAAGCAGGTATGGAGGAGATCCAGGCTCCAGACATCCAGAGACCCTCAGAACACAAGAGACCAAGGAAGACCAACAGAGGGGCAGCCGCGCCACTATCCCAGAAAGAGCTGAGGAGAGCCCCAGATGAGGAGTCTCTCGGCAGCTGCAGAGCAGAAGCCAGGGGGGTTGCAGTAATGCGCCCGTGAGCTCCGCCGGCAGTCAGCTGTGCCAGAGTGACCGAGCCCCAGGCCAAGAGGCTGAGGGCACCCCACCCACGAAGTGGCCCGAACGAGCCCCTGGCTCCAGGCCCCGACAACCAGCCACCAAGGAGTGAGCCGGTGTGTACCTAGACGCCCCCCCCCGGACACAAAGAACCACCAACGCACTGATGTCTTAGGGCGTCTGCCACCGGCAGGGGGAGTGGTGGGGGGAGATAGGCCTCCATACCTTGGAGGGCCTGAGATGTCCCTAGAGAGGAGGCGTCTGATACTCGCCCTGACATATGGACACAGACAAACAGGCACACACAGATACAAACATCCATTTCCACCCTCATGCTCTCATATGCAATTACTCAACACTCACCCAACATGGAGACAGACACAAAGAGACACTGTACACACAATCACACTCCCCAAGCATACTCTATACCCCAGGTCTAGGTACCCTTGCCCCTGGAGGGAGAAACTGCACCCAGACCCAGGTGGTGTTACCCTTTTCCCTGGGGTGGAGAGAAGCAGACTGCCCCGACTCGGCAGCAGCAGGGAGGCCCCACATTCCAGACCCCAATCAGACGGCCAACTCCTCCTCCCAGTCCCCCCGCTCCAACAGGCTGCAGAGAACGGGGGTGTGTGAAGACTCCAAACTTCCCTCCGCCCGCTCATATGTAGTGTTGATGCATGTGTGTTCTAAGGTGCATTTAAAACCCAGGAGGGCATGGAGCTACCTGCCAGAGAGCAGCAGCAGGTAAGCGCATAGCCCCTCCTGATAGCCCTCAATTTCTACATGTATTTAAAATCGAGAGGGGCAGTCATCTGCCATGATCAGTTGGGGACGAGGAATGAGAGTATATGAGATTAAGGTAACATTTGAAATTTTGTTTTTTGTAACACACACAGTTGATTCTTTTTCATTGTGAAGATTTGAAGAGTAACTTTTTGATTGGTCAGTACACTGAAACATTTGTTTGTTAGATGGCATTATCCCTGGCCTGGTAGCCTGGCTGCCCCTGAGTGGATCTGGGGCAGGCGTGGGGGCTTGGGGTTTGGGGGTGCTTCGCCTCCGTGCTAGGGCTCTGGCTGGGTCTTGGGGGCTTAGGTCCTTGTTGGTGTGTCGCCGAGGTTGTGGGTAGGTGGGTGCACGGAGGCTCAGCCCTGGCGCAGGGGGCCTCTGGCGCATCGGCCTAACTAGGGGGCTCTTCAACTGACAGGGAGTTTGTTCCATCCTTGCAGGAGTCCACTCTGCAGGTGGGGGAGAGTATAGGAGAGGTGGAGAATCAACTTAACCTGGGTGTCTACTGTCTTGTGCAGTCTGGGAGATGATTGAATGTTAGGGTGGGTACAGTTTCCTCTGCGGTGGGGTCGGGTGGGCTGCCCCGGGTCCTGTGGGGCTGGGCGGTCCTGCTGCCGTAGGCCCCGATCTGGATGGGCCTGGGCTCCCTTGCCTTGGTGGGTGCCGAAGGACGGGGGTGCCTACTGGGGTCAGCGGGGGAGCTGGCCCCAGGGAGGGGCATCTTGGTCCTCCCTTCTTTTTCTCCCCATCCCCGGCTGCCTCCCTCTTCCCGCTCCAACACACTCACCCACACAAGTAGGGCCTTGGGGTGCGGGTGTGTCACCAGGGTGCAGGGGAGGCATCCCCCCCGTCCCGTTCTGGCCACCCGTGCCTCAATTTTATTCCACAACATCCACATTACTCACACTCTCATAACACATACATATAGGGCCTAGAGGGAGGACACGTTAACGGCGTCCAGTGGACGGTCTGTGTATTCAACCCCACCTCTGGCGCCGGTGCCCACCTCTCAATTTTAAATCATTGAGGGTTCTCAGGAGGGGCCGTGCTAACACCTGCTGCTCTCTGGCAGCAGCACCATGCTCTCCCGTGTTTTAAATGCACCTTAGAACAACACGCAGCAACACTACACATGAGCGAGAGGAGGGAGGTTTGGAGTCTTCACACACCCCTGTTCTCTGCTGGCCATCGGGGCGGGGGGGGCTGGGAGGAGGTGTTGGCCGTCCGATTGGGATCTGGGATGCGTTGGGTGAGTGTTAAGTATTTGTATATGTGTGCATGAGGGTGGGAATGCATGTTTGTGTCTGTGTGTGCCTGTTTGTCTGTGTTTATATGTCAGGTCGGGTCTCCACCTCTCTGGGAACTCCCAGGCCCTCCAAAGGCCTATCTCCCCTCACCACACTCCCTGCCGGTAACTGATGCCCTCAGGGGTCGGTGCGTTGGTGGCTCTTGGTGTCCGGGGCTGGGCGCTCAGGTATGTACCAGCTCACTCCCGGTGACTACTTGGTGGGGCCTGGTGCCTGTTGCTCGGTCAGGCCTCTTCCGGGGCAAAGGGGGCCCTCAGGCCTCCGGCCTCTGGGCCTGCAGCTCGGTTCACTCTGGCACAGCTGGCTGCTGGCAGAGCCGGCGGGCACGCCACTGCAGCCCCCTCTGGCTTCTGCTCCGTGACTACTGGGTGACCCCTCATCTGGGGCTCTCTTCAGCTCTTCCCAGGAGGGTGGCATGGATGCCCCTCCGGTGGTCCTCCTTGGGCTTTCGCACTCTTGGGCCTCTGGATGTCTGGAGTCTGGATCTCCTCCATGCCTGCTTTATGCCCTGGGGGACGGGGCTATGGCGCTCTACATCCTCTAGCAGACCATTACATGGGGAAACCTGTTGAATACAAGCACGCTGATCCACACAGGTATGCACACGGGTGTTCACTGTTCATAGACATAAACTACACCTTTACTGGCTGCTATTTCCAAGCACATTGTGCGCTGTCGGTCCTGCTTGCTACACAACAACATTCAATATTTAGTATTTACTGCTGTTTACACTTAGCTAGATTAACGTGATGGTGTTGTGTTTAGTATGTTGCTCTGTTTTTTTGCTTGTTTTCTCTTCTTTTTCTCTCAACAGGTGATCCTGGAGATTTTTTTTTCTCTTCTTTCTCTTTTTAAGTGCCCTTTCTCACTGTCCCTCTTCCCTTCCGTTTTTCTTTTCCTTCATCTTTCTTTCTCCCTTTCCTATACCTCAGTCATGTCTGTCCCGTCTGTAACAACTGAAAATAAAATAAAATAAATAATAACAACAAAGGTTGATCAAATGGACCAATACGGCAAGGCCGTGATGATCCATTTGGCAAAGTAAATCCATTGGGTATCCTTGTTGGTCTTCAGACAACAATTCTGACGGCTAAAGAACCAAATGGGACAGGCAAAAAAAAAAGGAGAAGAAAGATGGCATTATCCCATTTCCTGATCTTTTTCTTCCAACGACCCTGTGCTTTCTTCTATTCTCACATCTACATTTCCCGATCTCCATCTGTCCTTCCTCAGTTTAAATTTGTGTCTTCCTTTTCTCTTCATCCCCCTCTGTTAACACTCATCCTCCTTCCCTTCCTCCTTTATGTTTTTCATCTCCTCTGTTCTGATTTTATGGCACCTCATTCCACCATTAATTTTTCTTCTCTCAACCACAAACAACAACGAGAAACTCTCCTCCTTCCTTCTTTTTCATCCCATTCTCCAACTTTTGCTCTTTCCTTCTTCTCCCAACAATCCTTACCTCTTTCCCTTTATCTTTTATTTTCCATGCCAATGAACATCATTTACCCTCTCCTCTCTTTCCAGCTTCTCCCTTTGGATGATCTCTCAATTCCTACATCGCTTTTTCCTTTTCCCTCTAGCTACCTCTTCCCCCACCTCCCTACCTCGTTTTTGTACGTCCTCCTCCTACTTCTCCTCCTGACTAATCTCCCCCCTCCTCCCATTCTCTTCTCCTCCTCCAGGTGTTTCGCAGGGATAAAGGATTGATGAAGCCATCAACTCTCTGCTCTTGACATTTACAAAAAACCCTCCAAGCAAACGCCTTCTCCCCTCTTTCCCACCGCCCCTCTCTCTCTCTCTGTCTCTCTCTCTCTCTCGTTATCTCCCTGCAGAGCTACCTCGCTCGTTGCTCGCCCAACCACATCATTAAGACCTAGTAATTAGGGCTCATTTGTAAAGCCAGTGTAAATAAAGGGCCCATAATGGCCAGGATATCATTCACAGTGAGACATAAACTAGACGTGTGTGTGTGTGTGTGTGTGTGTGTGTGTGTGTGTGTGTGTGTGTGTGTGTGTTAGGGGACAGGGGACATTAGGAAATTAGCCCATGTGTCATTATTGTGTAGGTGTGTTTGAGAAGTTGTGAGATAGGGTAAATGTGTGTGTGTCTGTGTGAGATTGGGGTGTGAGAGAGACAGAGGCAGAAGTGTATTTAGAAGACCTAAATAAATCACTGTTTGTGTGTTGCTGTGTGAGTGTGTGAGGTTGACAGGAGACATTAGGAAATTAGCGCCTGTGCCATTAGCGAGTAAGAATACCAAGTGTGTGGAGTGTAAAGGTCTTAGATTTAATGTGTGTCACAGTGAGGGGAAGATGGAGAAGTTCATTTTGGAACCTGCGAGTGAAAGAAAAACACAGAAAAAGACTGTCAAAGTGGAAGCTTTAGTTATCCCAAGTTTTACTTAGTAAAGGCCATTTCCTATAATTTACTAATTCAAAGTTACTCAGTAGTGTTACAGCTGAGGGTTTTAGTAGTGATGCAGGTCACATCATGTCTTCAAACACAAGGCAACTCCGGTAACCTCCTGCAGAACCACGAAGGTGGATAGCTCCATTAACATCGAGATGCAGTTGACTGATTAGTCCAGTAGAAAGCTCTGTCACCTCGCAGCAAGAAGGTCCTAGGTCCTAGGTGTGAATGTGAGCATGAAATGTTGTCTTTGTGTTAACTGTGTGATAGACTGCTGAGCTGTCCGGAGTCTGCCATTTCACCCTATGACCAGTGGAACAGGTTCCAACCCCCTCAGTCAGATAAAAGTGCATGGATGGACCCTTAATACTTTCCTCATAATTCTTATACTGTCCTATAAGAAGTCCAGAAAACCCACAAAAATGGCATACTAAATTCGCTATAGTGGGTATACTGCTTAGACGCACTAAAGCAAACTCTGCAACTGCTTGAACATCTACAGTTAAAAATAAGTCCTGGAAAAACTACAAATCTTGGGCAGCCTGTTCAAATACAGCTAAGCAAAGATGTCTAAGACCCCACACAGTCAATAAGACCATTCATTTTATAATCAAAACAAAACAGCATTAAGATGCTTTTAAGTGTCCTTGAGGAGCCCCTAAACGCCTTCCCTTAGGTGCCTTTTGAAATTTTTACAGCAGGGCTGAAATTACCTCCCGCAGTGCCTCAAAGGACTGCTTGGCTAAAGTTTGACTCTTTCCATCTATACTTTGAAACAAATAGAAAGAAACATGTTGGGATAACTACAGGATCCTGTCTTGTAAACACATCATTTACTCTCAGGGAATTTACTCCAAAAATGGTTCCTGAAAGCTCATCAAAGGTTAATGGGATGTCTTCAAGTTACTATTATAAAATTACTGTTACTCTGCTAATGTGCTTTTTTTGTTTGTTTTTGTTGTCATTGTGTATGGCTGCAAGATTCAGACATCAAGCTAACACACACAAAAAAAATTGGACCAAACTGCTCTGTGAGAAAATACATGCAGAGATGTTTTCGTAGTTGGTGTCTGTTTAGAAATGTGTATAAAAACCACAAACTTTGCAAACCCAGCAGCTCACTGTAAAAACGAACTCAGCTGCCTGTGAGACAAGACATGTTCTTACATCCTTGGGATCCTCCTCCTCACTCTTCGTGACACTCCATGCTTTATTTCATCACTGTATCTGCATTACTGAGGACTAGAAATATGTGCAGATTGACTCTAAACATTCAGGACATAGGCAAATTTTGCCACAGCTTTGAGCCATTCACTTGTGCCAGTTACTTTAGTAACGTTTTAATAGCAAAGGATGGTTTTACACTGGTGCAGAGTGCTAGTAAATCTGGGCCTCCATACCTTCAAGGACACCTGGAACTTCTTCTAGAATGGTTGCAACTCTCTGAAGGTGCTCCCAAGACTTTCTTCAGATTGCACTTTTTCCAGACAGCGATGTATGCAACACCAACTCTAAAGGGTCAGCATCCCTCATAGCTGCCTGCAACACTCACCTCCTGATCAATATGTTTTCCTATTGATTAGCCCTGCAGCCTGAATGGCAAGTGTCAATCAATCTTGGACTATCGATAAAAATGATTACTTTCTGATGCATTTATTTGCATTTAATGATCTTAATTATCATTCCCTAGATGCACACACACACACACAAAACCTATTTTCTCATTCATACTGAGGTCTGTCCTCCTTTCTCACCTCCTGCCCTCATTACCCCTCCACCTCCTGCTCTATTCAATAATCCAAAATGTTCAGAATAAGACATGAAGAGAAGGGCCGACTCCTTCTACCCTTCCTCTTTCCAATTTGTTTCCTTCTTACTGGCCTTTCTCTCTATGCTTTCATCCCAATGATAACTGCCACAAACAAATATGCCCCAAACAGAAAGTGACCACCACAAACCACCAGACGGCTAAGTTTGAAAATGCATTTTTGAATTAATGCTACTGTGGCCTGTGCGATATCAAAAACATAGTAACAGTGTACAATCCTGGAGCATTTGAACTCAATTCCATCTTGTACTCTAAATTGAAAATATTTAGTAAGAGTAGTAATGACAAAAAGGCATCATCTATATGTGCCACATATTATGCAATTCCTCTCTAAAAGCGCTGTGTAGATGAGAGGATTTAAGGAAGGAAAGAAATCAAGTTTAAATAAGCCTGGTCCTCACAAGCGTACAAGTACAGCAATGTGTGTGTCAGCAGAGGTGCCATTAAACACATGTCACCTCTGATCCATGCTGAAATAAAGTCACACCTCTACATACACATCAGAAATACACACACGCACACAGATTTGTCACGCTTCATGCACACACACATGCACACACGCATGCAAACACACACAGTCTAAAGCACTCTACCGTACACTTATGTACACACACAATTCTCATCTCTCACTTCAATAAAACAAGCATCAATTTTGGTCTCCGATGGTGCCGCTGATCTCTTTACGGCTTTCATGGCATCAAAGTAACGGCCGGCTGTAAATCTGAACGCGAGGAGGAGATGGAAAAGCGGGGAGAATGAGAAAGAGGAGGAAGAAGAGGAATATGAGGAAGAAAAAAGATGTGGAGATTCAGGTGAAACTGGACAAATGATGTCAAAGAAGAGGTGGAGGAGAGGAAAAGGTAAGGAGGAAAGGAAAGGAAAGGGGAAGAGAGGAGCTCCCAAGTAATGCGCTGCTGTTTTAAACACAACCTGTTTTTCTTTTTGTTTTTGTTTTTTGTTTTTTTTGGGGGGGGGGGGGGGGGGGGGTTATAATTGCATGTGTATAACTGAAGAATCTCATTCAAGAATAACTAATAATTTCACTTTGGCCCAAAGAAGAAAACAAGATGTGATGACAGCAAAGACACCCAACGGCCTCAGTCAGCACCTATCCTGAGAGAACCCTGGCTTATGTTTTATAAAACTGAACCTCTTTGTTAACTTTCTTTAAACAAGTCATTGCTTAAAAAACAAACAGCAGTAAGATGTAAAACTAATACCAATAGGATACTAAAAACTGTTAAAACCAGTAAGTTAAACCCATAAAAGAATAAACTTGACAATAGATGAAAAACAATTCTGGCGGAGGCTGGTGGCACCCCTTAGCCTCCTGGTAGATACATCGAGTTACTGCATTTACAAACTTGGGTGTCCAAGTCACCCATCCGGCCGCTTGGCAGGGTGACGACAAATTGGCTTTTTATGGCTGACAGGTGCTAAAAAAAAGGTAAGAACCAAAAATGTAAACCCACAAAATGAGTGGAAATATAATGAAATGACACTTAAGATGATACGACCCACTAAAATTAATTAAAGAACAAATCTACAAATTTCAATTATTAAAGCTGACAGAAATATGGTAAAATGATCATACAGACCAGATTTTTAGTATGGTTTATAACCACTGATAAGTTCATAGGATTTAATGGGGGTGTTGGTGTGTGTTCAGAGGATGCAACTGTTCTCTCTTCATGAAATGAAAACTTTAAATGTTCTCTCTTCATGAAATGAAAACTTTAAATTGTCGATTTGAATCCTTTCAGCAGCAGCACTGGTGAAGGTCAGCGTACCCGTGTCACCTTCAGTCTCTCTTAAATGCATGAGGGGAACGTGACATGAGGCGGCTGAAGCAAACCGACTGTCTGAATCCCAACATGTCGCAGTGTTTTAAATGCTGTAAGGTCAGACAGAGCGAGCTTCGAGCGGGTCAAAACCCACACTCACCTTCCACCATCACTCACGCCTCTAATGCATGAAAAGAAGAATGGGAGGAGTGTGTGTGTGTGAAGCTAAATAACCAGCAGAGAGCGTGTGTAGGTGAGTGTGTGGAGAGTGCGTCCTTCAGCAGGTCAGAGTCCCAGCTTCACCTCCTGCTGTCTGTCTGTAATGTATGAAAGTATCTGTCTGTCTGTAATGTATGAAAGCGTCTCCTCTGACTTTAAATCCTCGCCATGCAGGCGAAACCTCACCTCTGACCTCACACTGCAACTTGCTGCCCAGCTTCATCCATTTCAATGGCAGCCATCTATAAAGCCCTGTGTCTAGACAATGTGTGCACACACAGATAAAGACTCAACGCAGGGATACCTGTGCAAGGAGGGTAGGTTTAACTAATGCACACATGCATTAAAATGCCGCTAAAAGGGGCGGGCGAGCCTGAGATTAATTACTTGGATTCTGTCCTATTAAAATCTGGCTTTTGCTCATGTCAACAGCAGAGTGAAAACTGTTAATGCACGGTTTGTTTTTAAGAACTTAAATTCCTTTAAAAATTAAAAATGTGATTTTTAGGTGTTTTGTAAAAATGTATACATTATACACATGTATACATCTTCTCTGAGACAAATACCTTTCAGACGCGGATTAGGAAGTTTTCTGAAATTCAGTTTTTATAAGGATAAGGAAGATCAAATGCATTTACATCTGCTAGTGTTATGGTCCCTCGATGTTAGACCCATATATTTCTATCCCCAGGCTTTGGTTTCATATCTGGTTGAGTTCAGAGTCTCCATGTATTCCTGCCTCCCTGGTTTTTCCGTGTCTGGTTTGGTCTCCATCTCTGTGGTTAGTTAGTTAAGCACGCTGAGATTCCCCTGTTCTGTTGGCTGTGTTCCTGGTTTATTCAGGTAATAGTTTTTCTAGCATGTGTCATGGTAGGTTTGATTCTCTTTGTCTCATTTTCTCACATAGGTTCAGTGTGTGTGTATGTGTGTAAGCTACTATGTACGTATGCAGCTTTTTGTCTTTGTTAGTGTCTATGTGGAATACACATGTATGCATGTGTTTGTTTGTCTTCATCAGGGTCCATGTAGAGTTTGTCTTCATTTGTGTCTGTACCTGTGGTCTATCTCTGGTCATGTAACTGTGTATGCCAGTGTTTTGTTTTCTTGATTATTTTCTTGATTTGCAATGTATTTAAGTAATAATTCTTCCCTTCAAATCTCTCTTCGCGACCTAGTGGTCCAGAGGAAGAGGTGTTTTTATTTGCTCAAGAACCATGGCTAAAAATGAGATTTGACAGAGTGATTGGAGTGAGGGTCCTGAGGCTGTAGAACAACCTGCCCGAGGAAATGAAGCTGGCTGACTCAGTAAATTCTCTTAGAGCTTAAAAGCACACACTGCTCTCTTTTTTCCAAAAGGCACAGATTACCCAACAAAAAAACAAGCTTTGTTACCTAAAACCAAGTCAACTGGTTCATAAAACAAAGAAGAAAGGCATGCTGGAAATCACAAAAAGGTAGCACATAGGGAACAGACAGTACAAAAAGAAAAGGACAGCATTGTATATACCTGGGATTAACAGGGGCTTGGATGTGGGGTGGAACCAGAAACAGGCGAAAGTAATCAAGACAATCAAACAGACAGGAAGTAAAACCCAAAAGAACACAATGGAGAAAACAGCTTCATTGACAGACCAAAAATGGAGACAAGACTCACATTAACATGAAAACAGAGAAAATTAACAGCAACAGGAATAATAGAATAACTCAGACATAAAAATTCAAACTTTCAAATGCTAAAATTACTGAGAAAGAGAAAGCCAAACACTACCATACTGACTTACATTTCAAAACTTGTCTGTTTCGTTGTATCATATGAAGCACTTTGGATTTACATCAGGTATTTATTTTAGTAAACTGATCGGAATCCTATATTTTTTCTTGTTCTTGTTTTGAAGGGTTTTGTTATCCTTCGAAATCCTTGATATGGACATCTAAGGGGCGCAGCTCTGTCTGTAAGCACGGAAACACCGGTGTGAAAGCCTGCTGTTTGTGAGAGGCAACCAATCAGAAAAAAGCTGAGGAACTGCAGCAGGGCCCAGTATAGGTTAAGACTAATTATAATGTAAGTTAAAAATTAAATGCAGAGTTGGAAATGAGCATTACAACAAGCATTACATTTGCATAACTCTTCAACTGGCATTATTGGACACTTGAGGGTTAAAACGCAAGTAGGACGTCCTTTTTTGCTCATCATTTAGAAGTTTGAAAATGTAATAATTAAAATGTATTTCTGAGAAAGTCAATCACTGGTAACAAACACTGAAGCACAATTCAACAGGGGCTCGTCTGTTTCATTCCTCTTGTACATATCTCTTTAGTTTCCCTGTGAGTCCACCCCCTCACACACACCGGCCACGCCACATCCCATCATCCCCTTGGTGTGTCGCTGTGGCGATTGTTTGGAACAAAAGGTGGAGGAAGCTCTCTGAGGTCCAGATAACCTCCTGCAGCTTCCTGTCAGCATGCTAATACGCCTCTTTTCACACCAGACAACAGGGTCACACACACTTACTCGCACACGCACGCCATTTGTACAGTGAAAGACCAGAAACCTTCTTTCTTTTCTTTTGGTTTGTTTTTTGTACTTCTTTTCACAAGTCACTCAGTGTCTTTTGTTGTTTTCTGGCCTGTCCCTTTGCTCCATCTTTCTTTCCTTCATTCTCTCTCCCCTTCTATTCCCACTGCTATCCTCTTTCCCTTATGTTCATCAGTTGTTTTAATGTTTCATCCAGTTACTATATATGCATTATATTTTTCCTCCTCCTTTGTTCCTTCTTCCTGTACGTCATCCCTCTGCCCTTGTGCTTCAAGGGATTTAACTTCCCTTTCACCCATATGTTAAAGGCCATGTCATCAACACTTTTCATCTATCCCTCCATTCTTTCACAGCAAAACCAAAGCGTAATCTGTCCTCTTTGACCTCCACCCACTCTCACTTCTCTTCATTTTCATTCCGTTTTCCCTCCTCACTGTAAGCATTTACATTGCCCTCCTTCTCTGTCCATCACACATTTAAGTTATCCACTTATGTCTCCTCTGTTCAGTTTTTTCTCTCAGTCCTCCTCCAACGTCATACTATCCCTTTACACACTTTAAGACTGAAGTTATTACAAACTTTCATTGCTTCTTTCTCCTTCTCCCTCTTCAACCCTCTCTTTCACTCCTTGCTTTATTCCTCCTCCTCTGTTATGTTAATTTTCTGTTTTCCTTTGCTCTTTCATGTTTTCCTTCTATCATTGCTAGTTTGCTTTTGTTAAGTCTTCCCTTTTTTATCCTTCTCTATCCCTTTGTTCATCCCTTCATCCTCTAACAGGACACACGCATGCACCACATTTTATAATTATTACTGATATTTTATTATCAGAGTGACATGGCAGTTCTAGAGTCAGTGCCATCAATTATGAATAGAAAAGTGTGTGTGTCTATGTGTGGAAGAGTTCACTGAGGTGGCTCAATTAGCTGTGACCTTCCTCCTGCCCATCCCTACCCCTCTTCATCATCACCGCCTCCTTGTCTCCTCCCTCCTCCATCTCCCAGAATGCCCCTGTTTGACCTCATGCAAATGGCCGACCTCCCTGTCTCAAACGCACAAGGCAGAGAAAAAGGAGCAGCAAATGACGGAAGTAAGGGAGCAAGGAAAGGTTGAAGGGAATGAAGATGGGACAGGAGAAAAAAACTTATTTAAAATGGATTTTAAAACATTAAAAAAACATAATGAAAATTTGTAATGAATTCATAAAAAAGACTACATATTAAAATCAATTAAATTAATTTGCATCATAAATAGTCGACATGATAAATGAATTGCATTAAAATAAAACAATTAACTACATTAAAGGTTTTGTGAAAAAAAGTAAAATAAAGCAGTGATAGAAAAAATCATAAATATACATTAAAAATATTAATATATAAAAATATTACACACATACATTAAAGAAATTTACATTAAAGCCAAAAAGAAGATGAGAACAGGATGAATGAGGGAGAGAGAGAACAACACTTTTAGAAGGAAAAAAGAAAGAAAAAGAAATCAGAATCATGAAGGAGAAAATCTGGTTTTATATTTAAATCAGGTGAAGGGCCACTATTAGGTGGATAAGGTTGCTGAAAGGCTGGACTAAAGACATTACTCAACTCAGCAAACACATTAGTAGAAAGGTGATTATTCTATCGAGGGTGGAATCAAGGGTGTTTTCAATTTAGAAAAGTAGAATATATGACATAGATGTTGAACTGGAATGCACAAGTGTTGCTAATAAAGCACTTGATGACAGCGGGGAGGAAGAACTCCATTAAACAGGAAGAGACCTCTCACAGAACTACACTCAGGCAGGCGAAGCCAAAAAGTAATATGTTGTATTGTGATATATACGCACAAAAAAAGCTGCTCATTGCATCATGGAAAGTGATATGAAACCATCTTAGTTAAGTAGAAGCACATTTTCTGCTGGTGGATAATGAACTTTGTTTCATTTGGGTTTTCTTGTGTGTGTTACTCCTGTTTATATGGAGCTTTTATAGTCTTACCAACTACTCAAAGTATTTTTAACTACAAGTTACACAGACAGTGCTTTTATTTTGTAATATATCTATCTTCCATTGATGGCCAATTTAGAATCACCAATGAACCTAACATGCTGTGGTGAACTGTTGGAGGAAGCTGAAGTACCTGGGAAAAAAACCCTTAGAGGTACAGGGAGGACATGCAAATGTCACAAAAGAAAGACCCCAATTGGGGTTTCAAACCAAGAACCTCATTGGTGTGAGGCACCAGTGTTAACCGCTGCACCAGTGTCTGACCAGCTCTGACTCCAGAAACCTGGATAAATACCTGACATAAGTAAATGCTGTAAGACGTAAAAATCAAATGCATGATCCAATTATTTAACAGAAGCACTTAACAGACGTGGAATTGCTTGTCACATAGATTTCAGAATCCATTGTCATCTGCTTGAAACAGTGATAGGCAGGTTAAACAATACCATTGTCCCAACACGTACATGTTACACCCAACATGTAAGGCTTATCATGTCAAAGTAGAACTACATATCAAACACATGTGTCTTTGTTGCATGTAAGCATTTCTAATATAATGAAAACCAGGACATTCATTTCCATAAAAGCACACTCAAAAATGGTGTTTTCAATGTCCACGCTGTGAAATGTAACCATTAATGTTTTCAAATGTTTCCCACTTACAGAGTACCCTTAGGTTTCTTGGTCGATATAAGAGCATGGTATTTTCTGGTATGTGAACATCAGTGTGGATGTTGAGAGACCAGAGGAAGGAAGAAGCAGACAATCTGACAGTCTGCTTTAGCTGCTTAATGCTAATTCATTCAATGTTCCCCCACAGACCAGCAGCCGCCCATTGGGAATACGGGTGGAAAGAGAGAGACAGACTGTGTGTGTGTGTGTGTTACTCCCAACCCGCTCTGAGGGAATGTGGATGGGAGTGAAAGAGAGCAGAGATCAGGCTCTGCCTCGCTTTCCAATGACCCTGTATTTGTGTGTGTGTGTGTCTGTGTGTGTGTACATATTTTTGTGTGAGTAGCATAAGTCTTATGTGCACTGGTGTGTGTGACCTTCCATGAGTGTGTGTATGTATGCATGGCAGCAGGTCTGAACATTGGAGAGCCTTTTTAAATGACAAAGACAGAAACAAATCACTTCACACACCTCTGCAACACACACAGACACAGACACACACACACACACACACACACACGCAAACAAACATGTTGTCTGGAAGGAGACCAGCCCAATCCACTGAACAAAGCAATAAAGAGAGAGACTATCTGATTCAGACTCTATGTCGATTGCCCACCATATATCAGCGTAAAAGGGAGATTTAAAGGGTAGTTCCAGCTTTCTTTCCTGCTGCTTTCCACCACAATCCAGTGGACCTACCAACATCATCTCATATCATGTTTTAACAGCATGTTGCCCTGCTTTCTGCTTTTTGTAAATGCATGTGTTTAGTTGTTTATTGTAATCTCAAACCCCGACTGTGAGAGCTGTGCTGCCAGAGAGAAGCTGACGCTACCATTTTCTTCTTCTTGTATAGAGTATAATGACTGGTGGCAAAACAAAGTTCACCAATATTCTCGCGTGCATACAAAAAGAATACTATATATGGACATATCTAAGTCTATAAACTTTGGCCCTAAAAATTGTTGTTCATGTGTGCATGTGCATACATGTGTGCCCTCCTATGCTGTTGCATATGCCGGCCTGGCATGAAGAGAGGCTGGCTGCCGACCACATTTGGGTGTAACGGGCGAGAATCCAGCAGACTAATTTGGGTCTGGCTGGGACAGCGCAGTTATTATTTTCCTCTGGACCATCAGGCAGAGGACACACAGCCATCTGCTGCACGCGCATACACAAACACACACGTCTCAATTATATCACTAAGAGGGCAGCTGCAAGCGCTGCCTGTCGTAAACACACACAGACAACGTTTATAAGTACATGAACATGCACACATTATACTGTGTTGTTGGATCAACAGGGTGTTACAGAGAGACAGATTCTCCTGCTGGCGGCCTCTACAGAGAATGACAGGAAAGGGACACAGACAATGTTTCCATCCACCTGTTTCATGAGCATTTTGAATGAGGATGTGAAAAACTATGAAAACAAAAAGATGACATTGTATGCCAATCCCACCCCATGCTGCAAAAAAGTTGTTAACCTCTATGACTGCATCAATCTCTTTTTTCACTCTCTCTTAAAAAGGCGCACACAGTTAAATTCAATCCTGTCACAGGTGAAGAATGGCAGTATGTACAACAGTTTGTGAGATCAGAAACAAGTGTGAGATCAGAAATGTCACTTTTTTAAGCATTTTTTTCAGGTCAATTTTATCATCTTGTAAGCTATTTTGGTCAAAATCTGGAAAAAGCTCAACATGCAGAATCAAATTCAATTAAAAAAAAAAGTTAAAATGGACCCATCTGCACACTTCCAGAGCAAATCAAATCATTTTGATCAATTGTTGGATGCTACTAGACTAACTTTGCATGATTCATGATCTAAAATGCTCCCTCCCCTCCCTTTAAGATAATTTTCTTCTGATTGGAGGTCCCTCCCAAATAAGAGGTTTTAAAAGCTACAAAATCCTGCATTAAAATTCCAAAATGAGAAAAAAATGTAGCTTAAAAAAAGAAAAGAAAAGAAAAAAAAAGAAGCATGAGGTGAAGTTGAGGGAGAGGTGGGATGTTAACTTTTCGCAGCAGCCATGTTTAATTACAGCTCCACTCTTTGTTAATGACTCTATTAATAGGCTGTTTGATTGGCCGGCCACGTCCCCCGTCTCCCTGACGAGACAGCAAAGAAACGAGTTAAACGGGTAAATCCTCTTTACACATAAATCTGCCTGAAGATTGTTTCAGCGCCGACCACCAAGCGAGAAAATTCATAACCTCGTCAATTTGTTAAAAGGCTTAAAAAAAATCCTCCCTCACCTCCCCGCCACCCAGTCATTTCTCCTGCACGCCACGATCTAATTAAAGTTGAAAAATAATTAGCGATATATTTTCCTTCCTTTAAAGAGAAAAAATGAAAAAAAAGAGGGAAGGCCAGTGATTAAAGGAGAAGAGGAGGAAGGGAGAGCAATTAAGAGGATGGAGGTTGACGAACTCTGTGTACACATGTAGGATTACAGGGTGAGACTCGAACATAGCAGAGACAAGCTTGATCTCTCCCTCTCTCTCTGTCTTTCACTTCTTCTTCTTTTTTTTTAATCGGTGTGCCACTTCTTCAGCAGCTGATAAAAGCTGAAAGAACAAGATAACCAGCTCAGCGGAGCTGCCGGAAAAGCTTACGGGACCCGATTTGACAATTAATCAATTATTTGATAGAAATCATCAATCAATCTAAGTGGGGGGAATTAATCCAAGAGGTGGATAGAGAGAGATACAGAGACACAGTGATGGAGAGAGAGAAGAGGGGGAGTGATGTACCTTCTTCTTTAATTTGGTAAACTGATTGGCTTTTTTCCTTGTTTCCATATCTTAGAGCTTCCTATATCCAATTTACAGAGACAGAGTTTACAAACTAATGGAGAGAGAGAGAAAGGGAGAGCTACATCACAGATGGTAAATATGAGTTTCTTTCAACAAAACAATGCTCAGCTCAATTTACAGATATTGGAACGTGACTGTCAGAACATTATACACGAAGACCTCCAGTCAAAGAGGCAACTCGGATTCATTATCAAACATCCTGAGCTCCATTAGTAACCTCAGACTGTACAGAGGTTACTCTGTAACATAGTTTTCAGTGCAACTGGGAATAGAGAAATAATACACATGCTCAAATCCAAGACTTAAACCTAGCATCACAGGACAGGAGACACAAAGTTATTGGTGTGTGATTTGCTCCAGTCGCACACACTCGGGGTAAAGGTTGATACAACGTTGAAGATTACAATGACTGGACAAACCATAGATCTTTTTCTTTTTTATGCATTGAACAATGGTTCTGCCGGATGTTTCTTTCCTGTTAAAAGGGAGTTTTTCCCTTTATACTTTTGCCAACCCCCTGGGGGTCATCTGATTGCTGGGGTTTTCTCTCTGTTATTGTATGGGCTTTACTGTACCTTACAGGAGTGTTTCCCAACCTTTTGGAGCCATGGCACATATATAGCAGAAATGGCTCGGTGTGTCCCCAGTATACCTTATTCGCTTTCTTCTGATCACTACTCATGCTAGGGCCTTCATCTGGGTTGGAATTTTCTCCAGGATCCAGGACAGATCGACAAAGACTTTTTCTTTTGCAATATTTATCTATTGCTATTATGCGCTGTGTCGTCTCACAACATCACTATTATGTAATTTCTTCTTCGTCCTTTTCTGTTTTACAGGTAGTTGGCAACCCATTTAATTAGAGCAGGTAGTTGTACTGCCCTCTAGTGGAAGAGAATGTAATTGTTCTGGCCGTTACTCACACCTATCGCTTAGAGTACTAATCAGGTGGAACCAGTTAATCTTTCACGGCACACCTAATCATTTGGTTGGGAAACACTGCCTAAAAGTATAAAGCACATTGAGAAAAATGTTGTTGAGATTTGGCGCTTTAAAAATAAAAATAATATTCAATTTAATTGAATAAATGACAATTTCAAATGCCTAGAGTAAACTAGAAAAGACCCAGCCTAGCTAACTTAGACTGGATTAGTTGGTGGGGTTAGGTTGAATGCTAATTTCTCATAGCTGTGAATGTGAGTTTGAATGCTTGTCTGACTCTTTGTCTTAGCTTTGCCACCATCTGGTGACATGTCTGTTGTGAACCCTGCTTCTGGCTGGGATACCTGACTGGAGTAGGCTCCAGCACCCCTGCAACCCTGATAAATATAAGTTGAAAAGAATGGATGAATATAAAGAAATCCAAAGAATAGTTAATATATACTGAAGGACTGAGGGGTATTTGGGTTAATTTCAGCTTTTTAGTCCCATGACTTGTTAAGGAGTTATAGAATAAAAAATAAGGAAAACAATGAATCACAGCACAGCAATAGATGTCATGTCTATATATAGTTATGACATTTCCCGATCTAATCCTTATATTAGCAGAATATCACACATCAGTGCTTTCCACCAACTGTTACATGCATGATTTGTACGAACACTTTCTGATCTGCTAGTGCTATAAGTAAGGTTTGGCTAACATTCTGAAAATTCTTCTTGTATGTTTGAGAGTTTCACAAATCTCTCAAGAGTCTTTTTAATATTCATGCTGCACAGACACAAGGACACAATCATTGTCAGTTGTTCTCTGAAGGACTGTACGAGCGCCTCGCCTTACAATCCATCATGTAAACAAGTAAACATCGGTTGCTGACCTTCCAAATTGATTGTTACTGCCTGCTACAGTCGTATGCAATCAGGTGTTGGAATACGTGTCATTTTCCTGCCTGTGCCTTAGGTGTCCCTCTGTACTTCTGAAGCCAAGCCAAGGAAGAAAATACTATTTGTGTCACTGTGTCAACACAAAGTTTAGGGACCAAGTAACAAAGATTAGGCTAAGCTCACAAAAAGATTGTGGTGGAAAAACAACATGCACAAGAAACACAGATTCTGTTGTCAAAGTGATAGACTTTTTACACCAAACAGCTAACTAGTGGCCAGTTTTCACACACACATGTCCCTCAGTGCGGTTTCAACAAATATGTCCTCTCTGTTTGCATGGGGGCCTGGAAGGTACTTCCTATAAAACCAACCGAATGTAGCTCCTTGTTGACGATTGGCTCTTTGATCTATGTCCCCTTTCACAAGTCTTTGAGAGTGAATTGAAAAGGGTGCTTTTCCTGATTTCTACCTGTTGTGCAGTAGATGGCGTTTGGCACGCTGCTGAGACCTTTGTGCAGTGGTGCATTCAGGCACTGTGGGAATCACCAAATGTGGAACTCAGCTCATTAATAACATCTTTTTTTTTTGTAAAGAGAAAGCTTAGAAAAATGATTTGGCCTTAAAGATGACAATACAGATCACAAAACCAGTTGTGTTTGACAGCTGATGGCTACATTTCAAAGCAAACACTGTAGGTTAATGAAACAAATTTGTTTCCTCTTATTAAAATTAAGTCAGCAAAAGCAGACAAACATGTCTAATGATGCTTTTTTTCCTTTTTTTACTCTGTATTTCCTGTTTTCATGAACAAATATTGGCATTTCGTACACAAGCTGACAGAAGCTACAATGTAAACAGGCTGATATGACAGTTTGAATCCTATTTAATTCAGCAACACAGACACGCACACACACACACACGGCTTGTCAATACAGACTTATTAGTGCCTCCAAGGTCGATGTGTCGACCTTCAGGATGGACGCCTGTCTCTATTAACAGGAACTGGGGGAAAGTGAGCCAATTGAGACACAGAGCTCGTCACCAAGCTGACAAAGTACAATGACGTGCCCCCACCCCCATCCCAACACATACACACACATACACGGCAATAAAATATGCATTGTCGCTCGCTGCACAAATCAACAACCGTCCGACGAGCTGATGAGATTTTAAATGAGCCTTAATTTGTTGGGAATTGTCTTTGGTGACGATAGACGAGAGAAGGAAGAATGATAGAACAAGAGACGGACTAAATAAACACCAAGAGACAATCAGAGATAAAGATGGAGAGACAGAGAGAGAGAGAGACAAAGGATCGAAAAGAACAGGACTGAGCTTTGAGATGCTTAATGTTTTTTCTTGACATAGCAGTGACAAAACAGGCACACAGGTGTGCGACTTACCTGTGACAATCCCAGGTAGATGGAAACCGTCTCAGAGATGTAGAGGAAGCGCCCCTCTTTGTTTAGTGCAAATACAAACCCATCCAGAGACTGAAACAGAGAAAAAGAGAGGTGGACGTTAAATAGACTTCTCAAAAAAACTTTCTTGGGTACAGAGTGTAAATAAAAGATGGCATACGAGTTCATCCATTGGTTGTTTTTTTTAAATAAAAAGATGAAAATTGTGTTGATTTCCATAAAACTTGAAACTGCTGATTAAGACAATAAACTCATCAGAAAAAGGTTTTCTGTGTTCATAGAGGAAGGGAAATGAGGGTCATTCTCTCACAGACTTCTACACAGTCAGAAATTGTTTTGCAGCCCCACCAGTAAAAAGAATGTCGATTTACTTTACTTCTTTCCTTCTATCCTTACTTTAGGAATTAACTGCATATGCATAAAACATTTTTTTAACCTAATTTTGCATGTTCACGATATTACTTTAGTGAGTTTCTCTTTTTCTATTGTTTTTAGTTAACAGCTACAGTGTTTTTCCACACTAGCTTTTAGTTGAGTTTTAGTTCAGCAGAATGACCTTGCTTCAAAAGCAGCTACCGACCCAACAAGTCAATAAAAGCCCATTAAAATGTAGCAGCTACAGCCACAATAGTCTTGATTGTGATTTCTTTTTTTCTTGTCCATCTCCTTCTTTGTGTTGTCTCTGTCACTTTCTTACCAACTAACCCCCCGCTCCCACTGTCACTTTGTTCTTGCCTAAAAAGATACAAATTCCCAACCTCTGCTGCTGTTAAACAATGGATGGTGGGGCTGTGTTCATGAGGACATCACAGAGCAGGAGGAAACAGTCCAACATAACACAGCAGATGGAAAATAAAGTAACTCATATTTCCTCCTGTTGACAATGTGACAGCAATGAAAACAGAAATCTGACAAATTTTCCAGATGTCACTGTGACATCGACATCTTTTCATTATTCGTAGGTTGTTTTAAACATTTGCTTTCAGTTCCTTCATTAAAAACAAATCTCAAGATTTAGCTGACAAGAGGATTTTTTTAAAAAATACATGGAAAAGTAAGTCCCTCTACACACACACACACACACACACCTCCACAAAGACATCCAAGTGTGTCTAATGGTGTATTTCCGTGACGATCATGGTGCCACACTCGACTTCAGCAGCAAATCACACATGCAAAGATGACACACACATGCACATTTACACAAACGCACACACACACACTCAAGCAAATGCACGTCTGAGTGTGTCCAATGCTGCTGTTATGGGAAGATCATGGCAGAACACTCGACTCCTTGAACACAATACACTGGATCCAAGCACACACAGACACACACAAAGGCAATGATACTCCAGAGGTCAGCCAGGTTAATTACATGTAGCGTCCTACTGTTATTGGTAATACACGGTTTCCTCCTGTGTGCACATGCATGTGTGCATGCTAGTGTGTGTGCGTGTTATATCTTGACACTAAGTGCATACTGCACGGTGTGTATTACTTTGGGAGAGAAAGAAGTGCAAGCAGTCTGAACCATTTAAAGGGATTGAAGATAACTGACTCAACTATTAGGTACAGTCCAAGACAATGTGTTTTTTTTTTTCTTTCATCCGTTATTGGTCACATTATTGATCATGGATCAAAGCTATTGATCCAATAAAATGATTTAACATAGAAATACATTAAACTATCAAACAGCTACCAGAATGACTCCCCTTTTGGATGCTTTGATACTTTGAGGCTTTTACATTAATCAGAAAAGTGAGACAAAGAAAAAAGAGACTTTCTGGATTTTGACAGTTCAAATGTCATCTGTGTAGCAGCTAAGTAGCACCTTCGGTGTGACTGTTGGGTATTTAATTTTCTTCTTTCTCTTTGTCAGATATAAAGTGCTATTTGGAGATGGCCTTTAACCTTTTATGCCTGGCTAATTATTCTAATGCTTACATGGAGGTGTATGGGTATGTGTTGTCGCTGCACCCCCACCGCCTGTGTCCGTTTAGTCTGCCCTCTCAGCTAATGAGATGTTAATGAGATGTTAATCATCAGTGAGCCGCATCAATGTCCATCCATGCTGGGTTCCTCATTAACACACATCCTGACTCTTTCTAAGTAGGTGTGCGCAAGCTTTTGTGTGTATATGTGCAGTTGGGCACATGTTTGCTGTGTTTCTCTATCTGTGTGTGTGTGTTGTCAGATTACGATCCAGATGGTTGTTCTCTGTTTTGATGCCTTTCACTTTAAATGTCTTTATCCTCTAATAAGTTCATTATCCTTAGAAGACATTTAAACGTAACAGCTAGCTCAATACAATATTGGTTAGATATATTAATCTGGTCCCAATAACACACAGTTTATGAAAATATGACTGGAACCTGTTTTTGTGCTTTGCATAGAAAACAGAAAAATATAAAATGCATTCACACTACAAGTGACTAAATTGTAAAACGGACCATCGGGTCACCACTGAAGTGCTGCTCTTGGACTTGCCAGTATCATCTCTGGGCTTGTCTTCAAATGGACAGATAAATCCCAAGATATGGTTTATCTCTATATGACTGGCTGATGCTTCAGCACATCAAGCACAACTCTGATTCATTGCACATCACAACCATCAAGCACTGGCACGTGCCAGGCATCAGTTTGTAGCTTTGTAGCACCAGTTTCCATTGACATTACTAGTAGTCAGTTGCCTCTGCGTAGCTAGTGTGAAAACAGCATTAGTCACTTTGTTTAAATCAAACCAGCTGGGGTTATGAGAGCCTGTGAGCTTTGCATATGCTGATTTTGTTCTTCCTCATTTGATGGGATAAAAAGTGGAAACAATTTACAGAAGACATGCCTTTGATAAATGTGCACTAGAACAAAGATGACTGAGACTTCGTTTTGCAGAGACACTACTACAAAGAAATGGAACTCAGACAATCTCCAACACTGTAATGCCACAGATGTTGGTCGTTCCTTCTTTCCCTAAAAGCCCCTCGACATTATATCCGAGCCAGTCCGGTGACTGGAACGATATAAGCTCATAGTTGAGCTTTTCAATAGTTTCAAATGTGCGATGGCAGACATCAGAGAACAGTCCAAGAATAGGTTTAAGAAGCTGGAGATTTGCATAATCAGATTTTACTGATAATTCTATACATGAAGTTTTAATAATCAGGCCGTTATTGGAATAAAGCTCTTTCCATTCACATGGCTAAGGGTTTGGCCTTGTTACCATTATGTAACAGTTTCTTGGACAAACACATATACCGGCAAGAATGAATAAATGGTCATGGTCCCCGTGCCTGCCCTCACAAGGCTACACTTGTGTTTTTGCTTTCTCTCTCTCTCTCTCCCCTACCTCTCTGCCTGGGCGGAGCTCACTGCTGGCTCCCGCCCTTGGCTCACACACCTGTTGGCGATCAGCTGATTTCCCGACTACTATTTGAGGCTGGGCCACAGATCTTGTCATCGCTGGATGATTGTGCTACTAACGTTAGTCTCTCTTCCCAGCTCCCGTGGTCTTGTACCTTTACGCCCTACCTTCGTGACTTGTGAGTGATTTTTCCCTTTCTTGTTCCAGTTTACCTTCCCGGACCTGTGACCTTCCAGCTGTACGAATGTGTGTGAGTTGGATGTGAGGACGTGAGCGAGCGTGAGAGAGAGAGCCTTCTCCTAATCCCTTGGAACCCTGGATTTTTCTCCGTCACTGTATATATTATCGCACTAGTGTGTAAATAAACGGTGCTCTGAGACGTCAACCTGTTCTGCGCTTGAGTCCCTGCTTTCAGATTGTGACAATTTCTTTCTTTCATTTAATTTTTACTGTGGACCTATTGCAAAAAAAATAAGAAAAACAAAACAAAAAACCTTAAAATTTCTATAATCAATAGTGTGAAAACACAAACTTTCCTGTCATTTGATTGTTTATCAATTACTCAATTACTGTGGTGTGGTATAAATGCCCATGGGGCAGATCTTTATCAGCAGGAAGCACTATTAAACTTGCAAATTATGTTAAAAGTTCCCATTTTTTCTCTCCTTCGTATATTCCACAGCCATCGAAGTCTTTGCCAAGCGGATTCTGACCCTCAGGCCTAGTGTCTGACACCCTTGCTCTAGAAAAACTTTCTTTGTAATGTTCAAAACTATGTAACAACCATTAAATTCACAGCCTTAGATGAACCATAATGCACAATATGTGTGAGAAGTAACTATTAGAACCTATGATACATCTACTTTGCTCAATTTTGTTAACAGAAGTCTTGTTGAGAGCCACTGAATAGTTACTATATTATAATATAAATGCTTAAATAGTTCCTGAAAAGCTAAAGGGGTCTAATAAACCTAAGTAAAGCCATAATCGGTTGATAGTTAGTCCCCATTTTCTTCAGCGAAAGCTGCTGAGGTTTCTTGGAAAATTGTGACACAGCTGGTACGCCTCTGTCTTTTTGCCCCTTTATACAAACACAAGCCAACAGGGGGAAAAGGCTGAGATGTGGAGATAATCACAACCTGTGTTTTTCTTTTTACAGTTTTATCATCTTGTCTGATTGAGGTCCAGGTTTAGCAACAAGCAGCTCCAGGTGAAGGAACGCAAATCTGCCCATTTCAGAGGGATTAAAACGGATTAATTAGAATTGGAAAAGCGAGTTGAAAGGTGGAGGCACGTGTGTGTGTGTGTGTGTGTGTGTGGGTGGGTGTGTGTGTAAATTATGCTGATATGAACTGATGTAAACACTCACACAGACAGATATAGATGTGCTGTAAACAAACATAACCTTGCTGACTGCTTTGTTAAGTCCCCGGTTGCCTCCCAGAGGTTAAGCAGGCCTCTGATTATTAGAGCTCTGAATCCAACCAGAGCACAAACCAAATTTTATTTTTCTGCTGTGAGCTTGTGGTTTTTCCTGGCAGAGTGTGATTGGACTACAAACCTAAATGGATATCAAAATGAAAAAGAATATAAATAAGCCTGTAAGAACATAATAACAATCTCACATTTAACCCTAAACCTCATCTGTAGCTTAAGCAGCAATAAGACTGGACTGGAGCCTGTAGGGCATGACAACCATTCACACTCACAATCACAGCAGTTAACCTAACACAACTGCATTCAGACTGTGGAGCAAGTCCACACAGAACGTGTAATGTCTGCATGAGGAGGGTGCAGCCAGCCCGTGAAACCAAACCCAAAATGATCTTGCAAAAAGACAACAGTGCGAACCACTACACTGCCAGGATGTCCTATCCAAAACTTGATGAGATCCACACCCACACTCTAAGCCAAATTCAGGCTTCATCAGACAGATTTGAGCTCTACAAACAAGACTAATCCAAAGACACTGAACCAGACAAAGACAATGAAACAACAGTGTAACCAGGATGAGCGACGCAGCCATTAGATGCAGTATCAGCTGACCTCAGCCTGTTTGCAGCGATATTGTTTTTCCTGGCCTTTGCTGTTTTCCACTTGTATTTGCATATTAATAACACATGCAGACACAGTGGGACCGTAGACCGTGTGTGCACTGTCTGGTTGGTCTATATGACTGTGCATATGGGTATGTTTGGGCTCTAGCTTGTTAATATTTTATTTTTCATAGTTGTGTGTGTGTGTCTGTGTGTGTGTGTGGATATGCATCCAGGACTTTATATTTACATGCATGCGCAGTGCAGAAAGACCAAGGATGAGTCTTAAGCACACACACACACACACACACACACACACACACGCGCGCGCACCTCTGCACAAAATAAAGTAACAACACATCCAAACATGTAGAAAACACAAGTACGAACACACAAGGTGGAACTAAATGGACATTACGGCAGAAGTCACGCACTAAGGCACACATACACAGAGTCATTGTCTCTATCTCTTCTCCTCTCTCTCCCTCACACACACATGCACACATATACAAACACACGCCCTGTGGCAGCAGTCCGTGTGTGTGTCTCTTTATGAAATCACAGAGGGTCTGACCGCCTCATAGTAATTATGCTAATTGCCTGGATGCCCTTGCCTTTATTTATGCAGGGCTGCTAAGATAAATAAAAGGAAATTGCTTTGGATCTAACTGTATTCATTTCAGCATGCTAACTAGAACACTAACTCTGCTCTCTGAGTCTGTGTGTGTGCGCAGCAAGAGAGCAACGGAGCAAGTGAGTAGGGGGGTGAGGTGTTCACAGATTTGTTTACCCTTCACAAATTCTGCAGGTAATTGCAATTTTGATTGTATATTTATTTATTTTGCTCCGTGTGTGGATGGATTGTATTGATGCTGTGTGTGTGTGTTCACTTCCTGTCTCTCAGTCATAATGAAATGCTTTGTTCTATTAACCAGAATATAACTGTCTGAGAATCACAGACTGCTCTGAAGTGAAACTAAAGCTCCTGAACAAAACGATCATAAGAAGTGCTCATTTTAATATGCAGCTGAAGGAGTTTAAATTAAATACTTGCGATTTAAAGATTTATCAAGATGTATCTAGTGCAAAATCCTAAAAAAGCCTCCCAACATCACTGAACCACTGCAAGATCCAATGCGACCCACCCATATGCCTACTTTGATGCAAGTTCTAACTTATCAGGTGTCATATCTGCTGTGTTCCGATGTTGGCTCTGTTCTCTGCAGGATTATTCTGCTGCTGTTCTGTGTAGCATGAAGATGGAAGTAAGCATGTGACTATAGTCGTCCAGATTGCAAAACCTATATACACCAATGATAACATGGATAATAACATTGCGATCACTGACAGGTGAAGTGAATAACATTGATTGTCTCTTCATCATGGCGACTGGGTCAGAGCATCTTCAAAACTGCAAGGCTGGCCCATGTGGTCCAATAAAAACAGACATAGGCACGAAATGTTCATGCTGATTCTGATAGAAAGGTGTGAGAATACACAGAGCATCACAGTTTGTTGCGTATGGGGCTGCATAACCGCAGACCATTATTATCCCGTGCCCAACAATGGGCAGAACCGGACCACAGAGCAATGGAAGAAGGTGGCCTGGTCTGATGAATCATATTTTCTTTTAAATCGTTTTGATAGCCAGGTGCATATTCATCACCTACTTGGCAAATACCTGGCACCAGGATGCACTATAGGAAGAAGGCAAGCTGGAGGGTCAGCTTGATGGTTTGGGCAATGTTCTGCAGGGAAACCTTGGGTCCTGCCATCCATGTGGATCTTACTTTGACATGTACCACTTATCTAAGGATCTTTGCAGACCATGTCCCTTCTTTCATGGAAGCAGTATTCCCTGATGGCTGTGATTTCATACTTATCTACTAATCAGGCCATAAAGTGAAATGAAATGGTTTGAGGAGCACAACAATAAGTTTGAGGTGTTGACTTGGTGTCCAAATTCCCAGATTTCAATTCAATAGGGCAACTGTGGGACATCCTGGTCCAATCCATGAAGGCCTCACCTCGCAATGTACAGGACTTAAAGTATCTGTTGCCAACATCTTGGTGCCAGATAAAACAGCGCACCTTCAGGGGTCTAGTGGAATCCATGCCTTGAAAGGTCAGGGCTGTTTTGGCAGCAGAAGGGAGACCAACACAATATTAGACATGTGGTCAAAATGTTATCCTTGATCTGTGTATGTAACATTTAAAAAAAAATCACAGTAGCATAATGAAACAGCTTTGTTTGTCTAAAGTACGAAATGCAAGCACAAAATATTCTCATTTTAAAGTAAATGCCATATTAAGTACATAATAATAAAGAAGGAAGTTGGACGTCCAGATTGTGATTCTAAGAGCAAAGACTGAAGATAATGCCAACTTGTTTGTTCAACAGTTTAATGCACCTTCAAGGTGCCCCATCCATGTCTTGCTATGTAAGGTGGGTCTAATAAAATCAGTCTCACACTGTGACAGACTATACAGTATCAATTTGAAGGTGTCAGACTGTGCCGTGAACACAACAGTGTATAACAACAGATGAACATTATCCGCTTATATCAGCCATCTGTGCTGTTCTTTTGTATTCAAAATGAGGATTCACAAGGTTCCATCATTTCATTTTATGTGCGTTTCCCCTCCCAAACTTCAGATGTAATGTCACTCAGTGTATGCTGATTGGTTGGTTCATAGATTTGCATCATAGCAGCTGTCACACAGTGTGAGTCTGTCCTTAAATTTCTGACAGTCTGAATTTTGCTGCGGGCCTTTTCGGTCCACCAGAAGCTCCATATCATTCATTACTGGATGTGCATGATCTCATGTCATCACTATTTGGAAACACTGTCCACAAATTGCACCATGATTCTCTTATGACCAAGTCTGATAGTTTGTACTAACATTTCCTGCTACCCAAATGGTGAATTTGGGCTGATTTACATCGTCTAATCACCTTCCTGCAAACCTAAGTCAAATGCTTGAAGACACGTGTACAGAAATTGATAGAACTGCAGATAGAAACACCCAAATGTTAGGCCACAGATGTTAAAAAAAGAATACCACTTGATGCACAAACACACACACAGACACATGCACAAACACCCACACCCACAAATGTCCTAATCTGGGTGTTCAGACAGTAAAAGAAAGAATTGCAATTGATTAGTGAGCACTGCTGAATGGCTCGCTCCCTCTGCTTTCCACCTCCTGCAGATTACTGCATCGATCGCCTTCACACACACGCGCGCACCACACAACAGATGAGGCCATCTTTTAACCATTCAGAACAGCGGTTTAAATGTTACTGTCTAGCTCTCTGCCTCTTAATGACAAATGGAAAGACTGTGTGTGTGTGTGTGTGTGTGTGTGTGTGTGTGTGTGTGTGTGTGTGTGTGTGTGTGTGTGTGTGTGTGTGTGTGTGTGTGTGTGTGTGAGAGAGAGAAGGAGGGCGAATAAATTGTAGGATAAGACAGAGAAATGGAGGGAAAGGGTGATGTATAGGAATGACAAATAAAGAAATCAAGAAACAAAGAGAAAGAGGAAAATGGAGGGCAGGTGATTAAAGACAGAGAGAAAAAAGACAATCAAACGTGGATAAAAGACAAACATATTGACAACACACAGAAAAAGCAAAAGTGAAAATTAAAAAGTAATAACAAGGCTGATTAAAGAGGCAGAGCTAAAGTATTGAGGACTGAACATTATACCTATTGACTAATGTGATACTTTGACACACGGTTTTGAATCCATGCCTCCAATCGTCTGTCTTTTCCAGCAGATGTTAAACCTGGCTGTGGGAATTTGCTCCCATTCAGGGTGATGAGGTCTGGATCACAATTTTTGTTGTGGTTATTCCCAAATGTGTTGGATGGGGTTGAGGGCAGAGCTCTATGCCCAGCAATCACATTATTGCACTCCCAACTATGAATAGTACTTTATCTCTTTTACATCTATAAGAACTTGAAATGTTTTGTTTACCTATCAACCAAGTCCAACCATATGCTCACTTTGTGGCTCTATAAGTAAGTCACCTAACTTCCGCCATCGTTTTGTCATTATTGCTGTCACCACTAGAGTGCATGGAGTATTGGTTATATATACTGATGCTGACTGTAAGGTCCCTGTCAGTACTCTCGCGGCAGCATTTTGGATGAACTGAAGGCTTTTCATTGTTCATTATTATTAACTTGATAATAATAACAAACGTACAATCAGTTCATAAATGCATGAACTACTTCTTTAGCATCACTCTGAGAGAGGATGTTTCTAATTTTAGAGATATTGCATAAATGCAGGAAAGCAGTCCTACATATTTGTTGAATATGCTCAGTGCAGGGCATTTCCTGGACAAAAAGATTTCAAGATTTCTCACAGTGTTACTGGAGGCCAAGGTATTTCTATCCAAAGTAAGCATTTGGTTAGACACTATGTTTTTTAAGACTTACTACATAGTTTGAAGTGAGTGGCTGGTTTTAAAATCATTGTGTGTTGCAACATTAAGCTGTTCTTTACTTTGTACCATGGAGCTTAAGCTAGAAAAAGAAATACTTTTGTGTCAACATGCTTTTGGTTGCAGAGCAAAAAAAGAAAAGAAAAAGTGAAGGAGAGTAATGTACAAAGAGAGAAATGTGGAAGAAAAGTAGTACATTCTGTAGGAAAAAACACAAACTGGAGAAAAAGAAGAAAAATGAGAAAAAGATGCAAACCAGTTGGCAGAAGAAGTGCCATTCATGACAAACAGAAGAATAAAGACTAGTCAAACAGAAACAGAATCACCACAAGGAATGAATAACAGGGGAAGATTAATGGAAGAGAAGGACATTGACAGATGTGTTATTAATTGCAGGGAAGGGTAATACAGGACTGTTTCTTTATAACCAGAGAAACCAGTTAGAATGAGTTTTGCAATGCAAGGAACTTCCTAAATGTATTTCATCAGTCTCTTCCTCTCAAAGTTTTGTCTTTGTGAGGTAACAGCTTGACTGTGTCCACATTAGAAGAATTCAAAATATAAGTTAATGTTTACAAGAGTGTGTCTGCATGCTTTGCGTTTAGCATATGGCTTTTTTTACAGTCTGACACCTCTGGGTTTTAAAGGAGCAGTTCCCTCGTTTTATTCCAGTTCACTCCCAGTTCTCTCATTAACAGCAACTGGAACAACTGGAGCAGCAGACACTCAGCTGTATGGTGATAATAAAAACCTCCCTCTCCCAGTGCCTGTAAACAAAATATTTGTCTGGTTTCATTTTTATCAACTGCCTTTTTTAAAGCAGCCTGGTCAACTGAACATTTGCCAACTGACAATAATGTGTTATATAAAAAAAAGATCTTCTGCTCATTTCTGTTTGGCACAATTTATAGAAAGTTCATTCAGGTTCCTCGCTAATTCGGGGATGTGTGCTTTTCTTAGTGGTTAAAAAAATGATTGGTGGTCCCTCCCTTTTGCATTAATTGGTCAAGATTGTGGACTCAACATAATAAATGAATTGAAGATGAACACATCGATCAGGGAGACTTAATCTAGAATAATCAATGCCATAAAATTGCATTACAGCAGTACTTATTCTACTAAATTGTGGCAAGTTTGATTCATAAAGATGTTGTCCCCTTGTCGTTTGACAGTTTGTATATGCCATATGCAGTGTGCCAAGACCACTTATGAATTGATTTTACCATAAAGAAAAAAAAAATCCTGTGGTCCTTTCAATTAAATGGAAAAAAAAATACAGTGCCTAAATATTATGACTATATATCAGATCTGAGACTTGTAAACTTTAGGCCTAAGATTGGCGGGTTTGAACTTCCTGTTAGAGAGCTGAACTGCTTCCTGTCCAACTAATGTACTGACAAGCAGCATCAAGAGCCAGGCTGACATTCTGCCTGCAAAGGTCAACACACACTCAAATGCATACACTTATAAGGGCAGCACACTCAAACTGATGAACACACAACATCTTGCTATCATTGCCAAGTCCAAAAGGTCAACTTCACACCGATTGGTGATAGAACTATCAAATGAACCAATCAATACCCAGGAGGAGCAGAAAGAGGTGACGGAGGAGGGGGGGAGGCTAAAGGCAGAGCACTTAGGATGCAAGCCTATAGAGAGATAGAATGGGCTACGGAGAGAAAAAGCTGTCGGTGGGATGCAAACAGAAGGAGAAGACATAGGTAAGAGAAAGGGAAAGAGAAACAGAAACACAAAAAGCAGGCATGGATATAGAAGTGAGGTAAGGAGATAAAGAAGTTCAGGAAATGGGAGGAGGAATTATCACAAAGGTCACCATGTCAGTATATGAAAGCAACAGGAAAAGTAAAGGGGAAGCTTTGGCTTGAGAACTGAGGAGTTAAAGAGATGGACGGAAGAGGTGAGGGATGACAACGGTTCAGAAAGGTCAACACATGTCAATACTGGAAAGAGAGAGAGATCAGTATGTAACAAAGAGAGCAAAAGTTAATGCATGAAAAATGAGATCCATGTATTTATGCAACAACAACAAAAATACAGTGGTATGTCTTTATTCAGGTAACTGTGACACATGACTGAAAAATATGCAAACAGGTTTGTACAACTATGTCCAGTATATATATAAAAAAAAAACACCCAGCACGCCCCTGCGGGCAGTTTATCCTTCAAGCTCGGGTCCTCTACCAGAGGCCTGGGAGCTTGAGGGTCCTGCGCAGTATCTTAGCTGTTCCCAGGACTGCGCTCTTCTGGACAGAGATCTCCGATGTTGTTCCCGGGATCTGCTGGAGCCACTCGCCTAGCTTGGGAGTCACCGCACCTAGTGCTCCGATTACCACGGGGACCACCGTTACCTTCACCCTCCACATCCTCTCGAGCTCTTCTCTGAGCCCTTGGTATTTCTCAAGCTTCTCGTGTTCCTTCTTCCTGATATTGCTGTCATTCGGAACCGCTACATCGATCACTACGGCCGTCTTCTTCTGTTTGTCTACCACCACTATGTCCGGTTGGTTAGCCACCACCATTTTGTCCGTCTGTATCTGGAAGTCCCACAGGATCTTAGCTCGGTCATTCTCCACCACCCTTGGGGGCATCTCCCATTTTGACCTCGGGACTTCCAGGTTATACTCGGCACAGATGTTTCTGTACACTATGCCGGCCACTTGGTTATGGCGTTCCATGTATGCCTTGCCTGCTAGCATTTTGCACCCTGCTGTTATGTGCTGGATTGTCTCTGGGGCATCTTTACACAGCCTGCACCTGGGGTCTTGCCTGGTGTGATAGACCCCAGCCTCTATGGATCTTGTGCTCAGAGCTTGTTCCTGTGCTGCCATGATTAGTGCCTCTGTGCTGTCTTTCAGTCCAGCTTTGTCCAGCCACTGGTAGGATTTCTGGATATCAGCCACCTCCTCCATCTGCCGGTGGTACATACCGTGCAGGGGCCTGTCCTTCCATGATGGTTCCTCGTCTCCCTCCTCTTTCTTGGGTTTCTGCTGCCTGAGGTATTCACTGAGCACTCGGTCAGTTGGGGCCATGAGTAGGATGACGGACCTATGGATATATATATATATATATATATATATATATATATATATATATATATATGTAGTTGTCAGCCACCTCCTGTACATGGATGACATCAAGCTGTATGCCAAGAGTGAACGAGACATCGATTCACTGATCCCCACCACCAGGATATACAGCAATGTCATCGGAATGTCGTTTGGACTGGAGAAGTGTAGTCGGATGGTAACAAAGAGAGGGAAGTAGTCAGAACGAAGGGGATCAAACTACCAGAAGGCAACATTGCAGACATAGAGGACAGTTATAAGTACCTGGGGATCCTGCAGGCGAATGGGAACCATGAAGAGCCCGCTAGGAAAGCTGCAACCACCAAGTACCTGCAGAGGGTCAGGCAAGTCCTGAGGAGTCAGCTGAATGGTAAGAACAAGATCCGGGCTATCAACACCTACCGTGATCAGGTACCCTGCTGGGGTAATAGGCTGGCCAAAGGAAGAGATAGAAGCCACTGACATCAAGACAAGAAAGCTCCTTACCATGCATGGAGGGTTTCACCCCAAGTCCAGCACCCTGAGGCTGTACGCTAAGTGGAAGGAAGGGGGCCGGGGACTGGTGAGTGTCAGCACCACAGTCCAGGATGAGACAAGGAACATCCACGAATACATCACGAAGATGGCCCCAACTGACCGAGTGCTCAGTGAATACCTCAGGCAGCAGAAACCCAAGAAAGTAGAGGAAGGAGAGGAACCATCATGGAAGGACAGGCCCCTGCACGGTATGTACCACCGGCAGATAGAGGAGGTGGCTGATATCCAGAAATCCTACCAGTGGCTGGACAAAGCTGGACTGAAAGACAGCACAGAGGCACTAATCATGGCAGCACAAGAACAAGCTCTGAGTACAAGATCCATAGAGGCTGGGGTCTATCACACCAGGCAAGACCCCAGGTGCAGGCTGTGTAAAGATGCCCCTGAGACAACCCAGCACATAACAGCAGGGTGTAAGATGCTAGCAGGTAGGGCATACATGGAACGCCATAACCAAGTGGCCGGCATAGTGTACAGGAACATCAATGCCGAATATGGCCTGGAAGTGCCGAGGTCAAAATGGGAGATGCCCCCTAGGGTGGTGGAGAATGACCGAGCTAAGATCCTGTGAGACTTCCAGATACAGACGAACAAAATGGTGGTGGCTAACCAACCGGACATAGTGGTGGTAGACAAACATGAGAAGACGGCCGTAGTGATCGATGTAGCGGTTCC
Organism: Aulonocara stuartgranti; assembly: GCF_965226115.1. Lineage (NCBI taxonomy): Eukaryota > Metazoa > Chordata > Actinopteri > Cichliformes > Cichlidae > Aulonocara > Aulonocara stuartgranti. The sequence continues at coordinate 26,688,747 of NC_138955.1, read as the reverse complement.
GAATGACAGCAACATCAGAAAGAAGGAACACAAGAAGCTTGAGAAATACCAAGGGCTCAGAGAAGAGCTCGAGAAGATGTGGAGGGTGAAGGTGACGGTGGTCCCAGTGGTAATCGGAGCACTAGGTGCAGTGACTCCCAAGCTAGGCGAGTGGCTCCAGCAGATCCCGGGAACAACAGCGGAGATCTCTGTCCAGAAGAGCGCAGTCCTGGGAACAGCTAAGATACTGCGCAGGACCCTCAAGCTCCCAGGCCTCTGGTAGAGGACCCGAGCTTGAAGGATTGACCGCCCGCAGGGGCGAGTGGGGAATTTTTTTTAATTTTTTTATATATATTACATATATATATATATATATATTACATATATATATATATATATATGACAAATTACAGCGCAGTTGATGGAACGACTGCCATTCTCCAAAAGTTGATTCTGTTCATCTGGACGTAGCATTTTGTGGGAGAAACGTTTCGCCACTCATCCAACGTACTTCTTCAGTCTCAGCTGACTGCAGGTTTCCCCAATCTTATAAACAGTACATTTGCATAATGACTGAAACCAGCCCATTGTTCCTTCAGTGGGCTGGTTTCAGTCATTATGCAAATGTACTGTACAGGAACAATGGGCTGGGAGGTCAGTTCCTTAATCTTAATTATGCAAATTCTCATGACCAGTGATCAACAACCACTGACCAAAGCACACTGATCAAAGACTACTGATCGATGGCCATGAGTACCATTCACAGAGAGTTGTTCAATGGCTGCAATCACAGCATTATAAGATGGCGAAAGATGTACCCTTAGGCACCCTCCTTGACTCAGAGATGGTTTTTCCCTTTTCATGTAAACGGCCTCCTTGACTCCGCGTTCAAACCAGCATTCCTCCCTGTCCAAGATGTGTACATCCTCATCATTGAAAGAGTGTCCACTGGCCTGTAGGTGTAAATAGACTGCAGAGTCCTGGCCTGACGAGGTAGTTCTTCTGTGTTGTGCCATCTGCTTCGCCAGAGGTTGTTTGGTTTCCCTGATGTATAAATCCTGGCAATCCTCCTGGCACTTAACAGCGTACACTATGTTACTCTGTTTGTGTCGGAGGACCCTATCCTTGGGGTGGACCAATTTTTGGCGTAGTGTGTTTTGGGGTTTAAAAGCCACAGAGACTCTGTGTTTAGAAAAAATGCGTCTCAACTGCTCCGATACTCCTGACAAGTCCAGCTGGGATAACCACATTTACTCAGGGCCTTCTTGATGTGATGTTCTTCTGCCTCCCTGGCTGCTGTGTCAGTGGGGATGGTGTTCGCTCTGTGTTGTAGCGTCCTGATGACACCCAGTTTGTGCTCCAGTGGATGATGAGAGTCAAACCTTAAATACTGATCCGTATGCGTAGGTTTACGGTACACGTCAGTTTTTAGATGTCCCCCATTACTGATGGAAATCTCACAGTCTAAGAAGGCTAACCTGCCACTTTTCATATCCTCCCTGGTGAATTTGATGTGTTGGTCCACCGAGAAAAGACTGCCATTATTTACTTTACAATCTTCAGGCATCAAAATCACATGGCAAGGTTGAGAAAAATCACAACGATCTGGGTTTAAATGTAAATGTTATTTGTTTTGATGTTTATTTATTGTATGTAGTAAAATTTATTATTTGTTTTGATGTTTATTTATTGTATGTAGTAAAATTTATTATTTGATTAAATGGTAAATGGTAAATGGCCTGCATTTGTATAGCGCTTTTCTAGTCCATAGGACCCCAAAGCGCTTTACACTACATTCAGTCATTCACCCATTCACACACACATTCACACACTGGCGATGGCAAGAGATAATGCAGACCTTATTATCTCCCCAGAGAATTCACTTCGATCATACTCACTGCCGTGTATATACCCCCCGACGCTAATGCTAGGTTGGCCATGAAAGAACTTTCTGCAGCCATTAACAAACACCAGAATAAACACCCCGAGGCTGCTTTTATTGTTGCTGGCGACTTCAACCACACCAACTTAAAGACAGTCCTCCCCAGATTCCACCAACATGTCTCCTGCCACACCAGAGGAGACAAGACTTTAGACCATGTGTATTCCAACCTGGCTGGAGCCTACAAAGCCACACCCCTCCCCCACATTGGACAATCGGACTATCTCTCCCTGTTCCTCACACCTCGGTATTCACCACTCATCCAACGTGTGAAACCTGCTGTGAGGACAATTAAAGTGTGGCCAGAGGGGACAGACGCAGTGCTCCAGGACAGATTTAAAAACACAGACTGGAATATGTTCACCCACACAGACCTGGACCAGTACGCCTCATCTGTACTGGATTACATCTCCAAAACCACAGACAGTGTCACCACCCAGAAACGGATCACCATGTACCCCAACCAGAAGCCTTGGATGAACCGGGATGTTCGTCTCCTCCTGAAGGCCCGCAACACTGCCTTTAGGTCAGGAGATGCACACGCCTACAGTACAGCCAGGGCTAATCTAAAGAAGGGCATCAAAAAAGCCAAACACCATTACAAAAAGAAGGTAGAAGAACACTTCTCCAACTCCAACCCCCGACGCATGTGGCAAGGACTCCAGACCATCACAGACTACAGGACCACCAAACCCTCCCCCGCATCCTCTGATGTCTCCTTCCTCAACGAGCTCAACAACTTTTATGCTCGTTTTGAGCGAGGGAACCCCACAACCACAACCAAAGCAGACATGACGCCAGACCACCAACCTATGACTCTCTCCCCCACCGATGTAGGAGCGGTGCTGAGCAGGATCAATGTCCACAAGGCTGCAGGCCCTGATGGCATCCCCGGGCGTGTTCTCAGAGCGTGTTCTGGGGAGCTTGCAGGAGTGCTCACAGACATATTCAATCTGTCCTTGGCCCACGCTGTGGTACCGGCCTGCTTCAAATCCACCTCCATCGTCCCGATACCCAAAAACTCCAACCCATCTTGCCTCAATGATTACCGCCCAGTAGCACTCACCCCCATCATCACTAAGTGCTTAGAGCGACTGGTCCTAGCACACTTCAAATCCTGTCTCCCCCCCACCCTGGACCCCCACCAATTCGCATACCGCCGGAACAGGAGCACAGAGGATGCAGTCTCCATCGCAATGCACTCTGTCCTCTCACACCTGGACAACAACAACACCTACGCCAGAATGCTGTTTATAGACTTCAGTTCAGCATTCAATACAATCCACCCCTCACAACTCATCAGGAAACTGACAGACCTGGGTATCAGTTCCCTCATCTGCAAATGGTTACTGGACTTCCTGACCAACCGCCCCCAACATGTCCGGCTGGATAACCGCTGCTCATCTACCATCACAATGAACACCGGTGTACCACAAGGCTGTGTGATGAGCCCTTTCCTCTACTCCCTCTTCACCCACGACTGCAGACCTGCTGATGGTTCCAACACCATCATTAAGTTTGCAGATGACACCACGGTGATTGGCCTCATCAGTGACAACGATGAGGCCGCCTACAGGGAGGAGGTGGATCGTCTGGCTGAGTGGTGCGACAGAAACAACCTGCTGCTTAACACCGAGAAGACCAAGGAGCTCATCGTGGACTACAGGAGGAATGCTGACCCACATCCACCCATCCACATTAAGGGGACGGCTGTGGAGCGTGTGAGCAGCTTCAAGTTCCTGGGAGTCCACATCTCCGAGGATCTCACCTGGACGACCAACTGCTCCAAGCTGGTCAAGAAGGCTCACCAGCGCCTCTTCTTCTTGAGGACTCTGAGGAAGAACCACCTGTCCTCAGACATCCTGGTGAACTTCTATCGCTGCACCATCGAGAGCATCCTGACCAACTGTATAACAGTCTGGTACGGGAACTGCTCTGCCTCGGACCGGAAGGCGTTGCAGAGGGTCGTGAAAACTGCCCAGCGCATCGCCGGAGCACCACTTCCTGCCATAAAAGACATCTACAGGAAGCGGTGTCTGAAAAGGGCTGGGAAAATCATCAAAGACCCCAGTCACCCATCACATGGACTCTTCACCCTCCTGCCCTCTGGGAGGCGCCACAGGAGCCTCCGGACTAAGACCACCAGGTACCGGAACAGCTTCTTCCCCACAGCTGTCAGACTCCTGAACTCTGCCTCCTGACATCTGACCCACGTTAAACTCATGGACTGAACATACACACACCCACAATGGACAACTGTACCCTCAAACACAATAATAACATGGACTGAACCACCACTCACAACCACTAGCACTTTATATAGCCTCTGTAGAAACTATCTACACCCTCACTTATCTTAACTGCACTACTGTATAGCTCTGTGTAAATAATCATTCTGTACATTCGATAATCTTTAATCCTACAACTGTTTACAACTTGCATAGTTCCCATTTCTGTATAGCTGTATATCCCAGATTCTGTAAAGTTATTTATTTCATATTCTGTATAGTTTTTCATATTTATATCCTGTTCATATCCTGTACATAGCTTGTACTCACTACAGCCTGTACATACTTATAGTTATAGAATATTCACAACATACTTCATACCATGTACATTATAACATACCATAATAGACCCATTTCTGTAATATACTCACATATCTATATTATTGCTAATATATATTGTAATATATCTATATCACTAAAGCACTTCTGGATGGATGCAAACTGCATTTCGTTGCCCTGTACCTGTGCATGTGCAATGACAATAAAGTTGAATTCTATTCTATTCTATTCTATTCATTGTAGCCACAGCTGCCCTGGGGCTCACTGACAGAGGCGAGGCTGCCGGACACAGGTGCCACCGGGCCCTCTGACCACCACCAGTAGGCAAACATGGGGTTAGTATCTTGCCCAAGGATATTTGACATGCAGCCAGGAGGCAGCCTGGGATCGAACCACCGACCTTCTGATTAGTGGCTGACCTGCTCTGCCACCTGAGCTACAGCCACCCCAAAAGTGGACTTCTAGCAAAAAATAATCCACTCAGTGAGATAATGTAGTCAAACTAAGAAAATATAGACGGTAGACGGCGGTTCAATCCCTGGTTTCTCCATTCTGCATGCCCAAGTATCCTTGGGCGTAATAGTGAACCCCAAGTTGCTCTCTGGTATGTTCATCAGTGTATGAATGTGTGTGAATTGTACATAGAAAGCACATAGGTGTAGATAAAAAAAAGTGCTTGTGTGAATGAGGCATGTTGTATGAGGTGTTTTAAGTGTTGAGGTAGAGTTTGTATAGGAACCATTTACTATCTTCCTTGGACAAATGGATGTTAGAATTTGTGCTTTGGTAAGAAACTTAGATATGTCTGTGGTGTGATGCACCCGTAGTAACCTGCTGTGCTGTAAACTGGTTGGGTGTGCTTGGAAAAAAGAAAAACTTAACTATGTCCACTTCAATGCCCACTGACCTCCAAGCAAAAGGGGCTTCCTGGAGAAGAAACCGTAAATCCAAGGAGTACTGAGAAAGCATGCATATGTCAGTACATATGAGATGATATCTAATACTGTGACAACTGATCTTTTGAAGACATTGTATGCGTCTTGTGTATTTCTGAGACACCAGCGGTTTGGAACAAAAAAAAAAAAATGTATGTGGCACCTTTGGGAACGGGAACAGCCTGGAAAGACAGAGATTTTGAGAAAAGTAGCCAAAATATAGGACAAGCAGGAGAGATAGATAATAGCATCAGTGTGATATTGCAGACACTCAAAGCTGTCGCTCCTCCTGGTTTTTAATCAAAAGCAACAATCGACAAGTGGACAGGTGACCAGCCACACACACACACACACACACACACACACACCACACACACACACACACACACACACACACACACACACACACAAATGCACTGACAGCCCTGGAGTAATAATTCTACTCTTCCAGTTATTGCTCGGAGCTCAATATCACTTTAATTCCCCGAAGAGATGTGTTTGTGTGTGTTTGTGTGTGTGTGTGGTCCCAATAGTCACTATCGAGGTCCATTACTGGCAATTCTCTCTATGTGGTATATGGTAGTAATGTGTATTGCAGAGGCACCTGTACACTCAGACACTGGATAGACATTATATTTATATCACTGATGCTGTTTCGGTCACGTTAACTGGGCATTAAATTCTACCAAGTTTTCAAAAAAAGACTTGCTTTGAATATTTTACATTTTACATGTAACATGCAATGTCATGTTTAAAGATGATGACAGGACAAAAGAAGAAAAGAGCAAAGAACAGATAGATAGAAGATTATTCCCACATTCTCATATGACCAAAAATGTAATTTACTGATGAAAAACCAATAACTAAGCCTTTCAGGATATGACAAGCTTATGTTAAAGGTTATGTTAAAGGCAGAAATCATCACGTCCTAGTCTGAAGTGCTCCAGTCTGCACTGCGAATATCCTTGGGTAATCCTTGACCATATCTATGCTATTTTAGAAAATTTTAGAAAATGTAAAATTACATTAAATAACTGTAAAATTCCTCTCCGTGAATCGCTACCTTATCGTGGTGGAGGGGTTTGTGTGTCCCAGGGATCCCAGGGGCTATGTTGTCTGGGGGCTTTAGCCCCCTGGTAGGGTCTCCCATGGCAAATTGGTCCTGGGTGAGGGACCAGACAAAGAGCGATTCAGAAGACCATTATGAAGAGAACATCGAAGGAACAGTTTACCCTGCCCGGGATAGGGTTACCGGGGCCCCGCCCTGGAGCCAGGCCCAGGGAGGGTGCCTGAGGGCGAGGGTCTGGTGGCTGGGCCTTAGTCCATGGGGCCCGGCCGGGCAGAGCCCGAAGAGGAGACATGGGCCCATCCTCCCGCAGGCCCATCACCCGCAGGAGGCGCCATAGGGGTCGGGTGCATTGTGTGCTGGGTGGCGGCCAGGAGTGGAGGCCCTGGTGGACTGATCCCCGGCTGCCAAGACTGACAATTGGGACATGGAATGTCACCTCTCTGGTGGGGAAGGAGCCTGAGTTAGTGCGTGAGGTTGAGAGGTACCGGCTAGATATAGTCGGGCTCACCTCTACGCATGGCTTGGGCTCTGGAATCAGTCTCCTGGAGAGGGGTGCCCCTGGTGAGAGGCGGCGGGCTGGGGTGGGTATTCTAATATCCCCTCGGCTTGCTGCCGGTACGTTGGGGTTTTTCCCGGTGGATGAGCGTTTGTTCCCTGCGCCTTAGGGTCGGGGAACAGGTGCTGACTGTCATCTGCGCTTATGAGCCGAGTGGCAGTTCAGAGTACCCAGCCTTCTTAGGTGCTGGAAGGTGCTCCACCTGGAGACTCTGTTGTCCTGCTGGGAGACTTCAATGCTCACGCGGGTAAAGGCAGCGAGACCCGGAGGGGCGTGATTGGGAAGAACGGCCTCCCTGATCTGAACCCGAGCGGTGTTTTGTTATTGGACTTCTGTGCAAATCACAGTTTGGCTATAACAAACACCTTGTTCGAACACAAGAGTGTCCATAAGTGCATGTGGCACCAGGACGCTCTAGGCTGCAGGTCGATGATCGATTTTGTAATCGTATCACCAGACCTGAGACCATATGTTCTGGACACTCGGGTAAAGAGAGGGGCTGAGCTGTCAACTGATCACCACCTGGTGGTGAGTGGATTCAGGTGGCGGGGGAGGATACTGGACAGACCCAGTGCACCTAAACATGTAGTGAGGGTGTGCTGGGAATGCCTAGCAGAGGCCCCAGTCCGCGAGATCTTCAACACACACCTCCGGCAGAGCTTCAACAGCATTCCGAGGGAGACTGGGGACATTGAGTCCGAATGGACCATGTTCAGCGTCTCCATAGCCGAAGCTTCTGCATTGAGCTGCGGCCGCAAGGTGGTTGGTGCCTGCCGTGGTGGTAATCCCCGAACCAAATGGTGGACACCAGAGGTGAAGGGAGCCACCAGGCTGAAGAAGGAGTCCTATCGGGCTTGGTTAGCCTGTGGGACTCCGGAGGCAGCCGACAGGTATCTACAGGCCAAGCGGAATGCGGCTCGGGCAGTGGCTGAAGCAAAAACTCGGGTGTGGGAGGAGTTCGGAGAGGCCATGGAAAAAGACTTTCGGACTGCCTCAAAGAGATTCTGGCAAACCGTCAGGCGTCTCAGAAGGGGAAAGCGGTGCTCTACCTGCACTGTGTATAGTGCTGCCAGAGCGCTGCTGATGTTGACTCAGAAAATTGTCAGGCGGTGGAAGGAATACTTCGAGGACCTCCTTAATCCCACTGACACGTCTTCCGAGGATGAAGCAGAGTCTGGGGATGAGGGGAATGACCCGCCAATTTCCGGGGGTGAGGTCACTGAGGCATTTAAACAACTCCTTGGTAGCAGAGCCCCTGGTGTGGATGAGGTCCGCCCCGAGTTCCTGAAGGCTCTGGACGTTGTAGGGCTGTCCTGGTTGACACGCCTCTACAATGTTGCGTGGAGATCAGGGGCAGTACCCCTGGACCGGCAGACCCGGGTGGTGGTCCCCATCTTTAAGAAGGGAGACCGGAGGGTGTGTTCAAACTACAGGGGGATCACACTCCTCAGCCTCCCTGGGAAAGTCTATACCAGGGTGCTGGAAAGGAGAGTTCGTCCGCTAGTCGAACCTCGGATACAGGAGGAACAATGCGGTTTTCGTCCTGGTCGCGGAACACTGGACCAGCTCTTTATCATCTCAAGGATACTTGAGGGTGCATGGGAGTTTGCCCAACCAGTCTACATGTGTTTTGTGGACTTGGAGAAGGCATTCGACCAGTGTCCCTCGGGGTGTCCTGTGGGAGGTGTTGCGGGAGTATGGGGTGTCTGGCCCATTGCTACGGGCCATTCAATCCCTATACTACCATTGTAAGAACTTGGTTCGCATTGCCGGCAATAAGTTGGACTCGTTCCGGTGTCACCGGTTCTGTTCATAATTTTTATGGACAGGATTTCTAGGCAGAGGGCTTTCACTTTGGTGGCCTCAGAATCTCATCTCTGTTTTTTGCGGATGATGTGGTTCTGTTGGCTTCATCGGGTGAGGGCCTCCAGCTCGCACTGGAACCGTTCACAGCCGAGTGTGAAGCAGCGGCAATGAGGATCAGCACCTCCAAATCTGAGGCCATGGTTCTCAGCTGGAAAAGGATGGAGTGCCCACTCCGGGTCAGGGATGAGTTCCTGCCCCAAGTGGAGTATCTCGGGGTCTTGTTCGCGAGTGATGGGAGAAGGGAGCCGGAGATTGACAGACGGATTGGGGCTGCGGCTGCAGTGATGTGAACGCTGCACCGGTCCGTCGTGGTGAAGAGGGAGCTGAGTGTAAAAGCGAAGCTCTCAATTTACCGGTCGATCTACGTCCCTACCCTCACCTATGGCCACGAGCTGTGGGTAGTGACCGAAAGAACAAGATTGCGGATACAAGCGGCTTCCTCCGCTGGGTGGCTGGCCTCTCCCTTAGAGATAGGGTGAGAAGTTCGGCCATCCGGGAGGGGCTCAGAGTAGAGCTGCTGCTGCTCCACATCGAAAGGAGCCAGCTGAGGTGGTTCGGGCATCTGACAAGGATGCCTCCTGGGCGCCTCCTGGGTGAGGTGTTCCGGGCATGTCCCACTGGGAGGAGGCCCCGGGGCAGACCCAGGACACGCAGGAGAGATTATATCTCTCGGCTGGCCTGGGAACGCCTTGGTGTTCCCCCGGATAAGCTGGAGGAGGTGGCTGGGGAGAGGGAGGTCTGGGCCTCTCTGCTTAGGCTGCTGCCCCCGCGACCCGGCCTCGGATAAAGCGGATGAAGATGGATGGATGAACTGTAAAATTTGCAGTGTACTGTGGTATATTCTGTAAATGGACTCTGTGGGACCATGTATGTGCAGCTGCTGAAAATCTGTTAAAAAATATCACACCAACTATACCTGCAGGAAAGAAAGCAAAATATTTCCCCAACCTATATTTTCTTATCCCTCCTATAATTCACACTGAGCTCTCTCCATGTGTTTGTCCTTGCTGGCTGTCAGACATGTAGATGGTTATTGACAAGCTGACTTGTTCATCCACACAGATAGGCACAAACACTCCTCATACAGCTTATCCAGTCTTTGAACTTCTTTTCTACCTGCTTCTACTCCGATGTCTCCTGTTTAGTTTTGTTGTTAGGGATGAGTAGGATCTCTACACCTTTCGGTTCTTGTGTACTCATATTTCTACGGGGTAAAAGTAGTTCTTTAAGAACTAGTATGATTTATCAGCAGTTAATTTTCTTTTAAAATATATTTGGTATTGTCTTATTAGCTATTCAACTAATTCTGGTCATTTAAATTAATTCTATTATGCTGAAGGTAGTGTATACTGGAGTTTCTCATGGTGTCTTCAAAACCGCAGAAAATCAGCTGCTGTTTTGAAGAATACACTGTCAAGTGCAACTTTTTCAGATAACTGCTGGTGCTGTCGATATAAATAAATAAATGTACAATGGGATTATTGTCATCTGATTTCTTATGAAATGTGGTTATATTCTATTGCATGATGTATATGTTGTAGGTTATTTGGTCAACATAGCCTTTGACAAGCCTTCGGTCTGCTCCTATCAAGATTAGATGTAATAACGTCCTAACTGCAAAAGGGCACAGGCAATCAAACACACACGTCATATGTCATATTATCCAAGGGCAGAAGTGTTGATAAATCTCTTTAATGCCCTCCAGATGGATGCTTTGCAGTTTAACTTTAGGACACCCTTCCAAAACACACAGACATGACACAGAGCAGATACATGTCAGGATCCGAGTATTTGTCTTCTTTCATTTCAGGTTTGACTGATCGGAATAGTCAAAGTCATTTATTTGTTCCACATGAAAGTCCTAAGAATTTGCCCACATGCTTCTCTTGGAGTTCAAAGCATATCACACCGCTATAACATTACATTAGTCGCTATTAGCATAACACCCCCGAAGACACATTCAACTTTTGGTCTTCACTGAAGAAGAAGAATCCATGGAATAAATAATACTAAATCACTTCTTAATTGCCTGACTATGCTGTAGAATAGAAACGGGAAATTGGTAAAGCACTCATTTCATCGGTTCACCAACTCATTCTCCTTCTCTGAGTGACAAGCCCTGCCGTTAAAGCTGCCGGCATCTTAGAGATATGCACAAGGGACCCACAAGTTCATGGAAATAAGATGGGTCTCACTCCCAACTCACCGCATATCTGTGTTTATTCATTGATCAGGACCCTCTGCGGTTACATTTAAACAGATAGCATTACGTTTTAATATGCAGGGTTAATGTTGTGAAGAGGGCATATTATGGAGCATAAGCTAACCAAGCAGGAAGTGAAAGTGAAAGAAATTGAATGAAAACAAAGTTAAATACCAGATCCAAAGCTCCCCCTAACCGAATGCTCTCATCTTCTCTCCTGACTCTTTGCACAGACTTTGCCACCCTCAGTTTAACTCTCTATATGTCATATTATCTCAAACAAGGAACACATTATACATACTGCAGTGGTGTTTTGTCAAGAAAAGCAAGGCAAGCAATGCCTATTCAAATTTAAACATGCACATCAATTAAAACATATCAGTGTGAACACTATCTCCTTTTATCCTAAACATCTTGAACAGAAATCTCAAAACTTTTTATAATAATATTGCCATCTTATCAACACAATTAGCTATTGTCACTGCAAGCATACTTGCCTAGGATCCCATTCAAAACTGTAGCATGTTTCCATTTCACGAGTGTATCTGTCTCCTGTTAACAATGGTTAAAAAAGCTGGTCTTTTCACATTGAACCATCTATTGATATTTTGTTTTTTTTGTGGTACAACTTATTTGGTCAATTCATCATAAAAGTTGAATGAAAATAGCATTTTCTTCATTTTTAATGCAAAAAAAAATTCATGTTAAAAAGTTTTCTATATGCTTTATTTTGCATTATTTTGAAATCCAACAACTGTCCCAATCAAAGTGTGTCACTAATACTTTATTCCGATGTGTAGTTTTTTTTTTATTAGTTACTAATTAATTAATTATTAGTTGTTTGATGTATTTGTCCCAATTTAAACATCCTGAACCATTTTTATGATAAGAAGGGCGGGCTTTCATCTTTAAGAGTTTTTGAGACATTCATGTTCAAACACTGGGGGTGGCTGTAGCTCAGGAGGTCAGGAGGTTGGTGGTTTGATCTCTGGCTCCCTCACTCTACGTGCCAAATATCGTTGGCCAAGATACTAACCTCAACTTGCTCTCCAAATCATCCGTCGTAGTATGAATGTGTATAAAAGTTAGTTAGAAACCACTTTAACAAAAGCATAGAAAACAGTGCTTGGGTGAATGTATAAAGCACTTTGTGCTCTGGGAGAGCAGAAAAGCATTATATAAGAATCAGTCTATTTAACATTTACATATTTGCCTTGGATTTCAAAGTATGCTGGAAGGGGGTTGATGGGTCATTTTTCAAAATATAGAACAATCATTATCAAACCTTTGGGCAATAAAAATCAGGCTAATCAATGGATGGTACTTACACTACAGTCTACACCAGTATCTATTTATTCTTTTCAGTTATACACAAAAACAAAACATAAAGGCTTCCACTCACAGTCATTCAGCAAAGGAAAAAGAATAAGTCCAAAAGCAGCATTTTCTGGATATATTCCAACACACATTCACATACAGTCTCTCTCGCACTCTCTCGCTCTGGCTAATCACATGCTCACTCATTCTCTTCAATGCCGTCTTCCTGATTAACTTAATGATAAAAGATACACTGATAACATCTTCAATATTAGGAAGAGAAAATGTAATTACAGTGCTCATTTAATCAATTATCTCTGTAGTTATGGTGCGAACATTACCATTCAGCCATGTATTTGTTAATTTCTTGTGGTGGAAATAGTTTTTATCATAGCACCACATGCAGAGCTGTGGTTGAACTGGGAGGCAGGAAATGGAAGTGACTGCAATCATGATTTATCTTTTGGAAAATCCATGCAAATGATCATTAGTACATTACAGTTTAATGAAGTGTGTTGTTAATTCTTCTTCTGAACATCATTAGTATTTTAAATACTGACATTTAAACACCCTACTATATATCAATTTTCCAAGAGAAGTTTATTATTTCTTCCTCTACAGAAGAATTGATCAAAATGCTGTTTTGTATCATCTAGAAATAGTTCATGCCATCAAGATAATTGTTGACATTGTGCATCTTACAGTCACAACTTTTGTGCCAAAAAAACAAAAGGTGCACACCCAGGAGCTCCATCAGGTGTCAGCAGAGAATACTGTAAATGTAACAAGTAGTGGAAATGCAAGGCCGTTGAAATCAATGGATAATAATATCTAGTTATTAAGCAAAATATAGTACAATATATACAAAAATGATATTTAAATAGCACCATATTTTACAGTACCCTTAAAAAAAATAAAGAATAACAGACAAGACTGATTACAAAATGCCACCCGCAGCGAAAGCTAAGTTAAAGGTAAAAAAAATTTAAAATAAGCAAATATTTTTGTTGACTTATAATTAAAATGTCTAAATAATATTTTAGACAGTAATGTTCACATTAAGTCTTTAAATGCACATGGATTCTTCTTTCTTATTAACATAAGGAATATAGCACTATGAGAGCAGTTTCAGAGGCTTATAGAGACATCACTGTTCAGTGCTGAACAGAAAGCAAGAGAGAGGGAGAGAGGTGAAGCTAGAGAGAACAGAGGCTGGAGGACAAGAACGAGGGCGAGGCAGTGGAAAGGCGAGAGAGCATGGAGAGAAAGAGGGAGGGAGATTATGATTCCAAAGCAGCGGACAGCATTTGTCTTCATTTGGTGTGACTGCCTTCATGCGTTATTATTAGCGGCTGTCAGGGAGAGAGAGACAGAGAGAGAGAGGGAGAGACAGAAAGAAAGAGAGCGAGAGAGAAGTGAAAAAATAAAGCGAGGCGGTTGTAGAAGAAAGAAAGAGAAACACGAATGGAGAGTGATGGGAGGAAAAAGAGAAAGAGCTTTGGTTTCTCAGTAATGGGCGGTAAAAGAAATCAGGCAGCGAAAAAACACACACACACGGATACACACACACACACACACACGCACACACCAGAGTGGCTCTTAAGTTGGAGGCGGTCCAGGACCTGACATCTATTTTAAATATTTGTCCTGTTCACAGGGAGATGAAGGAAGGTCAATGGACTCAATACACACACACACACACAGACACAAACACACACAGACTCACACACACAAACAGATACACAAAAACCTGTTATTCGCTATAAGTTATAAACCAATTCCCATAACTTTTGAGGTAATGTGATCTCTGTACTCCATTCATGCCCATTTAATCAAATTAATTAGAGTATTAAAATATTTTTGTGTACAAAAATAATGCTTGAACTGCATTAAGAAAAGAGCTGTGGGCTATGTATCTATAGCAAGTACAGCTAATACAAAATAGCAGTAAATCATATCACAGTGAAATTTGGTGCTTTATGTATGGTGCTTTACTTGCTATGTAACTAAACAATACAGACTTCTGCTAACAGCACCACATTATTAAGTGGGGTTTTTCTACTACAACTGCTCTTTTTAAGTCATAAACTACTCCTCAAAAGCGCCATAGTTTGCAGTTATGACTTACAAATCGATGGTACAATATAAATTGACCATTTAGCAATCTAGGAACTCATCAGCTAGTCTTCTGACCCGCTCTCTAGAGGCAACTGCCAACAGCCAGTTTTTCTTGGCTTTCAGTGTAGTCCAAGGCAACTTTAGGAATGCTGACAAAGGGTTTTGATATTGCATCACGGCAAATAGACTCTCTCTTTTGCTCTCCAGGCTGAACGAAGAAAGAAGAACAATTGCAGCAGATTAAAATATCATTTTTTTGCTACTTGTCTTTCATTTTTTTATATGCTGCATATCCAGCAGCTTTGTTTCCACAGAACGCACAGGCTACATCTGATGTCTGTGAGAGCAGAGCCACTGGCAGCATGCTTAGCACATTAGTCTCCCATCAGTTTCCCATCAAATGCCAGAGGTTGATGGACAACATCACACATGCACAAACAGCAAAAAAAAAAAAGCTTGTCAGCTTTACATGCTCAAGCTATTGCTAGGACATGGGACACATTCTCAAATTGCTGACCCCATACAGATTTTGGTGTAATCTGAGTCAACCAGAGTTAAGCCTCCTTCCAGAGACAACAGCCAAATATGACCACAAGATGGCAGTAAAGGGGATGTCACTGGTTCACTACCGTATGTTTAAACTTGATTAATAACATGTAAGTCACTGCAAGTTGGAAACCCCCCCCCCCCAAAAAAACAAAAACAAAAACAAAACAGATTGCTTCCTGTAGCAAAATGCAGCAACAAGCTGTTCACCCACTAAGGTTTGGGCTGTGATTTAAACTGAAAAATCATATTTGACAGGAGGCTAGTTTAGTTCAGTGATTAAGCAGGCAGCCACATACCACAAGGTCAAATAAAGTAGTCCAGCTTTGATTCTGATCTGAGACCCTTTGTGGCATGCCTTCCATGCTTTCTTGTCTCCTCTTTACTAAAAGCTATCCATTTAAGTTGAGAAAAATACTTATAAAAACACAAACAAATAAAAATACTGTGATATGTCTGTCATGGTCCTGGGACGGTGACCCAGCGCTTTTAGTTTATCATTTTCTAGATGATTGTTTAAGTTCTGTGTTATTTTCGATCTGCCTCTGAGTCTGCGTCTGTATCTGTCTGTCTATGGTGTCTCCCCATCTGTTTGTGAATCTGTCTGTTTAGTTCAATGTCTTGTCTGGTTCCATGTATCTGAGTTTCCTGTTTTATTGTGAAGGTCCGCGTCGTATGTGAGTGTGATCAGTTTACGTTTCCCCTGTCCCGTCAGCCCAGATTCCTCCCAGCTGTGTTGCCCTCCTGTCTCTCATCCCCTGATTACTGGTGTGTGTATTTAAGCCCTGTGTGTTCTCCTGCCTGTTGCCGGTTCGTCTGTGTTCCTCCGTGTCAGTCTGTGTAACTCTGTGTCAGTCTGTTACACTGTGTTCCACGGTGTCCTGTTCCTCGTCTGCGTCTCTCTGCTATTCATCATCCGTTGTCATATGCTCCCAGGTCTGTTATTTTAGTTCTCCCAGTTTAGGTGTCTTTAGTTGTTTGTTATGCCCCACTGTTTGTTTGCCACTACACCTCTGTAAATAAAACCACCGGTATCTCATCCACTGCCTGCATCTTGGGTCCTCCTTCTAAATCCACACGGCTCGCCTCGGCAGCCGTGACAGTACGAACCGGCCACTATGGACCCAGCAGCATTCAACCCGCCCAAGGAGCTCCGGGAGGACATTGTTTACTCCGTGGACAAATTAATCAACGCGTGGCTGGAGCACGAGGGGAGAGAATTTCGCCAAGCCGTGGCTAATCGGCTACAGCGCTTGGTTTCTGGTCTCCCCTGGCTGCTCAGCTCACTTCACCCGCTTGCACAGAATTTCATTCTGAATGGACTCCGTCTTCACCCCCCGGCTGCTACCACCCACCCTGCAGCTCATGCTTCACTGCCCAGTCCGACAGAGGATGTTCTGCCCGGCCCGTCAACCCAGCCTTCGAGGGGGAAACGGCGCTCACGCTGCCGACGCTCCTCGCCACAGTCGGACCTGGGGATTTCCGAGCAGCCAGCTGCGGTGAGTGGACAGGACAGTATTATTGGTCTGAACTGTGGGACCGTTTACTCAGGGGTGATGTTCTGTACGGCACAGGACAAAAACTGTTTATCGCCAGAAGCTCAGTTAGCCGCCCGGCCGGAAGCTCAGTTAGCCGCCCGGCCGGAAGCTCAGTTAGCCGCCCGGCCGGAAGCCCAGTCGCCACCTCCGCCACATTCAGCCTCACAATCCATAGCTCAATTACAGTCACAGCCAGACTTATTACAAACCCTGTTACAATCCATGGCCCAGTCAGTAGCCCGGTTAGCAGAAGAATCATTAGCTTTATCCTAAGTTCAGCCTCCTGTTCAGCAGTCACCAGCCCTGCATCCTGTGTCAGTTGCTCCACCACCTGTTCAGCCATCACCTTCACCTACTCCTCCTGTACAGCAAGCCATGTCAGTCCAACCCATAACGGACAGTTCAACAACTCCGTACTCTAAGCAGAGAGACAAACCCAAGAACAATGTCAACATTCCTCAAAGGCTGGCCAGTTCTGAGACTGAGATGCACTCCAGGGCCTCCCCAGAGGCTGGGTTTCAGCCCCCATCAGACTCTGGACCCCTGGAGTTTAAGAAGCCAGCTGAGGACTGCACAGAGCTGTCGCTGTCTGAGCAGGGTCAATGCTCTGCGCAGCTGCAGGCCGCTATGTGTTTGCCAGAGGCCCGTGTGCCTGCTGGTCCTGTTCTGTCCCTGCCAGAGGCCCGTGTGCCTGCTGGTCCTGTTGCGTTCCTGCCAGAGGCCCGTGTGCCTGCTGGTCCTGTTGCGTTCCTGCCAGAGGTCTCCGCACCTGCTGGTTCTGTTGCATTCCTGCCAGAAGTCTCCGCACCTGCTGGTTCTGTTCTGTGTGTGCCAGGGGCTCCAGTGCCCACTGGTTCTGAGACTGTTTTTGCTGGGGGGCCCGAGGAGCCCGTCCAGCCATCTGCCTCGTCAGCTGGGGGGCCCGAGGAGCCCGTCCAGCCTCCTTTCTCGTCAGCTGGGGGGCCCGAGGAGCCCATCCAGCCACCAGCTGCTCCACCAGCAGCCTCATCCACGCTTGCAGCAGCAGTTTCATCCATGCCGCCACCTGCTGCAGCGCCTCCGTCTGCATCCTCCACGCCGTTGCCTGGCCCGGCCTCTGCTGCATCCTCCACGCCGTCGCCTGGTCCGGATTCAGCATCCTCAGTGTCGCCTGGTCCAGCGCATGCTTCGGCTTCATCCGCTTCACCTGGTCCAGCCACTGCTTCATCCTCGCCTGGTCCAGCCTCCGTGTCTTCATCCTCGCCTGGTCCAGCCTCCGCATCACCTGCAGTGGCCTCCTCTTCAGCTTCCTCATCAGCTGCTTTGCCTGGTCCAGCTTCAGCATCCTCATCAGCTGCTTTGCCTGGTCCGGCCTCCGCTTCTGCTTCAGCCTCGCCTGGTCCGGCCTCCGCTTCTGCTTCAGCCTCGCCTGGTCCGGCCTCCGCTTCTGCTTCAGCCTCGCCTGGTCCGGCCTCCGCATCCTCATCAGCCTCGCCTGGTCCAGCCTCCGCATCCTCATCAGCCTCGCCTGGTCCAGCCTCCGCATCCTCATCAGCCTCGTCTGGTCCAGCCTCAGCTTGCGCCTCGTCTGGTCCAGCCTCAGCTTGCGCCTCGTCTGGGGCTGCAGGGGCCACGCAGCCTTCAGGTCCCCTACTACCACCTCCACATCGTCGGTCATCTGCCAGGCCGCTTGTTGGGCATCTCCGCCACCGTGGACGCCCTCCTGAACGCCGCCACTGCCTTCCGCGTGGCCGGCCTCCGGACTTGTTTCCACGCCGCCGTTGCCGTCCGCACGGTCGGCCCCCAGAACTGTTTCCACGCCGCCGTTGCCGTCCGCACGGTCGGCCCTCAGAACTGTTTCCACGCCGCCGTTGCCGTCCGCACGGTCGGCCCTCAGAACTGTTTCCACGCCGCCGTTGCCGTCCGCACGGTCGGCCCCAGAACTGTTTCCACGCCGCCGTTGCCGTCCGCACGGTCGGCCCCCAGAACTGTTTCCACGCCACTGCCTACTGCGTGGCCGGCATCCGGACCTGCCTCGTTGCCATTCGCATGGTCGGCCTCCTGAACTTGACCATCTGGGCCTTTTTGGACTCTGTCCCTCCGTCCTGGGCCCCCTCCGCCCGCCCTGGTCGGGTTGTTTTCTGTTTTGTTTTGGTCAGTTTTTTCGTTTCTGCTGGGCTGTCTGGTGCCAGCCCTTGAGGGGGGGGTACTGTCATGGTCCTGGGTCGGTGACCCAGCGCTTTTAGTTTATCATTTTCTAGATGATTGTTTAAGTTCTGTGTTATTTTCGATCTGCCTCTGAGTCTGCGTCTGTATCTGTCTGTCTGTCTATGGTGTCTCCCCATCTGTTTGTGAATCTGTCTGTTTAGTTCAATGTCTTGTCTGGTTCCATGTATCTGAGTTTCCTGTTTTATTGTGAAGGTCCGCGTCGTATGTGAGTGTGATCAGTTTACGTTTCCCCTGTCCCGTCAGCCCAGATTCCTCCCAGCTGTGTTGCCCTCCTGTCTCTCATCCCCTGATTACTGGTGTGTGTATTTAAGCCCTGTGTGTTCTCCTGCCTGTTGCCGGTTCGTCTGTGTTCCTCCGTGTCAGTCTGTGTAACTCTGTGTCAGTCTGTTACCCTGTGTTCCACGGTGTCCTGTTCCTCGTCTGCGTCTCTCTGCTATTCATCATCCGTTGTCATATGCTCCCAGGTCTGTTATTTTAGTTCTCCCAGTTTAGGTGTCTTTAGTTGTTTGTTATGCCCCACTGTTTGTTTGCCACTACACCTCTGTAAATAAAACCACCGGTATCTCATCCACTGCCTGCATCTTGGGTCCTCCTTCTAAATCCACACGGCTCGCCTCGGCAGCCGTGACAATGTCAGTTTTTTGGGGGGTTTTATTTTGCTGCTTTCACGGAAATGTAGTATTGAGATTATCCTCAAACGATTGCATTCTGCTTTTTTTATATTTTACCCTGTCATGGCCTTTTTTTGGACAATAACTGTTTCACAATAACGTACAAATACACATGCAGACACAATAAAACAAGCATAAGCAATATTCAGGACAATAAGACATGGGTAAAATAGTGAGAGCAAAGTTGCTTCACTCTTCCAGATCCTTTTGCTAAACAGCTGATTTAGTGCCGAGGCACGGACTGAAGTGGAAAACAAACGCCTTCAGTGACTGCAGTGGCGAGAGAGTGAGAGGTTATGTTTGACACTCACTGTGTCTCACGGTAAAATAAAAGACTAAAAAGAGACCTGGTTTACAGCAGGCATCCAACATCCAAAGTATACGCCTGCAGAGAGTCCAGCAGCAGGAAAGCAAATGTTCCCTGACGCAGTAAACCCCACCCGTCTGGTTTTCCTCACAGGGAAAATCAAACACTATGAGGAGTACATACGAATTTCTTGTTGATCTGGCCCTGGTGGATTACATGTGTTTATTCATTTATTTATTGTGTAAATACAGACGATATTTAAATTGAAGATATGTGAATGTGTTAATTATTCATGTTGTGAACACAGCCCAGACACTCTAACTGACATCACGGTACAGTACTAGCCTATAAATAGAACACGTCTCACAGGATACACTAAAATTAATCAAACCACATGAAACCATAAACAGAAGAAGGTCAAAACATAAACTCAACAAAACCAAACCACAAACTGAAGAAGGACCAAAATCTTAACCAAATCACACCAAACTAGATCAGCCTTACCAAACTGGACTCCACTAGACCAAAGCAAAAAAAGAAAAGAAAACTACACAAACCAAGCTGAAACACACTTCCATTATTTCAACACTCTACTGTGCACACACTCAAAGGCAACAGATCGGTGATGGGAGCAAAGCCATAACCTTCCCTTCCCTACCCATAATCCCTCTGGGGATTGCCCTCACCAGCTGCTACTGCCTCCTCCCTGACTGAGAGCTCAACACAGCGACCCACACACGCACATGTACCGACACAACGTGAAAATTAGAGAGAGACAAACTGAGAAAGAAACACAGGATGAGAGGACAGAGAGATGAAGAAGAGATGAGAAGAAGAACAACATTAGGCATGAATGAGACGAGAGAGAAAAAGACCAAAAGCGAAAGGAGAGAGAGAGAGAGAGGGTAAGTGTGAGCCAAAATCAAGGAGGCGTTCCCCGTTTGATTAGAGCAGATTTCTCTGTTGGATTGTAGTGATTATGGAGGGTGACAGAGCCAGGTGACTGAAACATGCCAGCCGTTTCACACACGAGCGCGCGCAAGTAAATGCATTCATGGCACTGTAAAACACACACACACACAAATCTCTGCAGACTTGTTATGTGAACATGTGTTTCATATCCTGCCTGCATCCAACACAGAAATCTCAGTGGGGTTTGAGTTTATGACTGAAAATATCCCACAACCTGGCTTGATGTCATAACCAACAGCTTACAGATGAGACATGCTTCTCACAAACTTAAAAAGTGAATAAAGTCCTTTATAACGTGACATGCTATGGGTAAAGGTTTGGGACAAATCAGATTTTTGGGCTAAAATAAGTACTTTAACTTTAGGAGAGCTTTTTTTGTCAGAGTTACAAAAATAGACACGCAATTAAGGTTTATTTAATATCCCTGTATTGGTCTTGTGTCATCATAATAATGTAGCTCCAGCATCAACACTGCAACACTCTTAGCTTTCTAATCTGGGCCTTTGTTTATGTAAAACCCTATTCTGGGAGAGAGCATTTTAAGTATTTTTCAATTACTCTACACCACATAATACATTTATTAAGTTACACTTGTTGTTAGGCAATTTTAGATTATTTATGTTGGTTTGCTAGTAATCCTTTTAAAAATCATTAGCTAACGTCTTTGTTAATGCTGATACAATGAAGTTCAGTGTCACTGGCCAGTTGCAGTGTAGATCCTGAACCATTAGGAAAGAAAGAACAGGACGAAGACAAGGCCTTAACACTTTGCATATGACAGGGTAGCATTAGCAATTTAAAACCAATGAAAACATGTTTTTAATGAAATGCATCACTTTCTCTTGTATTTTGATTAGAGTGAAAATTTAAGATTGGGTGGGTCTGGTGGGATTTTCTGGTTTTTAAGTTGGCCACAGCACTCTTGATTTTGGGAATGACTGGTGTACAGAAACTACTGTTGGTCTGAAACAGAAAAACACATTGTTGGACCAATCGATCGGCCCCAGCCTCCTCCCTCTGCAAACATTAGTCCTCTATAACGTCACTTGGTTTGATCTTTTACTTTACTTACATACGAGGTAATTTATGAAAGGACAGTGTACAGGAAGAGATGAGAAAGTGTTCAGAACGAGAACACAAAAATGAAAACACAGAAATCTGGTATTTTTTTTTCAAAGACACCAAGAACTACAACACACTCTGATACTGAACAAAAGAATGAGGGACATTAGAGATGAAAGGGGAAAGAAAGGGAAAAACAGGAACCAACATATCTGTGAAAGTAAAACCATTAACACTTGCTCACAAGTTTATAATCAAATGATTGTACAGAATGTGTGTCTGTGTGTGCATCTGTGAGCAGATTAATTTGGTGGTGGGGAGAGGAGGAAGAAGTGTTTTTACATCTCAGCCATCCCCGTTCAGCTCACCGTTAGTTAATGCACACCGGCACGCACACACAGAAAAACACAAGGGGAGACACACATCTTGGAGGAACAAATAAATGTGGGAACACACATCAATAAATATGTAATTACACACAGCGGTGTGCGCATGCATGCAGTCAGAAACAAGCTGATGCGCACACAGAGAACAAAGCGACAGAAGGACAGAGATATAATCTGATCGTCTTTTCATTGCTGCCATTTGTTCAATTGTCACTTTGGCTTTCTAGTGATCCTCTGTTTCCTTTGATCTCTCGCTCATTCTTTCTGTCTCTCTCTTGGTGTCTGACACACACACACACACACACACACAATACAAATATGACTTTTCATTCATTATTTATTTGAGCTGTTTAAAGCTACATCAATTGATTTATTTGACACATGGGACATACTACTTGTGTACATGACATCTTACAAATTCAGCTCCTTATAAAGTTATGAAAATGTGAATTGGCAGACCTGGAACACAGTAATATGTTCATTCTGCTGAATCGGTTTTCATGACTGTGAGTCAAATTTTTTGCCGTTCTTGTACTTCAACATTAGTCACCACCGCTATTGTAGCTTTCAGCTGCCGTATCTTCACCAGCTAGTCCCAAATTATTTTCAGTTTTTGACTTGTATGTTATATACACCTACTTGATCCTGCTGAAAGCAGGTTGGATGAGGGTTCTAGAATGAAGCAAAAAAAATGAAAACCAATGGGTGTTGCAGAGACGGGGAACTATTGCATGGGTTTAGGACTATGAGCAACAGGTTTTACATGAACACCTACTCTCATTTGATCCACTGATAACTGTCGGCATAAAAAAATACTGATTAATGCAACTCTGAATGTCTTAAAAGCTTCTTAAAGTTGTGCCTCCTGCTCAGGCAGATGTAACACACTGCATGATGTGTTAGATTCTAATGCAAATGTTTCCCTGTGTAACCAAAGATTAATATGTGTATAAAATTCAATAAACGTCAATAAAGTTTTATAAAGGTTTATGTGCTGCTTGAGGCAGATTAACATCATAATGAACTTTAGGTGATAATTTCTATAAATGTCATTTACATGCGAGTCATTTGTTATGAATATCATCATTTTTGTATCTGGTGTACAATAGCATGGGGAAAACATGAAAGGAAATGGGCATATTTGGTGACACTTACAAGAGGGTAATGACGCCAGAAACTAGTTAATAAACTGCAATGAAGTTGTGGATTTAATACAATGTGTTTACAGTAGTACTTGTTTTCCACTTTGGATAATATCAGCCATATATTAAAGAGTAGAAAGGTTTATGGTGATTGTATTGAATTATCTGTCACTTTGTTTTTTGTTTTCTACTTCATGGTCTTAATATACATAAGACGTCCTTTGAGGTTATGATGTGTCTTCTTACACTTACGATTCATAGGCTGAATCAACAATCAATTATTACACCATTTTAGCCATTTTCATTTTATATTATAGTTATATATTAGTTGTTTAGGTAAATATTGATATTAGCGAGTTGCCAAGTTGTCAAACCTGAAGCTAAGATAACAACTGTATAACGTTTTAATACTTTGGTGCCACTAACTTCTGTCCTGCCTTTATTCTGGTCTTCATTTTTCTGTGGACTTTCATCCTTTAATCCATTTCACTTCCCCTTCTGTGCCACACTACATTTCTCTCACTCAGCCCTGAGCCTGTTGAAATTCAGTCAATCTCTCAAGGTTGTTAAATCTCTCTCTCTCTCTCTCTCTCTCTCTCTCTCTCTCTCTCTCTCACACACACACACACACACACACACACACACACACACATACTGGCATCACGTCGGCCAGGTATTGGGTCAAAGTTCATGGCGATCTGGCTGCCTCCCCGGTCCTCCCACCGGACTGCTTGATTGACAGCAATCAGGACTAACCTCCCCTCTCCCCTTATACCTCCCTACTCCCTCCTCCCCTTCCACCTGTCAAGACAAAGTGGCTGATTGTGTGTGTGTGTGTGTGTGCGTGTGCATGTGTGTGCACATTAGTGGACCATTTCCTCTGTCATTTTTAATTATACAAATGATATTCAGCTTTTCCCTGCCCCCCTCCCCAAAAAACTCCCATAATCCCCCAGTCCACTTTCCCACCAGACACAGCCAGGAGGGCACCGCCGTGCTGCCATTAGCATAAGAGTGTGTTTGTTTAAAGAGCCCGTCCCGCCTATAAAATCAAACAATTAGAGATGCAGACAAGCTGCAGCCTATTGACTGCATAAATAATTTTTTTTCTTTTTCCCTTCTTCTCACCTTCGTTTTCTTCCTTTTCTCTCTGGACGATTCGTTTATTGGTTCAGACCTCTTGCCTCTCTCACTCTTTCTCTATCTGTCTTTCTGCAGTTATTCCCACTGCTAATGAACCTGCAGGACCTCACAGGAAGTCAGAGAGGGGGGTTTGGGGTAATCAGGATGCGAGGCTCGCTGCTCATCACCGTGACCTTTAGTCTCGCCGCCGCCAGGTCATGCTAGGCCTCTGGAGTCATCTGTGCATGCAGTATGGCGAAACCTGCCTGAAACCCACTTCTTGGTGTATGTGTGCGTGTGTGAAATCTGTTCACTTTTGAATATGCAGGTCTAAAAAATTCATCTCAAGGCCTCGTTCAATGCTCAGGGAAAGGGTGAGTAAAATATGTAAATATAAATACTTCAACTGACAAAGGCCTGCGTGTAATATTCAATACTGGTGGACAAGAGTACTATTATTCCACTCAGTATGATACATTATTAAAATGCATTGACAACATACTTCAGATGTGATTTTTCTTTATTGCTGTTGTTTTGTTTTTTGTTTTTTTTGGAGGGAGCGGGTGGGTGGGTCAAAATGAGATGAAGAAGAAGAAACAGGTTTAGATGTGTTGGCTCAAATTTACTTTAGCTTTCAAAAACATGTAAAACAAAGGTCAGTTCTACTCCAGTCCAGAGGGTGGCAGTAGTGAATCAGAAGCTTTTTAGCTGAAAATAAAAGCTTAAAGGAGAATTTTACTAGTTTAGCTACCATCATTGTCCGATGCGCTGCGTTACAGTAAATCTTTTTTTTTTGCAAAAGTTGCGTTAAAAATTTTTTTTTTCCTTTTTCAGTTTCCTTTTCACACCTACTCATAAAATCTCCAGTAAATTTCTTTAAACAATTTCCAAGCATTAAGAAAGAGAAATCTAGTAAACAGATTTGGTAGCATCTTCAGTTTAGACTAATTACCAACAGCAATCTTGTATTTGATAATTATCAAATTCAAGTTCATCATATCTATAAAGATTATGTTTTAACAGTGGTGATGATACCAAAGCCAGGCATGGCAAATGAATACAATAGCAGTTAAAACATGCAAAAACTATAGGATGGTACTTTTAATCTAGGTTTCTTTCAGTAAGTGCCTCCTGTCTGGATGCTTCTCATCCATCTGACTTCTACTTTGTCTTTCTAGTTGCCTGTCTGCCTGTCAGATGTCGTACACAAGCATCACTTTTAGTTTCTAAATCTCCACAGTAATATTCCCATAATCCACTGGGAGCAGCAGATCTGTCCTGTCATGCCTGTGTCTTCTCCTGTCTCCACGTCTAATTTTTACCTACGGTGACACTCATTGGGTGACAGTTTGATTGACGGGGTGACAGGAAGCAGTGTCGCATCTGTGTGCCATTGCTGTCGTCTTTCATTTCCCCCTCATCGGCGTGACAACGTGCAAGCACCTTACATCTGTTTTACACGTTGCAGAGTGCAGCGGTTGGTTAACAGCTGCAGGTGAAGGCGCCAAACACTTGATTCGTGTCAAGCAGGGTAGCACTTCAGGTTTTCTTGCTATGTTGATTCTCCATTATCATTAAAACTATAACACACCCTCCTAATGTATGATCATTTAAATGTAAGGTAAGTAATTTTATCTGTCATAATACTAACATGTGACTTTTGTTATAGATATGCTGCCTTAATTCTGATGAAGCCGTCTTAACGATATGTAGAAGTTTAGAATTTTACTAATTTGATTATTAGCAATGAAAACACACAGAGATATACAGACTTCCTCGATATTATTATACTTCACATCTCATTGAAATTAAACATTTACTAACCTAAAAAAATGAATCTTTCTCTTTCTAGCATCTAAACCTAATGTAAACCTGACCACCACCATGTTGTTGTTTTTTTACCATATATGTATGAAAGAATTGAGTTCGAAGATATCAGCTAATGCCAGCAAGCTTGGTTATCACGATGCATTTATAAACTATGGGTGTGATGCACTGGTGGACATAATGGTGGTAATTAGTACACAAGCGTCTTGGACAGTTTCCTCCACACAGCAAGATTTAATATTGGTCAGAGAATTCCACCAGCAGCACGAACACATTACAGAGGTCCAGTTCAGTTACTCAAATTCAATTCAATTTTTTCAATTCAATTTTATTCATATAGCGGCAAATCACAACAAAAGTTGCCTCAAGGCGCTTCAATTCGTGGGGTGACACTTAATAGACACCAATCAATGCCTGCTGAATGTGTAAGTATACCTGACACTCATTATCTATCTCTTTTGCACCAAGCTGTAAATATCCTTTTTCATGCTCTAAAGTTGGGCATTTTAATATTGGAGTCTTTGTGATCTGACTCCCTTTTGGATGTTTTTGGCTCACAAGGTGATTATGTGTGCATCCACTGACCTCTACTAGTAACTTTGGTCATGTTTAGTATGAACAATCACCATCATAATGATATATATTTATGACAGGGGATACAAAAATCTCAATAGGCCCTCTTTCATTCACCATTTTGGAGCCAAAACTTTTGGTTTACTCACACTCTTTAGGCCAATTGATTGCCCCGAATGTAAAGCTAACATAAAGCTTGAAAATACTGGAAACCGTCAGTTTTACCCCTCAGCCTGCTAGTAGACACACCTATAGTATCAGTTTGAAAATCATACTTTACCTTGTTCTTAAGTTCACTCTGACCTTGAGGTCAAGGTCACTGAGATTGTCAAAGATTTTTTTATAGATGCAGCTCTCATATTGATTTGGGAATCCTGGGTGAATTCCTTGTCGAGTTATCGCATTCACAAAAATTTTAAGAGAACTTGACCTTTGAACTTTGAACTTTGACTTTGAGCTCAAGGTCACTGAGATTAGAAGGAGTCTGCAACTTTTTGTAGATGCAGTTATGGTATTGATTTTCAGAATACTTCTGACCTTTGACTAAGATTTTTTATTAGATGCACATATGGTATCATTTTGAAAATACTACATCGCCTCTTTATCGCATTCACAAACTTAGGTGTCCACCTGCTTGGTAGGGTGATAACAATACCACATCAGTCTTTTCACACCTTAGGGGCAAAAATCAATCCCCTGTGAGTTATGATAATTCCAGTGAAACATTCAAGAAAGATGGTTTAACTTTAGCTTACATAGTTACACAACTGAATTGTGCACTGCTGGCCTTTATGCTAAATTAATGCTAAATTAAATGAATTATAGAGTAAATACATCAGAACCTTCTATAATTTACAATATGGCAGCACTTGAGTGCCAAAGTTTACAGAAAGACGCGTTGATGATGAAACACCGAAACCGTTCATAGTTTTTCAGAATTAATGACAAATTGAACGATAACTCTTATATCTCACTGATATCGCTCAATTGTCTTCCCTTGTCACATTTGTCTCTTATCTTCCCTCTCTGTCTTCTTGCTGCAGATGGACAGGTTGTCCTGATGTGCTCTGTGAGTTTGATTCTCACATAGAGAAGAAGAGACGAATGAGCACACAGGCTGTGTTTGGAACAGGTGTGGCACTCCCTCCCTTCACATACTTACCCTGCCAAGTTCACACAAAACCACACACACTTTCTTTGTCTTTGTAGCACTGATTTAAATGATAGTAAACATAAAAACACACACTGTGTTTTTCCTCATCAATCACTTTATAATTGGTCACACATTTTGGGCTAACGCACACACACTTTTTATTTTATTCCAACTCCCCTCTTTGTTTAATCACTGTCCGTCTGTCCGCTGCCTTTTCATCTTCAAACACCACATGGTGCCTTAAAAAACACCAAACATCAATCTCCTCAAGTCCAAACAACTTTCATTTTGACAACAACAACAACTAAACTTCCGCTGACTTCTTGACCTGCTCAACTAAAAGATGCTGTTGCGTTATAATTGCTGACGTTCCACTCACTAAAGCAGTTAAAAGGGTAAAACGTTGTAATATATTATATTCCTCCTAGAGCTGTATTCCAGTTTCTATAAAATTACAGCTCAATAATAAAAGTTTAATTTTCAAAAAGTTTTTTTTCTCTTTTAAAGCATAAGCACAATAATATCTCATTAGAAATGAGCTTTTTCTTTCCAATTTTGTTGTTGCAATTTTCGTCTAAAGGTAATTTTCATTGTACTACATTCCAGCTCTGTATTGTTCTGTATTTGGATCCACTTGAAAGCGAACATAATCAATATCAGTATTAGAAAAAAAAAGTTTGCAAGCATCTTTCCAGAGTTTCTTTTGTGTTGTGTTTTGGATTAGACTTATTTATATTAAACTGCAAATAACTTGTGAAAAAATGTGGGCTTATAAAGAAATACCACAAAATCTGGGAACTACTGACCTTTTCAAACCATACAGATGGATTAAATATATAACTTAAGTTGCAAAAACTAGTAGATCTTGTAAACCAAGTGCGAACCATGACGATGACCTAGATTGCTCATGTAGAGTTTTGATCGTACAGCCTGAGGGTAGCTATAAGGAAGCACCCTCATAATGTCTGTATTTGATTGTTCAAAACAAGACTATGTAGAACTGATTGTGGGTTGCAGTTTGTTTGAGAACCTTTCATCCAAACATCATTAACTGACTGAAGACACTTGGCACAGTACATATATATATGTACAATCAAATACAGACATTATGAGTTAAATTTGGAATTAGGGTAAAAGTTTAGCACTATTTCTGATGGTTAAATGTAAACAATGGAGAAGGCATTAATATCAATTAATATACTTACAGAGACACCAGGCAATTTTCATGGATGTCTCAGGAATGGGTGGACTGAAGAACAAGTTCTTGGTTCCTTTTGTTGTATGCTGGAATTTGCTTGCTAACGAGTCCCTAATTTTTCACTAAATGTAGAGAGTTTTCATACGGTCACACCATACTTCCATTTGCTATGTAATGTGCTTTTTTTAAAAAAAATTTTGGCCTTTTTTGGCTTTATTTGATATGGACAGCAGAGACTGACAGGAAAGCAGAGGAAGAGAGAGAGAGAGAGAGGGGAAGCCACGCGGCAAAGTGCCGCGGTTTGGATTCGAATCTGGGCCGGCCGCTTAATAAATAAACTTTAATTTCTTGCTTAAATTGACATTTTATCTGTCTGAAACTATAAAAATTAAATCCAAATTGACTTAATCTGGCAGCAGAAAGTATTCCAAACAAGCGTATTGGATTGGGAGATGGTGAACCCTAACTCTGAACTTCAGCCGTGTCACTAGTTTTGCACACTATAATTTTCTGCCTGAAAAATAATTTCTACCAAGACAATGAATTCAAGTTGGTCCAATACAGATCTCTATTTTGTATGTAGTATGAGTAATAAAGTAATAAAGTTCATACAAATAAAGCCTTCACTCATTTAATCTCTGTCAGCACACACACGCAGCAAGTCAGACCAGAGACAGGAGAGTACACATAGAGCTTTACATCCTGTTTAATGACTACTCCCTCTCTCTCTCTCTTCATTAAGCATTATCAACCTCTCTGGCCTAATCTCTCTGAAATTAGTGTCTGGTCTCTACCACCTAAGTGACTGGCTGGCATTCATTAGCGCTGCGTTTTAGCCAAATCAATCATGCCATACCCCGTCCGCCACGCTTTCTTAAAATGTCATCCTCAAACTTCTCACAATCAATTAAGCGGGAGATTAATGAGGCCAATTTGCCGCCAACACATCGGCCTTCCTTCTTCACTGAAAAGGCCACGCACACACACAAACACACACTCTGACGATGTAGAAACACACTCGGGATACTACATCACACACACAGGAGCATGTGTGCACATAAAGCACTGTTTCCTCTTGACAGTCTGTTTGTTCTGGTAGTTCAGCAACAACGTGGCCAATCACTGAACTGCACCATGGCAACAAAACAAGTAACATCTACTTTATATAAACTGTGAGAGAAGTTGACTTTCTGTTTATCAGGAAAACATAAAAATAAAGAAATGCTTCAGCATGTCACTTCTGTGGAAACACAAATATGTATCTCTTCTTTAGCTTTTGTGATTTAATGTGTGTCATTGCCAGTACGCATGTTTCTATGATACCTGCGTCTAGAAAGAATTCACAGTGCTTTACTTGTTCCATATTTTTTCATGTTACAGCTTTATTCCAAAATGGATTAAATAATTTTTTCACTTCAAAATTCTACATACAATACACCATAATACAAAAGAAAAAAAATGTTTGACATTCTTGCAAATTTAGTAAATCTGAAAAACAAAAATATGACCTTTTTTGCAAGCCTTTGCCATGACCCGATTCCACTGATTGTCTCTCAAATATTTCTACCACCTGATCTGATACCATCCCTACAATGAAGCATGGCGGTAGCACCATGCTGTGGGGATCTTTCTCAGCAGCAGGAATGGAAAGGCTAGTTGGGGTCAATGGAAAGATGAATGCAGCAATTAGTAGAGACATCTTAACATATAAACTGTTCTGGGGTGCTCTGGACCTGAGATGCTGGTGCAAAGGCTCATTGTGGCAGGGTGTGGTCTGCGGTGCCGCTGCAGGGGTGGCGGACGCACTTGAGCAGCATCCACAATCACGCCTTAAAAGTCTGTGCTGACTGTCGTTGTGTTGTTGTGTGAAATTGTGGTGTGTGTGTCGGGTTGTAAGCTGACTGTGTGAACAGCAATCGTGGTAATAAGGTGTTTAAAGACGCTGAAAAGCGTACATGTCGTCTGGTCTGCCGTGGTTCGTTTACACTCATCTTTAACATAACAAATACTCTAAGCATACAGTCAAGATAACAAAGGAGTGACTCTGGGTCCACTTTGTGAATGTCACTGAGTGGCCCAGTCAGAATCTAGACTAGAACCCGATTGGAGATGTCTGGAGAGATCTGGTCCACTACTCACTGTTAGGATGCCTGGGTCGTCGACCCAGGGTTTTTGAGTTTATGATATTATTTATACTGTCTAGTTTTTGGTTTCTTTGAGTTCTGTCTTATGGCTTAGGTCTCTGTATTCTTTAGTTGCTCTGTCTCCCCTATCACCTGCATCCCCTTGTCTAGTTCGCGTCTATGTGTATCTTAAGTTCCTATATCCCCGTGTTCAGTCAGTGTTTGTGTCTGCCCTGTTCCCACGTCTCTGTTCCCTTTGTAGTGCCTGCATGTGAGTCTGTGTCTTTGTTCAGTCTGTGTTATGTGTTTCCTGTTTTACTTTGAAGGTCTCCGTCTTTTCTCAGTGTGTTCAGTTTACGCTTCTTTGGTCTCGTCAGTTCTCA
Source organism: Aulonocara stuartgranti (assembly GCF_965226115.1). Lineage (NCBI taxonomy): Eukaryota > Metazoa > Chordata > Actinopteri > Cichliformes > Cichlidae > Aulonocara > Aulonocara stuartgranti. Next base: position 26,656,984 of record NC_138955.1, on the reverse strand, counting down.
TTTGCCCCAGCTGTGTTTCCCTCCTGTTACTCATTCCCTGATTGCTCCCTCTGTGTATTTAAGCCCAGTGTTTCTCTGTGTCTGTGTCGCGATCTACCGTTTACCAAGCTGTGTGTTCTGTCTGTCCGCCGGTATTAGTTTATTTTTTGATCGTTTCCAGTTATGTTATATTTGAGTTTAACATTAAAACGGTTTTTGAGTTTACATCTGTCTCTGGAGTCTGCACCTTGGGTCCTTTTCCTGTCTGCACACAGCCGCACCTAACAGAAGATCGCGACCATACTATGGACCCAGCAGACTTTGAACTCCAGGAGCGACGCCGAGCAGCCTTTGCCCAGCTGGAGGAGGAACTCCGCTGGAAGCCATGGCTCACCCCTGACGTCGGGCGCATTTTCCATGGCACTCGGCTGGCTCTCGGCGGTCCCCGGAGCTGCCAGAAGTCTCCACCTGTTGCTCCGCTAGCACGCAAGATGCGGCCGTTTCAGTTGGGAGTCCTCCGCGTGGCTTCAGGCACTCACGCTCCGGCCTCAGCGTCACCATTCTGTGCACCGGAGGCTCAGTTACTCACGCCGCCAGCTACCTCTGCCCGAAGGAAACGGCGCTCACGTCGCCGTCATATGGACACGTCTGAGCAACCTCAGGTGGTGAGTCAAAAGGACTACACTTTCCAAACTCCACCTGAGCCGTTGAACAGTAAAGACTATGAACTCACCTCAGACACTTTTGGGATTACTTTTCTCGACGAGGATTTGGATTGGGAGGCCAGTTTTGGTTTGAATCTTCCCACGCTAGTTCATCGCAATAAGCATTCGTCTGAGATTTTTAGTTTGAGGTCTGCTCGTTGGGGTGGGAACAAATTAAAACCTCAGTTTGCCGAGTCTGTTTTTTCTGAGACTGTGAACACTGCTAAATCTAAGACTGTACAGACTGTTAAACGTGGTGGGGAAGGGTCGTCACCTGTTTTTGATGAGCCAGTTTTCAGTGAGCCTGTTCCTTTGCCTTCCGGTGCTCCTTTGCCCAGGGCAACTGCGGTCCAGCCATCTCCTGCACCTGTATCAGTTCCTCAGGTGAGGGGGGCTAGGGCCCAGTTTGTCCCTGCTCCAGTTTCCAGGCCAGCTGAGGCTCCGCTAGTCTCTGCGCCCGTGCCTATTCCGCGGGTGGGAGCGGCTACTGCCCAGCAGGCCACTGCACCGGTTTCTCTCCTCGCTGGAGGCTCGGGTGAGCCCGTCCAGCAGTTTTCCGTAGGCTCTGAAGACATAGCTCAGCTTAGTGCTCATCCACCACCTCACCCACCATTACTACCATCTTTACAACAGTCGATACATATTAGACTTCTCTCCATAGCTCAGACATTAGCTCACCTATCGGCTCAGTCACCTGCTCAGTCACCTGTCTCCGCTGGAGGGTCCGAGGGGCCCGTTCAGCCTCCTGTCTCCGCTGGAGGGTCCGAGGGGCCCGTTCAGCCTCCTGTCTCCGCTGGAGGGTCCGAGGGGCCCGTTCAGCCACCTGTCTCCGCTGGAGGGTCCGAGGGGCCCGTTCAGCCTCGTGCCTCGTCAGCTGGGGGTCCGGGAGGACCCAGCCAGCACGTCCTAGTGTCTGCTGATGGTTCTGGCGAGGCCGTTCAGCCACCACCGGCTCCACCGCCTGGTCTGGCCTCCGAGTCTGCAGCTCCGCCTGGTCCGGCCCCCGAGTCTGCAGCTCCGCCTGGTCCGGCCCCCGAGTCTGCAGCTCCGCCTGGTCCGGCCCCCGAGTCTGCAGCTCTCCCTGATCCGACCTCAGCCTCTGTAGCTCGTCCTGTCCGGCCTGCACGTCCTGCACGGCCTGCACGTCCTGCACATCTTGTCCGGCCTGCACGTCCTGTCTGGCCTGCTCGTCCTGCACGTCCTGTCCGGCCGATGACTGGACGTCATTGCCGTCATGGACGGCCCCCTGAACTACGTCGCCGTCGGTGCCTCCCGCCCGGCCGGCCTCCTGATCTGCTCCGTCGCCGTCGGTGCCTCCCGCCTGGCCGGCCTCCTGAACTGTTTTCTGGGCTCTTGGACCATCAGCCTCCGGGCCGCCCCCCTGAACTGCCCGGGTTTGGACTATCGTGCTGTCAGCCTCCGGGCCGGCCCCCTGAACTTTTTTGAGACTATTGCCTGGGCCTCTGCGCTTTTCGTGAGCTCTTTTGTTTGTTTGCTTTTGGACTATGCCTGGGCCTTGTTGCTGTTGTTTTGGACTTTGTTCCTGTGTTTTCTTCTGTTGCTTTCCAGGCTCCGTTGTTTGTTCTTTCTTTTTTTGTTTTGGCTCCTTGTTTTGTTTCGAGCCCTCCATCCTGTTTCCCCCGCCGCCCACCCTGGTTGGGTTGTTTTTGTTTTTTTGATTTTGATGTTTTGGTTTGGGCTGTCTGGAAGCCAGCCCTTAAGGGGGGGTACTGTTAGGATGCCTGGGTCGTCGACCCAGGGTTTTTGAGTTTATGATATTATTTATACTGTCTAGTTTTTGGTTTCTTTGAGTTCTGTCTTATGGCTTAGGTCTCTGTCTTCTTTAGTTGCTCTGTCTCCCCTATCACCTGCATCCCCTTGTCTAGTTTGCGTCTATGTGTATCTTAAGTTCCTATATCCCCGTGTTCAGTCAGTGTTTGTGTCTGCCCTGTTCCCACGTCTCTGTTCCCTTTGTAGTGCCTGCATGTGAGTCTGTGTCTTTGTTCAGTCTGTGTTATGTGTTTCCTGTTTTACTTTGAAGGTCTCCGTCTTTTCTCAGTGTGTTCAGTTTACGCTTCTTTGGTCTCGTCAGTTCTCATTTGCCCCAGCTGTGTTTCCCTCCTGTTACTCATTCCCTGATTGCTCCCTCTGTGTATTTAAGCCCAGTGTTTCTCTGTGTCTGTGTCGCGATCTACCGTTTACCAAGCTGTGTGTTCTGTCTGTCCTCCGGTATTAGTTTATTTTTTGATCGTTTCCAGTTATGTTATATTTGAGTTTAACATTAAAACGGTTTTTGAGTTTACATCTGTCTCTGGAGTCTGCACCTTGGGTCCTTTTCCTGTCTGCACACAGCCGCACCTAACACTCACGATGTGGCCCAAATTTTAAAATGATAAGCTAGATCAGATCTCTAATCCCTAAACCTAACCAAGGGAGGAAAATGGCAGATTAGCCTGGGTAAAAGACCGAAAGTTGAGGCACACAACGATGTGTGCTGCTGACAAAGTTTCTGGGCTGCCTTTCCTCATAACAGCCATCCCTCAAGAATCTCTCCATCTAAAGCAATGCATTATCAGGGACTGTAACATCTAGTCCTTCTTACTGAATGATAATGTCTGTGCACCAGTGCTTCCCATACAAAGATTTAGAGCTTGAGAGGTTCTGCAAAGAAGAATGGGAGAAAATAGTTGTTCCAAGCTTTTAGCACCATACTGAAAAAGATTTGAGGCTATAATTGCTGCTTCAACAAATGAATACATATGTATATGTAATTTATTTATTTTTATGTACAATAAATTTGCAAGAATTTCAAGCAAACGTTCACTTTGTTTGTGCATAGAATTTTGAGCTGAAGATTTTTGGACTAAGGCTGTAACATGACAAAACAAGTGAAGCACTTTTGACTCATAGGGATTACTTATACAAACACTGAACTGACGATTTAACATTTTAACGACAGTAGCATCCATCACTATAACAATGTATATGTATATTTTTGTTACCTCTCTTCTGAAGCACTTTGTGACATCTGTCTCTGAAATGTGCTATAAAAAGGAACTTTTACTTTACTCACTACTTTTACTCTATACGACAGAAATTAAAGAAACACATAGCTTATGAACATATTGTACACTATTGACTAATTTAATGTCTGTGATAAGTTGTAAGTTACATAAGAATATAACTATTACTCCAGAGTCGAAGAGTAAAAGCAGAAACAGCAACAGAGTTAAAAAGGAATGTAAAACAACCTTGCTGTAGTTTTTGACCCACATACCTCCAACACATTGTATTTCAGTTTCATGCTTTCTCTCTCTCACTATCACTCTCACAGGCTCACACACACACACACACACACGTGCACACACACACACACACATGCAGACACGCACACACACCCCACTTCCAGGTGAGGGGAGGTCCACGTTGTTTGTGTCACTTTCAATCTCACATCTACTTCAATCTACCTTGGGATCTGACTCATATGGTTGTCATAGTGACTCTCTAGGGATTATAACAAGGTATTATGGGATGTCTAGTGTCTTGAGCTGCAGGATCAGAACATGGTGTTTACACTCACACGGGCACACTGGCACACAGGCTCGAGACGGCAGCGATGCTCAACACAGCGTGAGCGGCTCCACTTGTTCCAGGCTCGTGTTAACACTCACACATGACAACATGATGTGCACAGCGGCGGAAGAAGGGAGATGGTTGTCACGGCGACATACTCGGTCTGCGCCGCAGCTGTCTGAAGGATTAACACGGGACAGATGAAGAACAAATGGTACAAGGACTTACAATAGGTGCGGCTGTATGTGACACTATTGCATGACGTCCTGAGTGCTTTCACATTGGGAACAGCACCCTCTGGCTGCCAGCGAGTCGCTCATGCAGAGTGTTTGCATTGGAAGCTTTGATAGTCATGTCGACTGACCACCAGAAGAGAGTTGAGTATGCGATCTAATGATTGTCAGATCTGGAACTGCTATTTGCAAACCAGCTGCAAAACATGGAAACCATCGCAATTCCAAATTCGTGTGTGACAATCTGGACAGCAACGCTGTCATCAAACACTTTTTGGTGATTTAAATTATATGTCACTAAATAAATTCCACTACATTTATATGTAAAGCATGTTACTTTGCAGGATCAGATTAGTTACATTTAGCCCCAGTGTTACAAAAACTGACTCCTGAAGTACTTTTTAAGAGAGCCCTCACTCGCTCTGTTTCAGGTCTGTCACACCCCTGAGTGTCTGATCACCATTGAAGCCCCAGGATCAACTGGTCCTTGCCACCTGCCCAATGAGCTTTGTGTAAGTGGGTGCTGTGGCTGGTATTGTTTGTGGGATTGCTAGAGCGTGTTTCCTAAAAGTTCTGTGAAGCTCTTTGTCAAGTCATCCTCTGACAAACCCCTAACCATGATCATTAACCCTGTGCAAACAGATTAACCTTTCTACCAAGTGCTGTCAGTCAGGAATAAAAAGAGAAGAATCATTCTGACACATCAAAAACTACCTACATTTTTCTCCTAGTCTTTCTCCAAAAGATCAAGGTAAGGATAGTCACCAACAATGACTTAGACTTTGGAGCATCAAGAGTGTCCTAACAAAACTAAGAAAACTTGGCAGGGGTTGTCATTTTTTCCAACTACTCTTGTCTAATGTGTTTGTTTGTTTGTTTGTCAGGCAGCTTAGCATATGTGATATTATGCAGATTAGTTTTCGTCTCATATTTTGGTTTCTTTTTGCTTCATTTTGGTTTCCAAGAATTAATGGTTTTAGTTTTTGCCACTTTTGCAGGATTCAAGATTAAACATAAATACCTTGGACAATGATTAATGATGAACAACATATTTCCTTTAAGCTCTTTAAAGATATTTGCAGCGGGCGCTTTAGTTTGTTTACATTCAAAAGAAAGACATTTCTATAGCAGGTATCTCCAAACCTAGGCAACTCACACAAACACAGTCTAGGCGGATACCAACTTAACCTCTGTGATTTTAACCAGAGGTAAGGGTGAGGTGAAGTGACATGTCTCCAAACATGAAAGTGATCAGGGCTGACAGATGGCTTAACAAAATGATTAAAATATAGCAAAGGAGACAGTTGTGTGCTTCAAAACAGTAATCAGCTTTACTTTTTACGATGAAGGTTCCACGGATGCACGGTGGTGAGCACTGTTGCCTCAAAACAAGAAGTTCAATTCCACCACTAGGCCAGGTTCTTTTACATGTCTTTGCATGTTTTCCCCGTGTTTGCCTGGGTTCTTTCTGGGTACTCCGGCTTCCTCCCACATTCCAAAGACAGGCAATTAGTGGGATGAGATTAATTGGTAACTCTAAATTGCTCCTCTCGCCCTAAGACAGCTGCCCACATAGCAGACAGATCTGACTTCTGGCATAGTAAGTGCTATGTCATCAGGATATGGGCCAGGCCTGGCATAGATGGCACTGTTTATGTGATGGCATGCCACACGTGGCTCGATTATGGTTTGGTTTATGTAGCCCAAGCTCATAGAACACAGGTCTTCCCCGGATCCGGCATCAAGATGGCACTTCTGACCGACTGGTGTCATGGCAGGGTGTATGTCAACCAGATGTGGGCCAGGTCTGGCAATGATGGCACTATTTATGTTCCTATTTTCCTATTTTAGTTAGAAGACCCAAATGCCATGTTGCAATACTATACAGCTATGGTAGCCAACGTTTCACATGCAAATTTGACAGGTTTGTGAGTGTACACTTTATCCAAAACCTAGTGAGGGTTTACTCATGTTTCCTACTGGGTGGCTGTAGCTCAGGAGGTAGAGCAGGTTCCCTACTGATCGGAAGGTTAGTGGTTCAATCCTTGGCTCTTCTAGTCTGCATGTCAAAAGTATAAATGTAAAGGAAGCACTCAGTTTAGAGAAAGTGGGTGAATGTGGCATGTTGTATAGAGCACTATGAGTAATCTGGGAGAGTAGAAAAGTGCTATATAAAAATCAGTCCATTCACTGTCTGAACAGAGTTTCATCATCTTACTTTGCACTATTATGTTCCGGCACATGTTGTTATTACATGGCTTGATTAAGGTATACATTAGGCTGATATCTGGGGCCAGAGCTGAAACTGTTCTGGGCCAGCACAGGGCCACCAGTGTGTCTGCAACGGGCCTTGTGCTGGCCCATGTGTGGGCCACCTCTGGCAAACCACATCTGGGCCACCAAAGGGCCATCATTCCTCGTGGTAGGTGGGCCGAGTGTAAGCACATTGTGTGGCCCAGATCCAGGCCATACCAGTGTTGCTATGTGGGTGGGATAGGCTCCAACTGTGCAACTTTTACCGTAACCACAATGCTGCTTTTTTATTCCAAATCTGAACCTAAACATATTGGTTTTATATTTTCGAACCTAACCAAAGCAAAGTGACACCTGTGTTTTTCTATGCAACTACTGGGACAAAGTATGCTTACTCAGTTGGTAAAGCTTCAATTTCCTGGTTTTGCTTTTGTTTTTGTCCACTTACCAGCTGACTGATGGCCTATCAAAAGTCAATGTAGCTGATGAGCATATTTAGTTTATTGGCACTTTGCAAGTCAAAGCATGCCGGAAGTCCAGCTTCTCAACTTGATAATTAAGGGCAGTTATGTATATAATGTATCTATTTTTATTCTCCAGAATTACCCAATTAAAACAAAGCATTTCCTGCTTTATTGTTACAGATGGTCAGTGTCACTTTGTTTTTGTTGCTGTTTTGCTTTGTTTTTAACGAGAGGGTGTTACAGTTGGCAATTAACTTTTTATATCTGCTAGAGACTTTTCTGTCAGGATCCTTGAATATGATAAAGGGATAAAAAAGTACAAGGAGATTAGAAAAGTGTGGATTTTTCCATAGCGAAGGCTTACTGGTGTCAGCCAGATTATAATAATAATCAGGTGTAACTGAAGCAGATACACACACACACACACACACACACACACACACACACACACACACACACTTAGATTAAATGTTTTAAAATGCACTAGCAACAAAAAAGAACATTCTTGAAGGTTTAAAAAATCATCTCAGAAATGTACACGCACTTACAAATACTGCATATCTAATAACACGCACACACCCACACACAGATTACCAGCGCCTATCAGCTGTGGTATCGCGTCAGCCTGGTTGTGATGTTAAAAGTTCAGCCTTTGGGCTGTATGTTAAACAGATATGGAGTGGAGCATGCTAGGGATTAAAACTACAAGACACACACACATTTTTGCACACACACAAACCCGAGGGAGCGAACAGCGATAACCCAGTCATTATCATACTTTCATAATTCCATTTAAGAATTCAGCTTAGCCGCAGCAGCAGCTGGATGTTGAGGAAGTTGGCTGTGTTGAAAAATCTGAGGGTGAATTATGAGGAATCACTGTGCTAATAATGTAGAGGTACATTATTGAGAATAATATAGCTTCAGAAAAGCTCAAAGGCAAATCATAAGAAATAATTCAGATAACAACTGGTGTAAAATCCTCTTTCTGAGGAAAAAAAAGCATTTTATAGGATTTGGATGTCAGACTATAATATTATAAGGGCTTGGGAATTGGAAATAAAAGAATATAGAGCATTACTTGTAATTCATTAAAGGGCTCACTAGGAGCTCTTCAGGATGTAATGCTGACTAGAAAACAGAAATACTACATGAAAGAAAAACTTGGTAAAGGAAACAGAAATTGCTAGTATTGTCATACATTTGCATTAGGCTATACTTACTTACTACAGTACTTGCATTGGCCCAAGACTTTAAAAACTACTGTTAGCATGAGTCACAGTAAGAAAATAAGAAATTGAAAATCAAGACCTGATATGTTTTTTCTACTTAGTCTTTATTGCTAAGCTGTATCTATTGGAAACCCATATCTGTCAATTATAAGTAAAATACTAATTATTAGCAGAACTGCTTATTGGTGAATTTGTGCTACTTTTCCTAGAGTAAGAGTAAATACCCCCAAAACGTTACACTTTTTTAGCATTTGTCTGTGATTGCATCCACATGCTAATTTGCTCCACTTATTAAATGTGACCCTTAGTCTGCTAACTAAAGTAACATTGCATATGTCAGGACTTTGAAATTTTAATCCTTAAAACATCAACGACAATGTTTCAGGTTGATGCTTCTATCCAAATAATGGTCCAAGCACGAGAGGGTTGGTGGAACTGTGAATCTCTATACTTCTTGATCAGTTCATTTTCTAAGATATTTCACTTTAAAACCATCAAAACAGCAGCCTAAGAGCAAAATATCACATGGCTGCTGAAAGTTTCACAAAGAAAAGTTAATCAAGTTAATGTAAAATTGTAAAGAGCACTGTTTACCCACAATATTGAGCAGGTTTGTGTGTGTGTGTGTGTGTGTGTGTGTGTGTGTGTGTGTGTGTGTGTGTGTGTGCTTATAGTGTGTAGAGTGTACACATTCTGCATCTTGATGCCTGATGCAACCAAGCAACAATAACTGGAAATTATTCATCAGAAACCAAAGCCAAATAGGCCTGCTGTATCCACATGCATTTCCAAGCTTTTTTCCAAAGATGAGTTCAGATGAGTTTTTATCCGCTGTGAATAGTTCCTACCTGTAAAATGTGGCTTCCTAGGTGAGGTTCGAAGATCTCAGAGGCAATGGCGCTGGGACTTCTCCTCCGCTGGGTACCGATAGCTAAAGACACACACACGCACACAAGGAGAGAGAAAGCACAGGACAGGACAGAAGAAGACTGGTGAGACTCAGACACATTGATACGAGCAAAGCTGCACTCACACACGAATACGTGTTCACAAACACACAAACACTCACGTTTATACAGCCTAGCATGACAAAAACACACATGGCACAAGACAAGAGGAACCAGTGAGTTCAGCTCTGAACAGTCCCAATTAGTGCCACAGGTTAGCATTGTCAGTTGCACTCGCTAAATCAGCCCCATCCTTCAGGTCATATGAGCTACTAATAATACTAACAGGTTTCATTCAGTGACATCATTTGGCAAAGCAACAGCATCTAAGGAAAACGTATTTGTAATGCAACATCATTATATATTATAATTAAATACACTCTCATGCAAGCAAAGTTCAAGTATCTCTACGTGAAAAAAAAATTGTTTCATAAAATCTGTAACTTCAAAATTACAAGGTTATTTATTCAATCGTCTACATTGAATAAACAAGGTTGACATTAGACCTCAATCTTTATCTAAGGTACAAAGAAAGTTCATGTTGCATTTTCTCACAGTTTATGTGACCACGGGAGTAGATGGGGTTTGAAAGTAGCCAGAACTTTAACCTCTGTATCATGAAAAGCTTCCAAGTTGATGTTTTAATCACCACCGATCATTCACAAATGCTTTTCGCAAATGCTTCCCCTCAAAGTTATTATTACCTTTTTTTAAAAAAACATAAGTCAGTGACTACTCTTCCCATGTCCTATTATTTTTTTATTTTCTTTTTTTGCGAGTAATGCATCTCAGTAATGCATTGAGGATATATATTTTGTATCAGGAGTGTAGAAAAAGATGGAAGTTGTCACCATAGTAACCAGGAAAAAAGTTTTAAAATACGTGAAAGGCATTATATTTATGGTATTTTTTTGATCTGTCGACTGAATCTTCAACCAAACATACAACCATCAAATGCTGACTTTCACTTGCCTTTTAATCAGGACACATGAGATTGAAATTTATGCTGAGGAATGCGCAAAAAGTTTTGTGTACAGAAACACGAATCAGTAGGTCGTGACTATATTGCAGACTGTTGTGACATCAGGTTACCATTTAATAAGTTGCATAGAAAATCAACAAAAAAACTCCAAACCAATGCCGCAGTCACCAGCCCCTTTGCAAAGCTGCTAAGAAACACAAGCTGGCAACACTAAAACACCTTATGGCAGGACATGAAAACAAATAATGACCTCAAGGGCTGTCTGTACTGTCTCATCTCTCATCTTATCTCTTAAGCTCTCTTTCTGTTTTTATCCTTCAAGCCATTATTTCCACAAATATTCATGTGACCATCCATCTGCATCGTGAATTCAAAGCTGGATTCTGATGTTCTCATATGTAACATCCATTATATTAAAACCCCACAGATATCAAAACAGTGTGAGAAGGCGGCTATAATTTGTGTACTTACAGCCCCCTATAACTGTGCACATAGCTAAAGGGGCTAAATACATCATTTATACCAAATTCATGCACCGTAAATAACTTTTTAACGGATAATGTCACAACAGCTCCTCAGTGAGTGACAGGAATATCGAGGAGGGAATCTTTTCCTCTTTCCCTTGCTTTTTTTTCTTCCTTTGCCATTTTTTCCCCTTTTTCCTCTTTTTTATTTTTAATTCTCATCTTCCTGTCCATCATTTGTTTATCTCTAGTGAGTGAGAGAGCTAGGGAAAGGCAGAAAAGACAGACAGGAGTTGAGAGAGAGAGTGAAACAGTTTATAGCTTTCTAAAATTTCACCCTGAGGGCAAAACTCTCTCTACAGACAAAGTCAGAAAGCACAACAGCTCGAGAGATAGAGGGAGGAAAGGAGAGAAAAAGTGAGATGGTCAGTGTAAAATTTGGCCTGAGGTTAAACTGTCTTTCTCTCGCTTTCTCTTTCTCGATAGAAGACAAAAAGAAAGAGAAAAGACTGACGGTGGGAGAGAGACCTCAGTGCTGTCGCTAAGTGCATAATGTAAAGTTCAATCATTAATATAGGCCAGAAAAAGATCAATTCAACAACAGTCGGTAACTTAAAAAAAGCCTTGAACAAGATGGTTCCCAAAAGCATCTAAAGTATTCAAGCAGCCAATATGAATTTTATTTATGAATCTGCTTTTTTTCTTTTAAAGAACTTAATAAAACTATTAAAAGTCCTTTTGACTTCAAAATGAGTTTGAATGCAAAGCAAATTGAATGTATTTGTAAAAAAAAAGTGCTACCAGTTAATGTCTAAGCCTTGAGACAGCTGGAAAATGGAAATGGACAGCACAGGAGAAAAAGCAGAGTGAGACAGTGACAGAGAGCGAGACAGGCACACAGAGGGGCATTAAAGCCCACTAAAAGAGAGATTTTTGTGCCCTGAGGTAATGTTCTTCTCTCTACCCACTCTCCGTCCTCATCTCCCTGCAGACCTCATTACAGCAAATTTAAACACACACCAATAAAAACGCTCATATGCAAGACTCCCGTGTGCTTTTTTGGAAGGGGGTGGGGTTGAAGCGACAGAATTAGCTTTAATTAATGACATAACAAAATGTGCTTGTGAATGAAAGGGTTACAGAGTAAAAAGGAACACAAGGAACACAAGGAGAGAGTAGATGGGATCAAGGAGCTCAGTCTCATCTTTGTGTATAAGTATATACTTTATTTTATATATAATATATATTCATGTGAAGAAGAAATGACTATAAGCAAAAGGAGCATGCCTACATGTTGAATAGATTGTAATAGGGAAAATTTTGCTGATCAGATGAATCTTAATTTTTACTGTTACTATCTTTCAATAAAGGTGCTATATAAATAAAGTTATTATTATTATTGTGTTTCCTGCAAAAACCTGACTTTTTACCTGCAAATTGTAATTACAGGTACCCTTATTCGCAGGTCTAATTATGAAGTTGAAGTTATTATTATTAAGTGTGAGGTAAAAATCAAGGAACACTAGTTACTAGGAAGATGTTGTGTGTGAGTTAAAAAAAATACAGACAAAGAATGATGTGACACTGAGGCAACGACGATGGCATAAAAGAGAAAAAAGGACAAAAAGGGATGAGCATGGGGGGGGGGTAAATAAAAAGAAAGGTCAGAAAAAACTGAAAATAAGACCAGACTGGAAAAAAGACAATCAAAATGTATGTACAAAAGTTATACTAGAGTGTGTGTGTGTCTGTTGTGTGTGTGTTGTGTGTGTGTGTATGTGTGTGTGAGAGAGAGATTGTCCGACCATCTCATTGGAAAGTCAATTTAACTTTGCTCTGAAAGTCAAACATTACAGCTGTTGTTAATTTATTTTCTTGTTTAATATGAAATTGGCAACAAACCAGGGATTCCTCTGCTCTGTGTGTGTGTGTGTGTGTGTGTTTGTGTAGGTGTGTGTGTGTGTGCGTGTGTGCATGTGTGTGTGTGTGTAGGCTTAGAGCCTCTGCCCAGTCCTTCTCGCTGCTGGAAGGTTGGATTAAAGGAATAAACGACAACCTCCAGACTGCTGGCCAAACCCTGCAGAGGGCTGAGCGAAGAAGAAAGGGAGTGACTGTGTAGGTGAGTGTTAGAGAAGCAAAGGAATTTGTATGTGTGTGACAGAGAGTGAAGAGCGGGAATCTGTACTGTTACGCAAACAGCCAATTCAATTAGTGGTAGGTGTAAGAACATTAGAGAGAGAGACAGAGTGCAGGAGCGAGAGAGGATGTGCGAAAGGGAGAGAGAGAGAGAGAGAGAGGGCACCCATTTTGACAAAATGTCAGAGGCAATTTATCACGACCTAACAAAAGACCCCAGGGATAAAGTGAGAGAGAGAGAGGAGGAAGGTGTGAGGACTGAAGGAAAGGAGGGAGAGGAGGCAGGAGTGAAGCATTACTCTGGGAAAGAAACATCTACAGAATAACAGAAAGGAAGTAAGGAAAAGGAAATGAGGGATCTGTATTAAGAGAAAGAAAGGCTGCAGGAGTGGATGTAAAGTTAGAAAAGGCACCCTGTGGAAGCCCTACGCAGGAACAATGTAACGCACCAGCATGAAGGTAAACATTGCATTCATTGGACAACTCGGCAGATGATAGAGTAATGGAGGTTTAATTGAAGAAAGAAAAAATCTTTGAAAAAACATATTTCGCCGTGATGTGAGACTTGTAATAATATAGTGACTGTTCTCTTATAAAACTTTATAAAACATGGGGTTCCAATCAAGCCTGCTGGAAGATTTTACAAAGCCCAAAAAAGCTGCATAGAAGGGATTTTTATGTTTAGGTTTACAATCTTCTTCCTTACAAAGACATTGATCATGGCCTGCCATAACTGAGTAACTGCATGTGGGAAAACAAAAATATTCTCAAGCTGTTCAGCATCAGGTTTGTAAAATAATTATTAGGTGTTAATTACAGATTAATTGTGTGTGTTTGTTGCAGTAAAAGCACAAAAAACAGTATAACACAATAAAAAGATTTTACATTAAATTATGTCCTGTGTTTTATTTTCTTTAGTTTATTCATATCCCGAGACAGCTAACTGGTGCCTATTTAATAGTAAAAGTATCTGTTCTTGCTCTGATATTACATGACAGACTGCAGAAAGCACTAGACTGAGAGACACTTCTTTCTGTTACACACAACAAAGTTTACAGCTCGTCACATAAATGAGAGCCAGTCAGCCTAAAGCAGGCTCTTTCCCTCTGAAATGAGATGTTTGGGCCGATTAACTCTGACAGAGCCGCTCCACTAAACCTGCATCATTTCTCTGCTTAAACTCCTTCAGTAAGACTTTTACTGTTCAGCGCAGAGATGTTTTACAATGTAACCGCCTGAAGTCAGAGAAAAGGAGGCATGAAAGTAAAAGCAGGGAAGATGCACTCATACATAGCTTCATTGATTAACCCTCTAAGGTCTAACTAAACCTAGCCAATCACTATGTGTATTTTTTGTTTTATTAGTTAGTGGGGTTATTGTTAATTGGTGATTTTAAATTATCCATAGGTGTGAATGTGAGTGCGAATGATTGTTTGTCTCTTTGCGTCCCTGCCTCTTGCCCTATGGTAGCTGAGATAGGCTCCAGCACCCCCGTGACCATAATAGGGATAAGTGGAAGATAATGGATGGATGGATATAGTTACTTAAATGCTACATGGTTAAATTTGGGGGGTTTTTTTGCCAAAATTTAGGCCAGTTTTAAAGCTGATTATCATTCCATTTCAGACTCTGTACCATCAGCAAATGAATGCAGAATTGCTCATTAATTTTCTATTATTTCTATGTGTCTCATCAGTTTTCAGAAAATCAGAGCTAGAGTTAGATGAAATGTATGGATGATGTAATTGTCCCCACTTGATGCTGATGAGCTAAGTGAATAACTTTGACTTTCTTATCACATTGAAACATGTTGCTGGGAAACCCCAGGATAAAGCACCACTTAATATTTGGGAACAGCACTCCCCGACAACAGTTGTTTCGTCCAGTATGATAAACATCTCACCACACCACTAAAGCCTGCTTGGGACTGGCTCAAGAACACAGGAAAGAGTGTGGGGTGTGACCTAGCCTTCAAACTCCTTAGCATTTGTTAATGTTTCAGTCACACTACTGAAAACGGTGGTTGGATACTGCAATGCAGCCAAAATTATTACAACCATGTGGAATGAACTTGTGATCATGTTGCCTTTGAAATGGTAGCTTTGAAAATGGGGTCTGCGAACACTGGTGGTCAGTTGCCATCTTCAAAGCAACTTTGGAGTGTCAAGAAGGCAACAGAGATGGAGTCAGTTTGCTCCAAGTCTGCAACTGATTGGGGTCAAATTGGCAATTACACACAATCTTTTTGTGATAATAATAATTAGCTGTGATGAATCCACAAACGTTCCTCATTTGTTGCCGCCTGTTGCAAATCTGTTACCATCTAGACACACAGAAATTCACATTCAGTACTTAGATCCAGTCCAGCCAGAACAGCAATTGAGAAATTTCTCCATAAATAGCGACGTACTTGCTGCAGGAAGGAGACTTAAGTGCTAAATGACACAATAACACTTGGCAGCCTTGCTTACAGTGGGGCAAAAAAGTATTTAGTCAGCCACCGATTGTGCAAGTTCCCCCACTTAAAATGATGACAGAGGTCAGTAATTTGCACCAGAGGTACACTTCAACTGTGAGAGACAGAATGTGAAAAAAAAATCCATGAATTCACATGGTAGGATTTGTAAAGAATTTATTCGTAAATCAGGGTGGAAAATAAGTATTTGGTCACCTCAAACAAGGAAAGTCTCTGGCTCTCACAGACCTGTAACGTCTTCTGTAAGAAGCTTTTCTGTCCCCCACTCGTTACCTGTATGAATGGCACCTGTTTGAACTCATCATCTGTATAAAAGACACCTGTCCACAGCCTCAAACAGTCAGACTCCAAACTCCGCCATGGCCAAGACCAAAGAGCTTTCGAAGGACACCAGGAAAAGTATTGTAGACCTGCACCAGACTGGGAAGAGTGAATCTACAATAGGCAAGCAGCTTGGTGTGAAAAAATCAACTGTGGGAGCAATCATCAGAAAATGGAAGACATACAAGACCACTGATAATCTCCCTCGATCTGGGGCTCCACGCAAGATCTCATCCCGTGGGGTCAAAATGATCATGAGAACGGTGAGCAAAGATCCCAGAACCACACGGGGGGACCTGGTGAATGACCTGCAGAGAGCTGGGACCAAAGTAACAAAGGTCACCATCAGTAACACACTACAACGGCAGGGAATCAAATCCCGCAGTGCCAGACGTGTTCCGCTGCTGAAGCCAGTGCATGTCCAGGCCCGTCTGAAGTTTGCCAGAGAGCACATGGATGATACAGCAGAGGATTGGGAGAATGTCATGTGGTCAGATGAAACCAAAGTAGAACTTTTTGGTATAAACTCAACTCGTCGTGTTTGGAGGAAGAAGAATACTGAGTTGCATCCCAAGAACACCATACCTACTGTGAAGCATGGGGGTGGAAACATCATGCTATGGGGCTGTTTTTCTGCCAAAGGGACAGGACGACTGATCCGTGTTAAGGACAGAATGAATGGGGCCATGTATCATGAGATTTTGAGCCAAAACCTCCTTCCATCGGTGAGAACTTTGAAGATGAAACGAGGCTGGGTCTTCCAACATGACAATGATCCAAAACACACCGCCCGGGCAACAAAGGAGTGGCTCCGTAAGAAGCATTTGAAAGTCCTGGAGTGGCCTAGCCAGTCTCCAGACCTCAACCCCATAGAAAATCTGTGGCGGGAGTTGAAAGTCCGTGTTGCTCGGCGACAGCCCCAAAACATCACTGCTCTCGAGAAGATCTGCATGGAGGAATGGGCCAAAATACCAGCTACTGTGTGTGCAAACCTGGTAAAGACCTATAGTAAACGTTTGACCTCTGTTATTGCCAACAAAGGTTATGTTACAAAGTATTGAGTTGTATTTTTGTTATTGACCAAATACTTATTTTCCACCCTGATTTACGAATAAATTCTTTACAAATCCTACCATGTGGATTCATGGATTTTTTTTTCACATTCTGTCTCTCACAGTTGAAGTGTACCTCTGGTGCAAATTACTGACCTCTGTCATCATTTTAGGTGGGGGAACTTGCACAATCGGTGGCTGACTAAATACTTTTTTGCCCCACTGTATGTGCAAGATTATAACCAGATTATGTCCAGTTGGTTACCATTGTCATTGTTTGTGAGTTCTGATTCAGATAAAAGGTATCATAAATTTTAAATTTAGATAACTTAAAATCCACAATTTGTCAGTTTTTTGCAATTTAGTTTTCATTGTTTGTGGTGCTAATAGTGTTACAGATTATCAGTGTGATTCTGGCAGAGATGCAGTAAGATAACCGTGTTTGTTCAAAAAGTTTTTTTTTTAAATAATCGCTTGTCATTTGCATTATTATCGATGGTTTACTCATTTATTTAAAATATTTAATGAATGGGTCATTGTTCTTCCCTCTTTGGCATTTGTGTGTCCAATTTGTGAAAGCACATGGCAGAGAGACTAAAGCATCATCTCTCTCCTATAGCCTAACTATGTACAACACAATGACACACAAACACACCCACACACAGAGTATCACTTAAGTTATGACTTTTTCTTGATTTTCTGTTCTTAAGTTCATTTTCTTTCTCTCTCTCTCTCTGGAGTTAAACTGATGGTTCTTCCAGACTTCCAGACTGCACACACACAAACACACACATGCACGGCCTCCTGCATGCGTCTGAATGTGTGCGTACCATCATCTTTGCTGTCTCTCCACTTGGCCGAGTGCCAGCTGGTGTGTGTTGGAATCAAGGACAAGGGAGGACACAGAGAGAGCCAGAGAGTGTGAGGGGGTAAAGCAACAGAGTGACAACAAGGAGGAAGAAAAATGGAGTCAAAGAGGAGGACAGCTCAATGGATTGATAGAAAATGTAAGTGGTAGTAAAGGGAACAACTGGGAAATGCAATGACAGGAAATGAACAGAAAATCTGGGATATACTGAAAAAATTTTCCCCTCAGATTCCACTTATTTTTTTATTACAGTAAAAATATTAAAGAAGCTATTTAAGCTTTGTATTCATAGTATGAAAATTGAGATTGAAGTACATAAAACCGGGCAAAATTTGTGCTTTTTAATTTTTCCATCATCTTTTGAACCCTCATATCTTGTGTGCAGAAGAGCTGAAAAAAATGATTTCAAATGATTTGAGAAATTGCAAAAACATCTTTACCACTATTTTTTCTACTACCAATTCTGACCATTGTTTTCATGGAATATATCATAGTTCAATAGCAAATAATGCATGAGTTTAATGTCTATAACAAGGAGGAACAGAAACAAGTGTTGCTCTCAATAAAACTGCTGCAGCAACTGGATGTTCCCCTCTAAAGTAAGTAAGCGAAAGGGACCGGCCCTCTTGTGCCAAGTTTTCACAAACGCAAAATGCAATGAAGCAACAAATTGCAACGACAGCATCTGAGGAGGCTGTCACTCAAGAGGTAGTTGGTGGTTGTATGTTACTGCATTAGTAGCAGTCACATTTACCAAAGGTAGGTGACCCACTACCTCTGCATGTCAGTGGTTTAGTCTTCCTCAGTCTGCAAGTCAAAGTATTGCCCCGGACGCATTTATGTGAGTGTGCTTAGGTTAATAAAAACAAAACACCTCTATGAATGAGCGGTTGTGTAAATGAGGCTAAAGTGCTTAAATTGCTTAGTAACTGTATCATTTGTAATAGAGCTATTTGTTTCCAATAACTCATAGATTCTGAGCTGCTGCTGTTTAAAAAAAAATCACATTTGAAATCGATTAAATGCATTAATCAAGAAATGAATCAGAACATTAATCCATAATGACAATATTCATCAATCATGACCCTGATTAAAGTAGCTCCACATAAACTTACTAGCAATAAAATGCTGGTTGCACATTATTGCCTAAGTAGCAATCACATACAGTATAACAGTCACAGCGGCCATTTTTGTGCACTAAATACTTTTTCTTTCCAAAGCAGGAATTCAACTGTTAATGGGATATTTGTTAGAGTGAGAGCACTTATAGTAAAAATAAAATATGCAAATTAGAAAAAAAAAACTAATCATGACATATACTGACTTAACTGAGCAAGTCAAAACTGTCATCTTTATGCGTATCTGCATTTAAAGTTAGGAGACTGAGACCAATAATTCAAATGTTTTTTAAATTTTTGCTATTATAAATCAAAATTTTGGCACACGCTGCTGTCTTTGGGCTAATGATTTAATCCTAAATCCACTGTTTATTGTAAGTAAATTACTAGCAGTAAATGTTTGTCCCTCTCTATGGAGTTGAGTATGGCAGCATCTTTCCCCCATATACAAAAGAGAGAAGCTCTATTCACAGAGCAGCAGTAAATTCATATATCTGCAGGATTATAGAGCAGCCAAAACCTATGTTGAGTTATTAAAGTTTAGGGTGAAAAGCATCCCAGGTTTGAATGATTTCTCTTCAATATGCAAAGACATTGAGTCTTATACTCAACCAAAGTTTCAAGAAGGAATCACTTGTAGATTAGACAAAAAGGCATTCTGATTATTTACATGCATGTAATGCATTACACCTAACAGCAGTCAAAGATTTTATACGTGTTTATGACAATCAAACACAGATGACATGTTCACACTCTTGAGAGCCTTCAGAGTGCAGTCAAAACGTATTTGTGCCCAAAATGCTGACTTTAAATAATCTTATTACATGTGCATGTACAATGTAGTACCAAGCTCGTTTTTTCTTTCATTATTTACTTGAATAAATAAGCCTCTCATTTGCTATATATAAGCTACATTTCACTCAGAATTATTGCTTCATGTGTACGAGAATAATTTGTGTGTGTGTGTGTGTGTGTGTTTGTGCGTCAATCTAGTGTGTTTGCTGTCAGTCTATAACCTCGTGAGATTTGAGGTTTCTCTTGTGTCTGAATTTGTACATGATCGCCTTGTGTCTCTCTTACACACACACACACACACACACACACACACACACACACGCACACGCACACACGGAGCGGGGGCTCAGTGAGGCAGGAAGGTATTGGCACTGAGGGAATACAAGGAGCAGACAGTAATTAGGAACCAGCCTACTGTACCATAGGCGCATGCACACACACAATCCTAGAAACCAGATATGTTCTTGGGTACACACACAACCTAGACACACACACACACACAGAGTGTAATTAGGTAGGGGCCTTGATGCCCCAGTGGCGAACTGAACAAGCCCCTGAATACCCTCACTGGGAATGGTTGAATGCCATAATACGTGGGAAAGGGGCATGAACAGACACACACACGCACACACATTAATTAAGTGGCAGCCTACTGTGCGTGAAGGGAACAAGGTGGTAGACGGCCGCAGCGGGAGTGTATGTGGACCAGCAGCAGTCAGGATTAACACAAGTCGACCTGCCAGCGGCGAGCACCACCACATGCTTGTTCACTGCTTTTCTTCAAGCTTTCGTCATTTCCTGTTTAGTCATCATCAGAATCAAAAACCCACCTCGTGAAACACGTACTATTGTGTTAAAAAAATCTGTGTGTATGAATTAAACTAGTTCTTCTATATATAAGTAAAACAGAGAAAATATTAAGTGATGTGTTGATGTAAAAGTAATTTTTCTCATCCGGGCAATTGGAGCTCTTTGAGAATCAGCGTAAATTATCTGTAAAACTCTGTTCTGTATGAAAGTAATGGGTTAAACTTATCTCAGCTCTGAGCCAAGCTGCTGAAGCAACTAACAGAGGGAGTGAAGGCAAAATGGAGTGATGTGGGATGGGTTAGAAAATGCATTACAGGTTTACCTATGCAACCAAAGCCTGGGATATCCATTAACAGCCAACAGTCCACTACAAAGCACTGTAAGGTTAGGAGATTGCTTTTATATGCTTTATTTTCTGTCTATGATTTTACTTTTCTTCATAACATGATAACATTTGTTGCAGAGGAAGATTAGTTGGTATGCAAAAACCTTGTGTGCCATTACTCTACACTAATCCCTGGGAAAGAATCTCTGTAGCTTGTATAACAGATTGTAATTCAGAGAGTCATTTTTTCCACTTTGAAGTGAGATTTGAAGTGTCACAGAAAAGGTTTATCAGTTTTACAACTTCAATAACAAGTCAGAGTAAGGAGCTCTTGAAAGGAAAAGAAGTAACTGAACTGTTAAAGCTTAAAAACATTTTATTGATGGAGGAAACAGTAATCCTGGGTATTAGTGACATAGTTTAGGCCATTTACTGCGCTATGGTATAAGCAGGTATGGTGGTCGATTCTCATATCAGTTTTGTGATTTTGTGAATTTCACCTACATACACATAAATATTATAAGCTTTCAGTGAAGTCTTCATGCAAAAAAGAAAGGTCACGATGACTTCCTGTCGCTTGAGTTTCTGAGTTTACCCCACCAACTGCACATCCTGTTCTCACATCACGGGCGCTTCGAGGCACGAACATCGACTTTTCTTCTTCTGACAGAACTACTTTAACAAGTTTCAAATTTTAAATTGTAAAAGCGCTACTTACTTTTCAAGAAAACTTGCCACATTTAAGATACTAAATAATGAAGCATTATTGTCTGTTAGAAACTTCATTTGGCATGTCGGGGTATTTTAGACTCTGGCTGGTAAAGCAAATGAAGTGAGCAGACACACTGCTGTTCTCCTTGGTGTTAATCTGCTGTTAATTTGTCTGGACTGTAACATGAGACAGAGTGAGCTGCAGGAGTTTAGAGTGAAGCTGTTAGTCATTAATTTAACAGACTCGGAGGTGAACGAGGCCACATGTCTCCATTATTCTCTGTCACACTGTCACCACACATAATAACTTCACCAAAGGGCTCAGTCTATCTCTCGCTCGGTGTATGTGTGTGTGTGTTGGTATTTCACTATATCTACATGAATATAGTGTCTTTCTGCATGTATTTAACAGTTCATTAAAAAAAATATTCTGGCATTGATGCTAAATGAAAAGCCAGGAGGTTATAGTTCTATTTATTCATTGCTTTTCTTTGGTTAATTTCATGAACATTGAGGATGTTGATTTTGGATGGTTGGAAGTACAGAAAGACCCTCTTGTTGGACTTAGCATTTGTTAAAGTTTGGTTTTAATGTTGCTTTTGCTCATAGTGTTCTGTCCTCACTAGATGTGGGCGTGATTTAG
The DNA here is from genome assembly GCF_965226115.1 of Aulonocara stuartgranti. Classification (NCBI taxonomy): domain Eukaryota; kingdom Metazoa; phylum Chordata; class Actinopteri; order Cichliformes; family Cichlidae; genus Aulonocara; species Aulonocara stuartgranti. The sequence continues at coordinate 26,634,898 of NC_138955.1, read as the reverse complement.
CTTATCCAGTTTGACAGACAGTGAACAGAATGAGAAGAAGAGAATGCTTTGAACTGAGATTCTTCTTTACTTCGATCTGCATCTCCAGTTTACAGGCCATGTTACTGAGGCTTCTTATACATGGTATCCTTTATCCATTTTCATTACTCTCCTTTCTCTTTTCTTTTTGTAAAACTAAATAAACACAAAACAGATAATTACCTTCTCATTCACTGAACATACATAATGTACTAATTGAAACTTAGTTTTCATGACAACCAGCAAAAAACATAAATCTTAAGGTTGCCTAAATTAAACATAAACATCACCTTCAGTTAACTAGCATTATTGATCATAGCAAGTTAGCAAACACATGCTAATATACAGTCGCTAGCACACAAGTAGCTTTACAAATGAGTAATGACCATACAGCTGAAATAGTAACTCAGCATATGCACATTACACATACATCACAAATCAGATAGTTAAGGTTATAGTATGTAATGAAAACTTACAGGCATGCGTGGGCAAAAGTTTCACCTCCACTGAGCACTTGTAGCAAACTAGCTGGGCATAACAACTTCCCAAGTACCAACTGTGGCCACAAGAGGGTGCCAAATCATACAAACAAAAGCATATTACCACATTGAAGTTATACCAACACACATAGCTTAATTTCACTTGGAGTTTGGTTAGGATTAAGCACGGAAATCTTCCTATTTTGGATGAATTTAAAACCACAAAGATTTATTTTTCCCGTTAACCAAGCTAACTACTTTGGCTAACTTTGTGATTTTTATCTTGAAAGACGCTGACTAAATAAACTTACTGAAATGTTTTGTTCCACATCTACCGTTTCTTTGGAGAAATATGAGATATATTTATCTCAAAGCTAAAAGTGTTGCCCTCATGTCAACACTAAAGAGAACATGACATGACAGAGAATGAGTCCTAAACCCTGGAACCCTGATTGCAGCTCGCACTGGGGTGGGTGGGCTCTAGCAGGGTTGGCTGCCTGTCGCCTCTGGTCCTCGTTGACCCCCACCCCCTGACAGGAGAAGAAGGTGAGCTGCCCATCTGGGGCCTTCGTCCTTCTCCTGCTGGGATGTGTGGCCTCAGGTCTCTGGTACTCTTGGGGGCTGCCAATGGCCGGCCTGGTTCTCTTGGATCCATCTCTGTCTGCCTCTGGCTCCTGGGGGGTGTTATTGTGACTTCTCAGCCTCATTTTCAAGTACACTTCCTGACACAGGTGCAGTAGTTGGTGACATTGTGCATTTCTATCTGTACTCTATCCTTGTGTCCCTCACGCCCCTTTTTTTCTCCTGCCTGTCCTGCCTAGGACACTGTCATACTGTATACCACATCTAATGTAATAACTGAAATAACACAAATAAAAGAAAGCAGAAATAAGCAGATAAACCCTGATGAAACATTCTGATTGCTCTAATGCATTCCTCAAGACAAGAAGGTTCAGTTGTGTAACTAAAACGTCTTCCTCTAAAGGGTCTCCTCAACAATGAATGTAAACAAGAGCAGGACAAATTTCTTAGTGAGTCAGAAGTGTTTCAGAGTGAACCCTCTGACTCTTGATGCATTTTCTGATATTATATTTGATTGCAAATTTGCTAGCAAATCGCCTTAAATAGCAACCCTTAGCAATGAGCTGCAGTCATCTTTTCACCTCGTTTTACCACTGATTACTGAGAACTGTAGAACCTGATCTTGAATGTGCTCCCTCTCGGTCCATGGAGGAAACTACCTCCGCAGTAAAAATTAATGATCTTTGACAAACTGTCTGACAAGAGAGATATGGGTGATGCAAGGTAAAGGATTGACAAAGTAAGAAAAGAGGAGCTCAAAAGAGGGGAATTCTCACAGCTTTCTCTGTCTCTTCATTTCTATGGCTTTCTATCTTTCTTTTTTTGCCTTCTATCTCTGGATCCCTATTGAGACATAAGCTGCACAGATGAACATTACATACTGGACAGAAAACAGCTGAATGCCACCGATGATTAGAGGAGAGATGGATGGAAGGAGAAGAAGAGACATTAAGAAGAAAGAGTGAGAGTCAAAGAGAGGAATGGAGAGGCCGAGGCAGAGAAGGAGGAGGTGGATGTTAATTAATTATACGCCGTCAGGGTCTAAATCATTTTCTTTTAAATGTGGAGTTGTCACAGTGTCTCATATTAAACCCTCAGAACCGATTTTGAAGAAAAAGGTTTCCACATCAAGAAATAATTTGGAAAGTCCTTATTGTGCAGCTGTGGCATAGCAACAGAGCTAAGGCTTAGAATAGAACTGATTAAGGCAAAGAATTAAGACAATTTCAGTAACAAAGCACGCTTAAAAAAAGCATTATAATCGTAATATTTTATTACATCACTGACTAGTTTTAGTTTTATGAATACTAAAACCAACGCTACATCAATCTATGAACTATGAATTCTGAGATTAGTTAGAATTGTGACTTTAATCTCGGACCCCCAATTACATAACAAAGATTTACAAAGACCCAAAAACACCCAAAGGTCCAACTCATACTTTGTGTCCATGGTGTTTATGGCCTCAGTATTAGCATGGTGGACATTGCAATGTTGGGTTTTGAAGCCTTTGCATTTTTCACACAGAATATTCAATCAGTAAAATGATCAATATCACTTTAATTTGATCAAACTCTGTGATTGTTATATATCTCTCATTATGGCAGGGGTCGGCAACCTGCGGCTCCGGAGCCGCATGCGGCTTTAGTCCTTCTACTGCGGCTCCGCGTGGTTTGGGGAAATAAATTAAAAGTATTTAGTTGAAGTGTATTTTATTTATATTAGTTCTTTTTAACGTGTAGTTCTAAATTGGAAGATTATTGTGATATTGAAATATAAAAATACAATTATATTTTATTATTTTTTCATCGCTCAAAATAAGCGTCACACTCGCGGAAGCCGGTGTACGAAACGGCGTGCATTTATCGAGACTTTCAACCCCAGGTAGGCAAATTATGGATCTTTGGATCCACATTATGTCAGCAGCTGTTCTCCACCGTGCACTCTGTTAAAAACAAACACCGCTCACGCCTCACAGACGACAGCTTACAGTCCTGCATAAAGATGAAAGTGACTTCGTACATCCCCGATTTGCAGACGCTGTGCGCAGAGGTTCAGGAGCAGAAATTCCATTGTAAACATATCACGGCACTTTTCACACGGTTGCTGTACGCATACAGCCAGCTGTAGCTTTTCAGCTCACAGCCAACACACACCAACACAACAGCAGAGAGAGCACAGACGTAAAGGCGGGGAGGTGTGATTGCGGGTGCCGCTCAGGTGCGTCCGCCTCCCCTACAGACCACGCCCCGCCACACATATTAATCAGGTGAAATACATATTCAGGCAGAATTTTGCAAACATCTATTTTTAAATGTTTTAGCAGCATAGTGCTTTTATTTTTTAAAAGTCAGGTCAAGGCTCTAAAAGCCCAAAGGCGATATAAGGGTGGCGGCTCACAACTGTTTTTGTTTGCATGGATCATTTTAGTTCAGCTTTCCTTTTGTTATATTTCTTTAAGAGTTCAAAATGTGTTAATTACATAAATAAAATGTAATTTTCTCTGTAGCACTTCATGGATTTCATAAGCAACACAGCTTAGTTGTTTACACAAAGCATAAAGGTAAAAAACAACATATACAGTGTTATCTTCATTTTAGATATCAAAAAATATTTGCAGCTCCCAGTGTTTTCGATTGCGTGGAAACCAGGTCCAAATGGCTCTTTGGGTGTGAAAGGTTGCAGACCCCTGCATTATGGAGTACTGCACATCTAAATGTTGCACTTCTGTCACATCTTGGTCTTCTGTGGTATCAGGTTTAAATGTATCATGTTTTAAATAGGTCTTTTGTGCAGGTGTCACATTAGAAATAAATGGCAGGACTTAGAGTACACTGAGTGGTAGAATAAATCCATCCATCTGCTTCCGCTTATCCTTTTCAGGGTCGTGGGGGGCGCTGGAGCCTATCCCAGCTGTCATAGGGCGAAAGGCGGGGTACACCCTGGACAGGTCGCCAGTCTGTCGCAGGGCTAACACATAGGGACAGACAACCATTCACACTCACATTCACTCCTAGTGGCAATTTGGATTATCCAATTAACCTATCCCCACAAGCTGCATGTCTTTGGATGGTGGGAGGAAGCCGGAGTACCCGGAGAGAACCCACGCAAACACGGGGAGAACATGCAAACTCCACACAGAAAGACCCCGGCCTGATGGTGGAAGACTGTTGAACTTGTATGGCAATACATGCCTCTGGTTGCGTCGACCACTTTGCATAATAACAACTTGAGGAGGCAGTAAAAAGACTAGTAGCAGTGTGAAAATTAACTCAAAATGATGTTTGGGTGTTTTTTTGCTCTTAATTAATCTGCCACTGTGCTCACGTTAGCCTGATCTGATGGGAGAGTCAGAGCTTAAGCAACCTGGTGTCTTAAACACAGAGAGAGTGTTTAAGACAGAGCAGGGCAGAGAGAGTTACTGCAGTCCTTATCAGAGTCCAGTTCTTATCTGCAGGTCTGATCCGCACACACCCACACACTTTATTAACTGCAGCACAATACAAGCCTGCAGTGTTTGCGATGGAGAGAAAGAAAGAGGAAAACAAATGCCCTCTCTTCAACTATTTTATTGGAAGTGAAAAACAGGCTGTGTGTGTGTGTGTGTGTGTGTGTGTGTGTGTGTGTGTGTGTGTGTGTGTGTGTGTGTGTGTGTGTGTGTGAGAGAGAGAGAGTTCATCCAGAACAGCAAAAGAACAGAAAACAGCAGACTGAAACGAGGCTGTGAGCCACAACCCAGTATTTACCTGACACTAAAGACAATCTTTACATCCAACACACAATCTGAAAGGGTCTCTATACCAACCATCATATATGTGAGTGCTGTAATACTAAGAAAGCAATTTAAGAGAATGATTACCTTCACCTGTGAGGCGTTTTCAGATATCACAGATCACATAAGAATATATCCCTGCCCTTGTTGTTTGAAATGAACTATTAAATCAATCCACACATTTGACTCTCCAAGTTCAGTTTTCACTTTAGTTATAAGAGGGGAACATTTACCGTAGATTGCATAAATATATATTATTTATAGCTCTTTTCAAAACCATGATGTCTTCATCTGATGAATTAAATGTACAACATAGTTTTGGCAGGAGGCAGAGGTTTTGGCTGCTGGTGTTCAATGATTTCATTCAGTTCCAGGAAGTAAAAAGTGAAGCTTAAAATAGTTCCAGACGGTTCAATGTCACAACTTTTATAGCAGAGGGGATTCGGTGCCAGAGCAGCTTTTACTGTTCAACTGCAGTGATGGAGGACAAGTGGTGAAGGAGTAAAAGTAGGACTGAGAATGTATAACAAAAAAAAGATGGAAGGTAATGTGGGGAAAGAAAGCACAAACAGCTTATAGTAGCAGAAAGGGGAAAGAAGGGATTCAGAGGAGGCTGATCTGGAGAAGATGAGCAAAGGGAGACCAAATTTGCGAAAGGTTTACCTTGAAAATAAGAGGAGCAGATGAAAAGAAGAGGAGGCATGGTAGTCCATCAGGATAAAACTGGGTCATAACAGAGGATGGTTGAATGTAAGAACAAATTGGCAAAGGGAATTAAAGAGGGACTGACAGAAAGTGAAGATTGACAGAAGGAGGTAAAGACATAGTTCTAGGTGAAGAAGACATGGTGGACAAAGAGAAAGGGAAAAGGCTGGAGGGTAGGAAAGGAAGAAAGATGAGTGCCAGAGAGTCATTTTTAGAGTTGGCTTGATTCCCAGGAGAGGAAACGCCGAGAAGGTCGAAACCACAATCTGACAAAAGGAGTCAGCCAACAAATGAACTAATAAAAGAATATAAGAATAAATCAAGACATTGATTTTTCTTTTTTACATCATCGGTGTGGTTTCTTGCTCACAGGTGAAGTCATCATCAATCATCAACCTATTTCTCTATGAGGAGAAAGTGTCCCAGCATGTTTGGTAGCATATGGTGCACTGTGTCTATGGAATACTTAAGCCACCTGCTGTGCAACACTAAATCTACTTAAAGACCCGTCTTTGACCAACTTTATCTTTAAGGCTGTTTTTCTTATCACTCGTTTCCTGTAGAGTCTTTAATAATTTCACTGGGCATTATTAGTAAGGCTACGTTCACACTGCAGGCGAAAGCGCATCAAATCCGACTTTTTTGACCCTATGTGACCCATATCCGATCATGGTATGACAGTGTGAACAGCACAAATCCGATATTTTCAAATCTGACCTGGGTCACTTTCGTATGTGGTACTGAATCCGATACATATCCAATGTTTTAGAAAGCGACAGCTGTTTGAACGGTCATGTCGCATGACACCCGTCTTTTACGTCACTGACACAAGACAGACGCCAATTATCAGCGCCTGAGAAGACATCGTTAACGCTTCCTGGCCATCCAGTGTAGATGTCAGTGAAACTGTTGGGAAGACAGCGTTGGAGAAACGTGAACATTTTATTTGTACTGTATAATCTGCAGATTCTGACAGAAATCTGCAACTATCCTTTGAAGCACCACTCCTCTAAAACAGCAATAAGGATCATTATTAGGCCACATGTAAATAACACAATAGCTTTATAACTTAAAGCAAAATTGGTAAACGTAAAGTCTGAAACAAGTCTTTATATTAAGGGCCATCAGTCAAACAATACTGTTTGGTCTGGGTCTAAACAGAGCGCGTTGTGTGTGACGTCTTTTTTTGCACATGCGGGCCGCTTTGAGGGTTCACACTAGAGCACGTTTGCTGTCACATTTTATTTGTAGTGTGAACAAGCAGACAAAAAAATCAGATTTGATCAAAAAATCTAAATTGAGCATTAAGACCTGCAGTGTGAATGTTGCCTTAGGGTTCATTGTAAAGACGTAGAAAACTTACTAGAAAATCCAGTTCTTGACCCTCAAAACGTCAAAGACCGACTCTCTGGTTGACGCCAAAAAACCTTTATAGAATGGATCTTCTTTTCTTTCTGCTGTACAAAAAATAACCCCTGGTCTACCATATTAAAATGGTCACAGTATCAGTATGACCACTCAACAAAAGAGGTAAGAGGCACTCTAAAAACAGGTAAAATTTCAGCACTTTACCCTTTAGGTTTTAGTGGAGTAATAAGAACAGAAGTGGACTGCAAAGAGAACTGCTTGGTTCATCCACTGTTTTATGTGCTTTGACCCTTACCACCTGTGTAGAGTGTCCTTTTGGGACAGGCTGAACGGGGTGGGGGGGTGGGGGGGGGGTATTTCCTGAGAGTTTCTATCAGCTGAGAGTACTCCTCTCTTGAGCAGAATGCTCTTCACTGTAGCGCTGAGTGGACATTTAACCTCCCCACTCCAGCCTCAACAGTTTTGCACAGAGAGTAATAAGATGGATATTATCACTACATTGAGGAGAGACGAGTACTGAGAGAAAGACTGGTGGAGAGAGTGGGAGATACGATGACAAAATGATGCCGTCAAGTAGATCGGATGGCGATAACGAGTAGGGCAGAGAGAAACGGTTTTATGGAGATTATCACTGATTTTGGACTACGCTTACTCTCTCACTCCCAAATATTCAAATGTGCTCTTTTTTCACCGTCACTCTCTCACCCAGTGTTTTTGGCTGAGAAACACAAAGAAGAAGGTGTTGCAGCTTGAAGCGCAGTATCTTGTGATCCAAACAACATCACAGATGAACTCAGTCACTGCCGCCTTTGATTCCAGCTTTTCTACAATCTGTTGCCAGTTTCCTGGAGAGGTCTTGTTTTTCTACATTGGCTTTGTTGCACCGGCACTGTTGGCAACTGAATGATCAGAGTAAGTAAAACAAAAAAAAACACTAAGCACCTGCAATGTATTCTAATGAGCAGTGGGAAGCTGTCAGAGAACCAGCAACCAAGGAGGGGTTTTGTGTGACAAAATAAACACTGTGTTTTTCTAATCATATTCATCTTCCAAGTTACTGAAAACACTGCAAGTCTGCTCGAGATTGACATGGTCATCATGACATCACCCATGGGGTGGCTGTAGATCAGGAGGTTGAGCAGGTCATCTACTTATCAGAAATTTGGTGGGTCAGTCACTTGCCGCTCCAGTGTGCATCACAAAGTATCCTTCGACAAGATACTAGCCCCAAATTGCTCTCCGATGCATTTTTTGGAAAACGCATAGAAAAGAAGTTCCTGTATGAAGGAGTAAATGTCCTCAGGTAGAGTAGAAAACCATTATAAAACCTGTCCAGTTACAATTTGCTAGTAATGCAGTTTTATGTATAGTGAAGTAGTATGTATAGTGTTTTACTGCTACTTTTAGGAAAGGAACCATTCTAAAAAATCCATCCAGCATTCGTCACCGTCAGCAAATAGTAAAAATATTAATGATAAATCATCATAAATAAATCATGAAACAGTATTTTTTAATCTTGTCAAATTTATCTTCTTAAATGGTGATGGAAGATTGAGGGGAGTTTTCTGGTTTCTGCTTGCCTTTCTGTAAAAGTCACCGCTGGAGATGTCAACATGTGCTCAGATTGACCCTCTTAGTTGTGTCTAAAATAATATTTAGGACAACAACATAGCCGTCATATTTTAAAACCAGTTTTTAGTTGTTGTTTTTTTCATTCAATAGATTTATAACTGTAATTTTAGTGAGTATACATTCAAAACATGGAAATTCAACCGCAGCACAAAAGATCTCATCTATGTTATGTCTGTTTTCCTTCTCATGCCATCCGCCTCTACTTCTTTCCTTCCTCTTTCTCACTTTCTGGATTTTCCTCCCTGTAACACTCTGTTTTACAATTCATTCCCCTTTCTTCCACATCCCTTTGCACCTTCATATCTGCAAAGAGTGTAATCACCTGTGGACTCTCATGCTTAACTAAACTGAGCATACACACACATACACGCACACACACTTTTCTGCAGGTGGCGGTGTGTGACGTTGACTAATGTGATGCTGGTTGAGACATGTTGGTGTTAATCGATTAGCGCCGCAGCTTGACAGCGTGACTGCACACACACACACTCATAGCGCTGCCGTGAAATCAAGGAAATGGAGAGAAAAAGACTTTGGAAATAGGAAAGAAATATATAGAAAAGATTTGAGGACACAAAATATGTTTCGGCAAAGAACATGCAGAAGACATTGTGAGGACAGGTAAAGTTACAGAGTGCGTATCTGTTTTGCTGTAAATGGAGCCAATATCTGCTGCCTGCATCACACTGAGATAAAACTTAAATAAGTAAATAATACACAAAACCATTTTTAGCACAACAGCATCTGATCTGTGTCACTGCTTCATATCAGAATAACACAAAAGAATTGATCAACTGATACTGAAGTAGGGAACATCCTAAACTGACCATTAATGATTCATTAAACTGCCATGATAACATGTTCACCACTTCTTCAAAGTCTCTCAAAGAAAATAAATAATTTTTTTTGGGCTTTTTTTAAAGGATTTTTAACACTTCGTGGGGACAGTGTTCATTCAGAAAAATGCAATCAGTAAAATTCATTTCAGTCTATCAAGTTTTTTTGCTGATATTTTGTAGTTTGTCAGTGGGCAGCAAAATTATTCATCTCCCAGCACTATAGCTTTTGGGAAACTCACCTTGCCAGAGTTTAGATAGAGGGAATGACATCATGCTTCTATGTTTACCTGCGATGAAGCACGGCATGCGAAATGCCATAAAACGAGTCAAATATTACTTTAGAACCACAATTCGCTGTGTGTTTGTGCGTCTGCACCAATGCAACAGATGGTTACCCACCAGGAAGCATCATTAAAGAGACACTGAGTGGTTTTGATTAAACAGCGAGTGTCATTAACAACACTGTATTTCATAATGTCATTAATGAAGGCCATGTTTCAGGAAGACATACAAAAGCTGCAACAACTGCAGATAACTCCTGTTTTAATCTTGCCATAGAGCTCCTTTATAAACCTAAAGGTCATACCAGGAATGAGGCAGGTCCAGATCTTTCAACAACGCAGACAAGAAACACAAATATAAAGAACTATTACTTTCTTCAACCAAGAATACAAATACAGAAACAGAAGATTTCCCTCAGATAACTTTCCCATATGGAAAAGAAATAGTAAAAACTTATATGTGATTACTCATGAAAGTGGTCACTTTCTCATTACTTTCATATATTGTTTTAGTAAGTATCCAAAACATGCAAGTTTCATTATATAATTTTTTCAAGGGATCTTATATCTGTTTTCACTCTTATATGCTTTTCATACAAGTTTCACACAAGACAGATACAAACTTTATAAGATTTATACATATCTTTTCCATTGAGCAAGGATGCAGAATTTCATATATAAACAAAATGTAGTTCAGTTGTTGGCCAAAGAGATCGAACTTTAAACCATTCTACTTTACCACTTTATGGAGATGCTCCATTTTTCCAACAATAATGCCCCATTAAACACAGTAGAGACCTTATTTGATTAGCAGTTAATTATTTTATCTGAGATACATCTTTAAGAAAGAAATGTTCAATCTTTCTTTTAATCTTGAGGCAAAAATCATTTTCATAAGTCTCCTCTCTGTTTGCCACAACTAAAGGAAAGAAGAAAAGGTAATTTTGGCAGGGATGAAAATAATTACATTATTTGCAACTTTACATACTTATAGGGACCCCAGATTTTTTTTGTATGAGTGAATGCAGGAATAAATCAAAATTAAATTGATAAAATAACACTGTATTTTCTGGCATCACCCACCATTTAAACGCCGATCCACTAATAAATTGAATTGCTTGTGACGCATTATTTTTGATGATTGGTCAGATTGCCTCAGTCTGTGCTTATTTAAAGCTGACTGAAAAGACTCCCAGAAACAAATCTGTAGGCGAACAGCAGCATCTAAAACGGTACGTGTATGGCACAGTACAGTCTGCCATGGTTTGTTTTGTAGAAGGCAAGAGAAGATGAAAAAAATGACTGGGTAATCTAAATGTTGGAGTACTGTGTGGCTTCCAAGACGCTGTATTGGCTGCCGTCTACTCTGATAAACTGCATGTTATTAAACCATCCATTGTCATGCTAAATGCCCATTTTTGGCCTTGATATCCTATGTGCTTTGGTCACGCTGCCATATCACTGAAATGTGAATATAGAATAAAAGAAACAAAGGAATAAAAGAACTTTGCATTTAAAGAAAAGGGTCATGGCAAACAGGCAAACATTCACTTAAACCCTGCAAATTAATTAAAAAAAACAATACGAATCTGTTTGAAACCCAAGTGTGTGCATGTGTGTATGTGTGTCTGCTTTTCTGCTTTTGTCGATGTGTGTTTTTGTGTGATAAACTATCTGGTACAGTACAACTATGATGTATGGCTCTCATCCCCACACTGAGACACAGCACTGATAGGACACACAAATACACACTGGTTCAGAACTGATGCAGAAGCTTGATAACACTGCAATAAACTCTCTCACACACAGAAAGTTACAAAGTACAATCATAGTGTATGTGTGTGTCGGGCAGGTTGTGGAGGAAGAGAAAGAGAGGGGGAACAAAACGGAAAAGTTTCACTTCAAACAGAAGCCTTGATGTTGATATCATTTAATAACATGAGGTATTGCACAAACATACACAGAGTCGCAAAGCTCTCATTAGTCTTAACCGCAATGCTATCAGTTTGTACGTGTTTGTGTGTGTGTGTGTGTATGGAGATGAGAATCAACACACAAACAGAGGAAATAGAAGAATGTAACTGAGGCAGTAAATGATGAGAACATTAGTCTTCTGACCTGCCACAGCATAGAGATCCCAGAGAACACAGTGAGAATTGCAGTAAGTGCTTCTCTTCTCTGAACCCCCGTCAGTTTTTATGTATTGAAATGTGTCAGTGTCGTGCTGACGGCATGTATGCATCAGTGTATGTAGGACAGTAACAATGCTGTTGAGTGATGCAATACTGTGAAGACAATAAGAAATGCTACACCTCACATTTTTACTCGACTCATCAGAGTTTTAACTGAAAGATTTGCTTTTAAATGTAGGGAAAAACAAAATGCAACAATCAGAAAAAGAACATTTTTGCATCTTTTGGGGTATGATGTTTCTTTCCAACCATGACATGCTGGAGCATTAATAGTGAAATTCACTCTGTAGGTTTAGACTAAAGTTCTTCTAGAAGCAAGTCTCACCATTTGACAGCAAACTATAACCCTCTGAGGTCTGAGTCATCATCGAGGATCACTCTACCTCTAACTGCAGACTTGTTTTTGGCAAGTTTTGGCAAACAGGGAAAGGAGAAAATAATCTTACTAACTGACACGCATAAAAAGATATTTACATTTTTCTAATAAAAAAGTTTTTATTTGTCCAAAATATGGGGTTTGGGTTGCCACCTATGAAGAACTATAGACCTCAGGGTTAAACACCTTTGGGCATTTATTAGGACAATTATTCTGAAGTATTATCTAAATTAAATTTAAAAAAAGGCATTTTAGGGAATCATTGGTCAATCCAAAAAATAATAATAATAATCACAGAATTTGCCACAGAAGGAAGAAAAACAGCCATATTTGCAGTTGAAGAATTCAGGATTATTTGAGTGTCGTGTCTCTCTCCTATAATCTATGGTTAGAACCTAAATGTCACAGAACCAAAACCACAGATCACAGTGCGCCTGCATAAAAATTCATGACAATGGTCAATTACTTTACTCTGACATGCACCCAATCGATGAATAAGGACATTTGCACTTGAATTAAATTGTTTTTCATTTCATCCTGAAAATCATATGGAAATCATGCTAAAACCCTGGTAAGCTGTAGAAAAGCTGCTCTAAATAAAAATTGATTAATCGATTATAGATGAATGTATGAATGTATGAATAATGTGTAAGACACACAGATTATGTTGTACTGTGGCTAGTTTTCTACAATTACATAAGCATGATAGGCAACTGTGGCAAACACTGACTTACACACTGAAAGAAATGTCAAAATAATGTAACACTTCTAAAAATGCATCACATGTATCAGTCTCCAAACTGTGACCTAACAATGCTAGCATAGAAAACAAAGAGTAGTAGTCACATAAGTTGTTCCATAAGCTATCTAGTCCAGATCATGGACTTCATACTTTATACCAGGTTCAGACACACCTGAAAATGAATGATACTAAACAAAACACACATAAAGTCTTCAAACAACTTATGTTATGGCTTCTACACACAGTGCAATTTTAGCATTCAAAAAAATTTACTGCAAGCCCCACTGTGCTGTATGACAAGGATCTAATGAACATGTACATCAGTTTGATGCATGTAGACTGTGCCATACTAAAACCCAATGAACTGGGACCAAAACATACGGATGTCAATCTTCTTTCTTCTTCCCATGTGTCCAAGCTTTTTGTCAAGTTTTGTTGCACCAGTGTCCTACCATAAAAAGGTAGGAGCACGGTGTTGGAGCCATGACCAAAGATGGTGGCAAGACTCTTTCACATTACGCATGTTTCATCTGGGACAGTCTCAAATTCGACAGGATATACCTGGCATAGGCATCCATTTTCGGACAGAGTAAAAACAGTAAGAACTATAAATGATGATCCTAGACAACTCTGCCAGTCATGTGAGTTTAAGCTCTGGATAAAGAGACTTGTAGGATGTCAGCCATTCAGGTAAAGTTGTTAACCAGCACTGCTGTCACAGCTAGAGATGTTGAAAAAGACTAACAGTTTGAAATTTGTTCCAGTTTGGTCTGATCAATCATCACACCCAAGTGATATTCATAATCACGTCAACAGTTGTCCCCAGTTTCCTTGAACCACAAAAAACCACTATTGCAATTACAGAACCTAAAATTTGTCATTTTGGTCATTTGTCTTTTTTTTTTTTACAACGTAATTCAAACAGAAGTTGAACACAAGGTGTTTAATGAAAGAATCCATTTTCTTACAAATTGACTCGTTCCACCGTGGTGAGAGATTAACAGGTCAGCAATGCACCATAATTAGCACAATATAGTATATAATCTTTTCAGAGCTCTTATTTGCACTTAAACTAATGAATTAAAAATTCCAAGTTGAGAGAATAAATCTCTACAGGGAACAACAAATTGAGTCAAAGTAGAAAACACTGGCAGAAAACATTCACATCAGATAGGCTTTCAAAAAAGCACAGCTACCATATTTACCCCCTTCCTCTGATTCAGCCGAGACTAAACACTGCTACTTTAAAAAAATATGAAAGTCCTTCTGATCAACAGCCTCATCAAAGTCAATTTAGCTTGTGTTTTTTTTCTCTTTAAAAATATTTTTTTTAAAAATCAATTACTAAGCGAACAGATCAAACAGTCTGAGTGACAGGCAGTCGCCAACAAATTAATCAGCGTCCTGAGGGACAGATGGCTTTGAAATGAACTTTCTCTGCTTTAAGCCTCAAAGCAACATTTTTTTCATCTTCACTACAATGACATACAACAGAAGAGTTATAGTGCTGTGGTTAGAAAACAACAGCTGCAATTAGTTCAGCAGCAGCTTGTCTTTGGTTTGAAAATGAAGACATAAAGCAAGGACGGAGTGGAGGAAGGGATGAGGGATATGTGAAAGGAGCCAGGGGTAGGACGTAGTATCAGAATTAAGGAAGCAAAAACAGATGGATGAAAAGCAGGAATACAATAGACACTGAAAAAACAAAGGGAAAGGAAGAACACTCGAAATAAATATTCGAAAAAAACCTAAAAGGACAAAAAAGAAGAGTGTTAGAAACCGGCTAAATCAACTAAAGTCAGGGAATGAAGGAAAAGAAAGGAGAAAGGAGGAAAGAAGGATGGGAAACGAACGACTTAAGTTTGCTTCACTAGGAAAGTTATTTCTGCAATAGTAAGTCACTGTAATTATTTTCCAATTCAGCAGATGCATCATTCAAAGGACCTGGCCTACCTGTAAGCATACAGGGTTCTTTGAAGACTGCAAAGGCCAGAAGTGAAAAGGCTATTCAAAAAGTATTTATGCTAATTAGCTGGGTGCTAGCTATAGCTAGGTAAAGCCTAATGGCGTGCTAATCAGAGATATTACTAAATGACACTGTATACAT
The DNA here is from genome assembly GCF_965226115.1 of Aulonocara stuartgranti. Taxonomy (NCBI): domain Eukaryota; kingdom Metazoa; phylum Chordata; class Actinopteri; order Cichliformes; family Cichlidae; genus Aulonocara; species Aulonocara stuartgranti. The sequence goes on along the minus strand of NC_138955.1, from coordinate 26,619,805 downwards.
CTGTATACAATCGGGATGGAAAAAAACTAGAGGGAATGTCAAAGAAAGAGAACTAAGATAGCAGCAAAGAGGAGACAAAAACAAAGTGGGAAATTTACTAGCATAAGGAATGAAATTACATTTAATTATAACAAAACAGTAGAAGTATTAAAAAAAACACTGAAGTGCCAAAGTTATCATTTGTATTATTACTTTGTATTTAATTATATCTTATAATGACTATAGTGTTTGTATGTATACATGTCTCTAAGTATCTCCTCCATGGTCCAGTCTAAATCAATTAGTATCAAAAGAATTATTAAGATCTGTTGTTTTAAAATTATTATTAACACTAAATTAAGATTTGCATTGGAATTTTGTTCAACTTGCTACTAAATACAAAAATGAAGAATTTTAAAAAGTGCAAAAACCTCTGTGCTTCCACACTAATGTGTGCAAACATTACAACTTACCGATTTAGCAGGAGATACAATAATTATTTCCTACACAACAGTTGAATATACATTTAGATATGTTGCTTAACCCTTTAATACCTACCATAGAACCAAGTCCGCCAGAGCTTATATTATATTTTTACATGCTGTGCAGCCATTTTTGGGAGCATTTCAAGTTGCTATACATCAATACAACCATTATAGCCTAAATTTTAATAATATGCATGCATTAAGTGCATAGTAATTACATAAATTGCAAAAAAGTGCAATAAACTACAAAAAAATTGAAAATCGTTTTTGTTTTGTTAACATATATTTCTAGTTAGAGAAATTTAAGAGGTTTATCCCTCAAAACTGTAAATACTAAAAAGTTGCACAAAATAGTTTCCCACCACAGGAAATTTATTTTGAGTGTCTTCATAGTTTTATTTTTGAAATACACCAATTTCTATACACTGCAGGAAAAATGAAAATAAATATTATAGTGCAAATTTGCAAAAAAAAAAAAAACAGCATGTGCATCAAAATAAACTATTTCCAGCAGTGCAATATGAGTCCTAAGCATCCCAGAAACGACACAGAAAGTCATAAAGTCAAACATAACTTTTAAAAACACCAGTAGAGGCTCATAAGGCCCCGATGGTAAAAAAACTACATTTCCGCAAAATGACGTCACTTCCGGTTTCGGGCAGGTCATGGTGGACATGCGATAGTTCACGCTGATGGACATAGGAAGTGTTATGAACAGCTGATCGGATCGGCAAAGCATGTTTCTGGAATATTATGTTTTTGTTGCTGCAAGTGATTTTTATGCAGTTTTTGCAAAGCTATATGTGGAAGGAAACTGTGACCTAGGACAAGCTGATGGCATAAGATGTAAGTACAACTCCTCTGGTTTCATATGCAAAAAAAATTATTGCGCTAGCTCACATGGTTGCAGTGCTGCCAGGATTTAAAAATAGTTACGCAAAACGGAGCGTGCCCGCTCTGACCGGCTAATTGTTAACAATCATTATACTATAACATTAACCTAATCTTAAATTGCTAAAGATCAAACATTTTATACCACCCATGGTTTAGAGCTTTTCCACTATATATATATATATATATATATATATATATATATATATACACACACACACACACACACACACACACACACACACACTTGGGTTTAGGCTGGATGTTTTGCTTCTGCTTTCACTTTTCAAAGACTACTTGGTTGGGTCACTTTCTGGGTCATTTTCTGAGGGAAGAAATTCCTTGAATCTTGATTTTCCAGTTCCTCTAAATTTAAACTAGCATAGAAAATAAATATGAAAACAGAAATATAGAGAAATGAGAAAGATGGAGGTGTAAGATGAGTAGACAGAGGCAGAGATGGATAGAGAGATGGGAGAAGGGTTTGAGAGAGCAGTTATGAGTGTTATTAAGAAATGGCTGGACTGCTAACGGAGCGTTCAGACGGTGGTACAGCTGAATGCTTCACAGCCCAGCAAACACAAGCTTGGCCCCCTTCTCTCTCTTCCCCACAAGTTTATCTAATTCCCTCTCTCCCTCTCTTTCTGATTCATTCATCTCCCTCTCTCTCAGTGTCCTCTAACTCTCCCCTGTAACATTTTAAATTGTAAAAATCCATTAAATCCAATGGTTTCGATCAGAGAGTGCAGCCGAGTGTATGTATTTATCTCTGCGTATGCCTCCGCCAGTTTATCTTTTTGCTCCGAGTTTGTGTGAGTGACAGGGCGTAAACAAGGTAATAACAGTGCTGAGTGGAGGTCTTACAGACAATTCAAAGCTATCAATAGCTTTGATTATTGCAGCCATCTAGCATGACAGTGTCCTTCTTTGGCATTTACAATATGTAATTAGAATTATTTTGTAATACTAATAATTATAACTTTACTTGCACAGCAGCACTAAAAAGTGTTTTAACAGACAAATGCTGAATACGAGCTTGAAAAGGGCAAAAAAATGTATAGAATGAAAAAAGACATTACAAAAATACGAAGCAAAAAAATGTCAACATGAATAATAAAATGATAAAAGCAATATATTGTAACACAGAGACATATAAGAAAAATGAAAAAACAAAAAAACAAAACCAAAGCATGATAAGACAATGATGAAAGGAGACTCGCAAAAGATGATAAAAGCCTATAAAAATGTCAATTAAAGGACCAAAAAAAGCACGTTTTTAATGGTAAATAAATTCTTTATTGTATGTTGTTCTTAGCTTTAAAACCACAAGTATCTACTACAGATCAAATATTGTCTTACAAATTTAAAAATGCCTTTTAAAATGCCTCACCTATTTCATAGGACAGCTGTATATTCTAAATAACACACGTTGTGTTGTTTAGGGGTTCCAACTGATCTAAATTACGGTGTTGCTGGGAAACAAGCAGGTTTTTTTTGACCACGACTTTGCCTATGAAGTCATGGAGAAACGCAAATTACACGGGAATAAAAAAGGCACTAAAAGAGAGGAACGTTGGGTTCCAAACGGCCTTCACGCGGATTTGCATCCACTGGAGCACCGGCCCACAGACTTACGAGGACGCAGCGAAGGAACTGAGAGCACGGGGCATTGAGGTGGCCCCCACACGCGCGAACCCGGGACCCAGCACCGAAGAGAGAGTACGTAACGGATTTTCATGGCATGGAGTGGATACGGAGAGGGACAGAGGGACACGAATGGAAACTCGAGTCCGACACAAACTGCGGGAATATAGAAGAGACTATTAAATATGAACGACAAGGAGGATAAGAGCTATACTCACAAGCCAGCAGACTATATAAGAAGGTAATATGCACCATTTGGTTTCATTGCTGTTCAAGTTGGTGTGTTGATAGTTCAGTTGATCAGATTTATAAGTTGCCATATATGTTGGACTCATCTAGTGTAAGTGGGATGTACCTGCTGGACAGTCGCCACAACACTAGGGAGAACCCGCCACCGTATGGTGGGTCCTTTCTCTCCTCTCCCCAACAGGGACCTAAAGGGGTCAAATGATCCTGAGTATTTGGAGGACTCTATATTGGCTCTATTGTTTTTGTGTACTTATTTTAGTTTTGTGTTAACAGTGGGGGCACAATGTTTTACCTCAGTGACATTTGGAATGGACATTCATGGCTCTATCTGGTGTTATAATAAAGCCCAATGTTAAAGGTACTCTCACTTAATAGAGAGTACGTAACGGATTTTCATGGCATGGAGTGGATACGGAGAGGGCTCCAAAGCCCGGCAAAGCAGGGAAAAATTCTTAGTAAACTGAAAAGAGAGGATATTGATGTGGCATTTCTACAAGAGACTCATTTGGTGGGCCTTGAGCATGAGAAACTTAAGAGACAAGGTTTCAAGCATGCTTATTACTCTTCAAATGGTTTACGACATATGAGAGGGGTGGTTATTTTAATATCAGGGAGGGTTATTTTTGAACATTTTGCTACAATTAGGGATAGAGAAGGCAGATTTATCCTGGTACAAGGCAAATTGGATGGGGAATTGATCACGTTCTATAATGTTTATATTCCTCCAGGTTCCACATTTGATTTCTATAGGCAAGTGTTGCCTATATATTGGTACTGATATGAACAGAATACATGAGTGCCATATAGGGACGTTTCTGACCACTGCCCTCTATATTTATCTTTAAATCCTACTCAAAGGAGAAAAATAACCAACTGGAAATTTAATTCTAAAGATATTATGAGGGGGGAGCTAAATATATGAAACAATTGGCATATAGATTAAGGAAACAACAAGCAGACAGAACAATAAAGGATAAGGGATCCGGAAACCAAAATGGAAATGCAGGGTATAGAGGAAATTAAGGGTTGCTTTAAGAGATACTATGAAAAATTATATTTACAACCACCCACAAACAATGACTTGACATGTTACACCTCCCTAAACTTACAGTAGAAGAAAACAAATTGTTAGGTACAGATGGTTTTACTGTGGAGTAGTACAAGAAATTAAAGGAACCTTTGACACCGGTCTTACTTAAAACATTTAATTGGGTCCTTACGAAGGGAGAAGCACCCTCCTCATGGAAACAAGCCATAATTTCTATTATACCTAAAGATGGTAAAGACAAATTAGAATGTTCCAATTACAGGCCAATAAGTGTATTAAATGTAGATTACAAATTGTTTACGTCAATCATAGCACGGAGACTTGAAGGGATCATCCCAAGGATAATAAATCTAGATCAAACTGGATTTGTTAGGTCGCGCCAAACCCATGATAGTGTTAAGAGAACTCTGCAAATTATTAGACATAATAATTTAAATAAAATACGAGCTATATTATTGAGTCTAGATGCTGAAAAAGCTTTTGACTCTGTGAGATGGGAATTTGTATTCTAAGTAATGCTTAAATTTGGGTTTAATGGGTCCATCATTACAATATCGAGGGCTTTGTATAATAGTCCAACTGCAAAAATAAAGATCAACGGTGAACTTTCAGATGCTTTTAAGCTTGAAAGGTCCACAAGACAAGGATGCCCACTGAGTCCACTCTGAGTTGCCATTTTTATAGGGCCGTTGGCTCAAAGGATTAGGCAGAATGATAAAATAAAAGGGATTAATATTGCTGGTTTACTTATCAAAACCTACTGAATCATTTATGGAGCTTATGTCAGTGCTAAAGGAGTATGGGTCCTACTCGGGATATAAACTGAATATACAAAACACACAAGTTCTTAGTAGCTTTTATAGCCCCCCCACATTTGCTCAGCAAATACAAACTAGGCTGGAAGAAAAAAAATTATCAAATATTTGGGCGTTAACTTATCAATGGATATAAGTTTGGAAGAAATCAACTACTCCCCACTTAAAAAAGATATCATGGTAGATATTAGCAGACGGTCATTAACCGCTTATCTAGTAGACACCATAAAAATGAATATGCTCCCAAAAGTGTTGTACTTATTCCAGTCTGTTTCTATAGAAAACCGTGATAGATACTTTGTAGAATGGGATAGGATCCTCTCTAGATTTATATGGGCGGGTAAAAAGCCAAGAGTTAAGTTTAAAACACTTCAGCTTCCCAAGGATAAAGGAGGACTAGGCCTCCCTTGCCTACATGACTATTATAGGGCAACTCAAATAAGAAATCTGGTGGGCCGGTGTAAACCTGGATACTGTTCAAGATGGAAGGAAGTGGAATTTTTCTTGGGAGGTAACTTCCCTGTCGGGGCACTGATAGGAGATCCCTCAGAGTTACGACTCCTGGGAGCAACCCTTGGATAGTAAGCTCAATAAAGACATGGAAAAGAGTACTTAAAAAGTATAAATTAAACCAGAGGGCCGGATTCCTTAGGTGGTTTGTATATGACCCAGAATTTTTGCCTAGTAAGACCGACTCGACATTTAAAACATGGGCTAATAAAGGTCTCACCACATACAGTACCTTGTTGAAAGATGGAAAAGTGATGAGTTTCCAGGACCTTAAGAATAAGTTTGGGTTGTAAAATCAAGATTTTTTTTTAGATATTTGCAACTGAGGGACTTCCTGAATAAAAAGCTAAAACATCCCCAGTTATCAACTGGGAATGAAGAAATTATTTATTTATTCGAGAATGCATATAGAGATGCAACCTACATAAAAAATTATTTCCAAATTATATTTTTCACTGACTAATCTAAGGGGTCATGATACAAGATATGTTAAAGCAAGATGGGAAACAGAGGGTAATCTATCCCTAACAGGAGAGGAATGGGATGGGATCTGTAGGCAGCAGTGGTCGGTAACAAGCTCCCCCTTGTGGAGGGAATGCAGTTGGAAGAATGTAATTCGTTATTTTAATACCCCGGCTCAAAAGTCCAATTACTCTCATAACACAACATGCTGGAGGCAGTGTGGACATGCAGCAGCAAATCATTTCCACATTTTTTGGGAATGTCCTCGTGTGGTTCCATTTTTGAAGGAAATACATAAGGTACTGGAAGCAATCTTCCAAAAGAAAATACAATTTCATTTTGCAGTATTGTACCTAGGTAACTTAGAGAGTCTTAATCGATGTAAACCGGATAAATATTTGTTCAGTTGGCTTAAATGGTAAATGGCCTGTATTTGTATAGCGCTTTACTAATCCCTAAGGACCCCAAAGCGCTTCACACAACCAGCCATCCACCCATTCACACACTGGTGATGACAGCTGCATTGTAGCCACAGCCACCCTGGGGCGCACTGACAGAGGCGAGGCTGCCGAACACTGGCGCCATCGGGCCCTCTGACCACCACCAGTAGGCAATGGGTGAAGTGTCTTGCCCAAGGACACAACGACCGAGACTGTCGGAGCCGGGGCTCGAACCGGCAACCTTCAAATTACAAGGCAAACTCCCAACTCTTGAGCCACGATCAAGGATCGAGGATACTCCTACTATAAATACTCCTACTATAAATGAGTGGATTGATGTGATACATACTATTTTTGTTATGGAAAGAATAACTTATAGGCTAAAGTTGCAGGCGGACTCATTTGAGGATTACTGGTTGAAACGGTTGAAATATGTACAAAATGGGAGGCCCGATTTTGTATAATCTCATTGTATTTTCTGGTTTGTTTTGGGGGTTTTTTTGGTTTTGTTTTGGGGGTTTTTTGTCCGTTTGTCTTTTTTGTTGTTGTTTTGTTTTGTTTTTTCCCCCCACTGTGATTAAGTTTTATTGTTGTACATGTTGTATAAATAAGAAAACCAATAAAACATAAATTTAAAAAATAAAAAATAAACAACACACTGAGATATGTAGAAGTGCATATACATACCTGCAGTGTGCTGCTGCTGTGGGTTTAGTACCCCCGAAAAAATAAAAGCTCAGTTCGTAGAATGTGGAATGTTTTTTACTGAGAAAATGTATCATTTAAAATGAAAACAAAAGGTCTTCTAAATTTAATGGCAGGAAAACGTCTCTGGGAACTGGGAACTACAGGATTCTAGGAGAAGAGTAGTCCTCGGTCTTTGTCAAATGCTTCATCAAGTGTTTTCAGTTGTTGAAAGGTCTGGACTGCAAGCAGGCCAGTTCAGTACCTTGACAGTTCTTGTATGAAGTCATGATGTTTTTATATTAGTTGCAGTATGAAGTTTAGAATTGTCATTGCTAATAAGTCAGATGGTGCCTCTTGTCTTTAGTCCAGCGGACGCAAATAGAGTTTCAGCATCTGATTCATCTGACCACTTTGCCTCATCCATTTAAATGAGCCCAGAGAAGATCGTGCCATTTCTGAACCCCATTCTCATGTGCCTTCGTCTTTACATGATAGAGCTTTGATCTGCATTGTGGATGGCGGATGGCTTACTGTTTTCACAGAAAATCATTTCTGGAAGGGTTCTTGAGCTCATGCAGTGATTTCCATGACAGAATCATGCATGTTTTTTATGCTGGGCTCCCTGAGGACTAGAAGATCATGGACATCTATCATTGGATTGTTTTGTTTTGGGTTGTTTTTTTGTTGTTGTTTTTTTTTTTTTTGGGGGGGGGGGGGGCTTCCTCCAAATTCTTGGATTGTTTTGATATTATTTACTGTACATGATGAAATATTCAAAGTCTTTGAAATTTTACATTGAGGAACATTTTTCTGAGATTGTTCCACCTTTTGTAAACGTAGTTTGTTTGTTGTTCTGAGATGCTCTTTTCTTTTTTTTACACTCAGTCATGTTACTGACCTGTAGCAAATCAACCTAATTAGTTGCAAAATATTCCTCCAGCTGTTTCCTGTTAGTACCACCAGCTGATTGATGCTTGCCCCAACTTTTTTCTTCTTTTAAACATTTATAAATGCCTTCTAAAATTAATCTTAAGACAATTTAATATTAAGATCTTGCGATAACAGCAGATGACATGTGTCAAGTGATCTCACAGGACTCGTTACTATCTGAACTTTGATCAAGAACTGAGATTACCCAGTTCAGGTTTGGGGGGAAAACAAATGTGGTCTTCCTTAGTGCCTTATTTCAAACAATAATAATACATTAGTCAGTAATACGATAATATGGACAGAAAGTTTTAGGGGTAATTAAAAATGTAAAAAACACTTTATCTGTATATATATATATTTTTTAATTTAAAGCTCATAGTTTATTTAATTATTGACAGGCTCATATTCCCCTCTGTGCCACCCATTTAAAAAGTCCTTGGTTGGGTGATCCCTAAAACACAGCCCCAGCATTTTCTTATCACCAAACACATGGTTAAAATAAAAACAAGAATATCTTTTGCACATCAAACTGGATTGTAATGACTATTCATTGGTGCGTATAACCTAAATACCAAGAGAATTTGATAGGTAAAACCCCGCAACCCTGCCTACTCCCTCAACTCCCATCCAGTCCAATCATGTATATTGGCAATCGGTGCTGCAGCTTTTAAAAAGCTTCTTATTCCCCAGTTTATTTTGACATTTTGATGCACGATCAGCTGTGGGAGGAGAGGAAAAAAAATAATTAAAAAATAAAAAACACCCTTTGAGACAAACCGAGGCCGCTTAACTAATTAGGAACATATATCACCGCTGGCTCCGACAGGCCAATTACACCTGATTGGAAATACTTTACTTTGTTTAACACATGCTTTTCATGTCGGTTTTAATTCAGTGTCAAAGCTTGCCTTTCTGAATATTAGAGTGGATGATTGACTGCTGAGGGCCTTACAGTGTGCAGTACATAAGCCAATAATGTCCCATTTGTCTGGTATGGAGGGAAAGCGGGATAAACAGATTAGAAAGGACATTAGATGTATAACTGGGTTAGTAAGGACATCAGCTCTAATGGGTAAATGTCCTTCACAAGAGTATCACTATGATTAATACAAAGTGATACCAATGACTGTGGGACTTCTGGGAAACAAAATCTTTGGCATGATGGGAAAAAAGGTCAAACTAGCAAAACATACTAGCAATGACAACATAAATGTGACACATTCCAAAGGTTTTCAGGCTCTTTCAGCTTTTCCAGGTTTTGTTATGTTTTAAAGGATTACATCTGTTTCTCTCAGCTGTCATCAGTGGCCCTTGAAATGCTTTCACAGACTAACTAGAGTCAACAAATGACTAATAAAATGTATTAAAAAAAAAACATAAGGACAGGCGCAAACCTGGCTGAGTAAGATCTCACATTGAAAACATCATATATCTAAAATGACTGTATAAGGGGCAAAGATCTGTGGAAGACCATAAGATGTTCTTCATTTGCACTGAGCGTTTCTCAGTGCCTGTAAAGAGAACAGCTAAGAGGGCCTTCTATCTCAAAAGGAATACATTTGGAAATCTTGTCACCAAATCCAACCAAATAAATAAGGACAATGGAGCGAGGTTAAACAGTGCTTTCAATTGGCTCTCTAAATCAGATCCCGAGTTCCTTTGAGGGACTATTAATCAAAGTGGCCAAGTGCCGAGCTAACCATTAATCCAAGTGGTTGAGTTTTAAAAAGATTGGACTACAAAACCATTTATTATATTTGTCTCTAAACATATCCATTTCACCTATGAAATTAGGAATTTTACATTGGAAGTTTATAACGAGGGACTCCCTTCCAAAGCCAATGTAGTTGCTGGTTAGCATAATGAAACATTTCTACCATGATGGTCTCTTCTAGAACAACACTGTTCCCATCAAGGGGCAAATGTCTCATTGAATCACCTTGAGAAGACTGTTGTTGTGACTTGCCACTATATAAATACAGTGTTGGGGAGTAACGGAATACATGTACCGCCGTTACGTATTTAAAATACAAAATATGAGTAACTGTATTCCGTTACAGTTACCGTTTAAACAGGTGGTATTCAGAATACAGTTACTTTGTTGAAATAAATGGATTACACTGCGGTACTTTCCTGTTTCATATTGTCGCGGGTCAGGACTGTTTGGGTTTTGTTTGACAGCTACGTTCTTTTGTTCCGGGCGGCAGCGTTACGGTTGCCATGGTTACAGGGCGACGCTCTCTCTCTCTCTCTGCGACTGTGTGTTTCCTGGGTGAGAGAGCGCCTTTTCGTTGTTGTTGTTGTTGTGCTAAGCTAACAGGCAGAATGCTACAAGCATAGCTCTAAAGAATGTAGCATCATGGGCAGTGTAGTCCGTGTTGCAGGGAGAACGGACTGCCATACACGTTATGTGTCTGTGAGAGCGAGGAGGGAGAAAAAGAGCGCCTTTTCGTTGTTGTTGTTGTTGTGCTAAGCTAACAGGCAGAATGCTACAAGCATAGCTCTAAAGAATGTAGCATCATGGGCAGTGTAGTCCGTGTTGCAGGGAGAACGGACTGCCATACACGTTATGTGTCTGTGAGAGCGAGGAGGGAGAAAAAGGGGAGTGGAAAGGTACGAGTTGTCATCGAGGAAAAACGGGAGCTGGAAGCATGTAAATATAATAATAACCACTTCAGCCAAGAAGAGTGCCTGACGAGCCCAGTTGTAAGTAAGCTATTAAGACTCGACTGTACACCGTGTTCGTGTTTTCCTCCGAAAACAATAAGTTCTGTTGGAGCAGCCTTTCAACGCCTCTCTCTGTCAAGAAAAGTTGACCCACACAACAAAGTAAAGCTATTTTTCGGCTACGAGCCGACAGGGACCCCGCCGTACTAGTCAGAGGTCCCTTTACTACAGCTCGGAGTCGCGGACCTTCAGTAATAGTAATAAATCACACAGCAATAGTACATTCACGTTGTTGTAAAAAGCATGATAATATATTAAGTAATCCAAAGTATTCAGAATACGTTACTGTCATTGAGTAACGTAACGGAATACGTTACAGAATACATTTTGGGGCATGTATTCTGTATTCTGTAATGGAATACATTTTAAAAGTAACCTTCCCAACACTGTATAAATACAATATAATTAAATTGAACTGACTGGTTAAATAAGTCAGAAAATAATGCGTGCTATGGCCTTTGCAATCACCAGACCTCAAACGAGTTGTTGAATTTGGACTAACATAACTAACATGCTTTGCACTGTACAACTAGACTTGATGAGGCAACCGGAGGCAACCGGAGGCCAACCGAAGCCTGGACGACCAACCATCTGTGAGCTTCCTGTGTGGACAGGGCTTCGGAGAAACAAAGCCAAGTTGCAGAGGAACCAGTTCAGGTAGTCCCAACAACTTAAAGGTGTTTCTGCATCTGAAAGCATGCTAGAACTTCTCTGCTGAGAAACTACACTATAATGCACCAATGACGTATGTGCCGATCAGGTGGAGAAGAAGAAGAAGTTTAGGAGAGTTATAACAGGAATGCTTACTTGACCGTGGTGTATGCATCTTTCTGTGTCTGCAAATAAGTATAATCCCTGCTTTACATTCACTTGTTTTATTTCCATTTTTTTAGCCTTCTATCTGTGAAAGATATTTCCCTGTAAATTCTTTTAGTTTAGTCAGTCACACCACTTTGGTTTCAACACTTATTCAGAGACTCTGCTTGTTCACGCTGGACTGATCAAAGTAGGATCTAATAGAAACTTAAACCAACAGTCGACATTTCTGCAATCACTCCAGAGGAAAATCAGGCGTCAGAGCTCAGCTATGTACAAATCTGTGCAGACGCTCGGCGAGACAAAAACACGTCTTTCATATGCAAACCCGCAGAGAGCGGCACAGCCTGATTCAATAAGTGAATGTCTTTTAGTTTCTCTGTGAGCATCTCTGTGTTGTACTTAATTGCTATGTCTTTCATGGGGTAAACAGAAACAAGCAGCTATATTTTCTGTCATTACACCACATTGTTGGACAAGAACACTTCCCGGAGCCATTTTGTGTTTGCCAACAAAAAAGATAGGTGTTTGAATAATTGTTTCCATGGTGATTTTTTTTCTTCAGTGTGCAAGTGTGTGACAGCAGGCAGGACGAGAAGAATTAAGAAAAAAAAGAAAAGATGAACAAAATGCCCAGCAGCCACGTCGGCGGCCGAAAGCAATTTCCTCGTCTAAATTTAGTTATGCAAAGCCTATGGGCATCATCAACATTTGGTAATTAGTTTTATAATTACTGCTGTTTCCCTCTCCCTCTGTCATTCCATTTTTCTTTACACTGTGACTCGGGAATCAAAACATCTCACACTCGCAGCTGGCCAAATTACCCTCTGTTTATTAAGTGCGAGCATGCAAGGGGAGTGGTTTTAGCCAGCGGGTGGAGCGGCGTGTCGGCTGCAGAGCCAAACGGGGCTAAGCTGGGGGCCGGTAGGAGCGCCACAGGTTTTTGCAGTGAGAGAACCAAAGCTGCGTTTGACAAGTTTATTATGCTGAGAAGTAGGAGCTGCCTCGCTTCTTCGTTTTATGTTTAAGATGAGATCCGAGGGTAAAAAGCTGCAATGATTACAACTAGATAGGGGGTATTTTGGCGAAAGACATAACAATTATCACCCAGTGTGTGCATGATGTAATGCAAATAGCAGAGGCCCTGTGTTTTATATGGTTTCAATCACACATGCTGCGCTTTAGTTTAGAAGACGAGTTGTGTTGTCTTATTTCAGATATCAGTGGGAAGTTGAGCCTGCTGTTAAATGACGTCTAACCTGAATGCAACAGCTGGAAGGATATTCGAGTTGTTAGTTTACAGAAAGAAACAATGAGCTGTTAGAGCAAGTCTAATCTGTCAAAACAAATCCAGATAATATGCATCTTAAAATGCATACTCTGAAAACTTCAAGTGAAAAACGTTTCAGATTACTATATTTGATCTTAGATAGCTTTGAAGTTACAAAAACACAACGTTTCTTTTAAATTTGCACCAGTCACATCCATATTTTAAACATACTTCCATGAGGAGCAGCTTTAAATTGTATTCTGTCTTTGAAAGATCTTGCAATGACATTCATTAAAAAGAGCTTGCCTAAAGAACTTTGCCATTTCTAATAGATAGCAAAAAATATTAAGCTCATGATGAAAAATTTTGGCTACATGCAAAAGCAACAATGTGGTCCAGACAATGTCCAGACAACTCAAAGTTAATGACATTCACCAGCTTCTATCAACCACGGGCCAAATAACCACTGGCAGCAGAAAGTTGGGAGGACCCTGAAATAAACTTTTCTCAGCTTTGGAGTGAGCAATTGAAATGACTGCTAATAAGACTGAAGGATACTTAGCTTAAGTGAAGGATATTTAACCATCTGCAACAAAGCAATGTGATACTGTATGTGAATTGCTTCCTGTATGGGTGGGGATGAACACTGAAGCCCCATCATGTAACCTGCATGGATGCCTGATATGCAACTTTAATTTAATTAGGGTGTCTGTCCTGTCATTGCAGAAAGTTGAACTTGCCGTTTGATTTGTGCTTTTGGTTTCCAATGCACTGTCAGTGTGAATGCTTAAACTACAAGGAATTCTGTTACTGGTGGGAGAACATAAAAAATATATTTTGTCAATAGATAAAGGTAATCAGGAAAATGTAATTTAAAAAGAGTTACCTTTAGTTCGACAGTGTTGAACTCCTATACTTGAAGACTATATTTCAAGTTGAAAAAACACCCCGACCTTTGACAATTCATCAAGTCATGTATAATGTAAAGTACTATACACAACTATGAAAGCTATGAATATTCAAAATTTAACTGGAAAGTCCTTTCCTTTTTGGCGTTGAGCTGCTTTACCTTTGAATGAATACAGTACTGACACCAGGCACTTACTAAAAAATCCCAGCCATACAGCAGGCAGTGGACGCCTGTTGGAAACCTTTTAGTGTTTGGGGAACAACTTATCTCTGTACCTTTTTTTTAATTCTCTCCATCTCTCGGTTTGAAACGAGCTTCATCGCTGACTCAGTGTCGGATTGCAGTGTGCAGGCTGGGTTGGGCAGGTGGGAGGGGTTTGATGTGAGTGCTGTGTTTATCCGGGTGTCGGGGTCACTGTGTTCCCTCAGTATAATGGAGGAAGCCATTAGCCCAGCCAGCAGGCCGCATCATAAAAACGTCAGCTGGTACAAAGAGACGAGATGGATCATAACGAGACGAGACTCCTGCTGCTCTCCCTCTCTGTCTCTCTGCCTCTCTCTCTCAGCCTCACTGATAGCCTCTGTCTCTCTAATTGACTATCTCGTTTATTTTTCTCTCTTTCTCCCCCGTCTTGTCGTTATCCCTCTCATTTTTCTACTCAGGCGCTTTCTTCTGATGCGCCTCTTTTCCCCCCGTGTCTCTCTTTCGCTCTCTCTCTCTCACTCAGCGCTTAGAGTCTCTCGAAGCAGGAGGTTGATTTTGTATAAAGCGGCAGTCTGGCTGTATGTAATGCTAAGTGGATAGGAACACACACTCACATAAATACACACTAAACAATGCAGACAATACTTCACAACATGACTTGATATAGAATCATCTCAATCAGATTTAGGCTACAACATTTTTTTTTTTTTTTTTTGTGGGCTTACACAAATCTCCGTAGAGGGAAGGAATAAATTTACATGTACTGATATTAGCAGAGTTAAATCCTGGACTGCATTATCATGGTGAATGATGGACAAGTAACGGTTAATCTTTTTACACAGGAGTGTGGCTGCTCCTTTCTGATCTGTGGGGAGCTCTGGGAGCGTCATTCTATTGCAGTGGTTCCCAAACTTTTTTTGCTGGGCCCCCCTTTGTTTTACAAGAAAAATGTTCGCGCCCCCCCACGTGCGCGCGTGCACGCACACACATGCACACATCCTCCAACCACACACATACATATTTTGCTCCATTGCGGTTTATTTCACACCTCAAACATTTAGTAAAAAATTAAGCAAATACAAGTAATCTGCAATAAATTACAGGTAATAAGAAAATAAACTACTAACTAATTTACGCTACGTCCGCACCTACACAGGTATTTTTGAAAACGCAGCTGTTTCGTCCACACGTAAACGGCGTTTCGAATCACTGAAAACTGAGATTTTTTTCAAAACTCCTTTTTTGCGTTTACGTGTGGACGAGGAATACAGAGTTCGTCACGCAACGTCAAAGGTATGTGCCTTTTTTCACGTCACGCTGTGCGCCACGTTATTGTTTACAGGAGATGAATTGTGGAATGGCAGATAGAGACAAAATACTGTTAATCTGACTATCTGCAGTTTTTACACGCTTACATATACACTCGCAGTTAATGATTTGAACCGGGGGAACAAATCGTGGCAGGATCAGCCTGATATTATTTGTATCCCACTGTAACTTTACTGTATAAAGTATAGTATAGTATGTATATCTCCAAAATGTCAGGAGTAGTTAGTCATTACAACAAGTGTTTGAACTAAAAATCAAGAATGTGGGATCCTGTTTGTCCGTGATTTAAACAGCCCAGCGCTGCTCCCGACGAAGGGAAAAGCAATTCTGCAGGGAGACCTACCTTGGCACTTGTGCAGGTGAAACCAAAGGGAAGATATGCTTCACCATATTTTCTAGTCTTTGGCTTAGAATGAAGTTGGTTTGGAAACATATTCAGCTATGCTCCATCTCCTGCTTTGCGTTTCTGTGGGCGCCCGTGCTAGCAGTGTCCAAGCGTTTTGTTTTTTTCCCCCCTTTTCATCTGGCGCCCCCCCTGCCATGGCTCTGCGCCCCCCACACTTTGGGAAGGTCTGTTCTATTGGATTCCATCCACAATCCGGAGCGTATCATACGGACGCGGAAGGTTACATTTTGCGTTACTATGAGACGCCTTGGGACGTGACAAATCGTTGGTATGTTACACGTTGTGAATGAGGACGCTCTCCAACATGGCTGGCTTGGTTTTGGAGCACTTTTTGAGAGTGAAGTTATTAGTTAATGCTACCAAACCTAGTTAGCAAGCAAAATCTATAAAGGCATAAAGGCACAAAGAAAGTCTCCCTGACTATTGTTGAATAGCGTTACCAATGGATCTATTATGCTAACATTCCAAAGTTCTTAGCCACTAGTGTCTTTCAAACCAATAATCTGCTAAATGTGTTTTTCACTATTAAAACAGGCCTTATAGTACTATAGGGTCCCTAAAAAGGTTACAAAGTTTGTTACTAATGTGATAATGTTATCTGATGTGATTTGACACATTTTATGTTCCAGAACTTTTTTTTTTTTTACGTATGCACAGTCTACTGTAAGTGTATTTTTTTAAAACACCATCCATCCATCCATTCGCTTCCACTTATCCTTTTCAGGGTCGCGGGGGGCGCTGGAGCCTATCCCAGCTGTCATTGGGAGAGAGGCAAGGTACACCCTGGACAGGTCGCCAGTCTGTCACAGGGCTGTTTTTTAAAACACAACTTTGAAAATACACAATTTTTCCACATTAAAAACTGCAGTGAAAGATCCTGAGCTCGCATTCACCCACCCACACACACCTGATATTCCTCATGAGTCTCGTGAGCTCATGCACTGAGCCATAACTAGGTATGTGGATCTTATAAAAAATGCCATAATTTATTTTTTAATAACAGAGAGAGAGGATATTTATACAGAATGTAAAGCAGCACAGATATGAACAAGGTGTGTTTACAAGGAGTAGGGTGGAGTTCGTATTTATGCCGGTACCTGTGTGTTTTCTTAATATCCTTATATGTGTATTTCTCTGAATATTGTCAGAAAAAAGTATGTGCAAAACTTGTGTGTGTGTTTGGATTAGTGCGTATATTGTTTGTTTGTGAGTGGAGTACAGTGAGTGTGTGTGTCTTGATTTTTAGACTGGCTCATGAAGTGTGGCATTTTGGTGTCTGCTGCTCTCTGCATGCATAATGAATAGCCAGGTGTCGAAGGGGGTCACACACACAGGCACGCACAGACGCACGCACAAACACCAGACTGTCAGACAGAAACAGAGACCCTCAAAGCTTTTCATACACACTACCGGACACACATACTGTACCTGCATATGCAACCACAAACACCACCATAAATTCACACATAAACACAACGACCGACATTCACCTACGCACTTAAATAGTGAGCGGTCAATCGTTTTTACACACACGCACACACACAAAATGGGCTGGGTGTCAGGATGCTCCAAAGGTCACGGTTGTTTGTGTGGAGTCCTGTAGCAGATGTGGAGACTCTTACTGACAGGAAGTCAAAACCTCCCACACTAAACTGTAGAAGAGCAACTGATGGGTCAATTACTGCAAAGGTCAATGGGGGAGGAGGGGAAGGTGTACAGGGGCATGAAGTGCAAGGGTGGAGGAGGATAAGGAAGGAGTGGAAGAAAGGTGATTACAGGAAGTGGATGAGAGGATGGAGGAAATGGAGAATGGGGAGAAGGAAATAGAAAAAAGTCAAACGGAGGTTAAGAAAGTGAAGCGTTAGGAGTGGGAAAGGAGAATCAACTGAGGAGGAGAAAGCGAAAGAGGATTTAATATAGTGCATGAACCAAAATAAAGGAAAAGACGAAGAGGAAAAGGTAAGGAAACAGGAAGGTGGTGTGAGGGGAAAAGGGGAAAGGATAGGAAGTAGAGGGGAAGAAAGGGAAGGACACAACATGAGGTGAGAATGAACAAAACAAGAAAGACAACAAACACGACAAATGGAAAAGAAGTTAGAAGAAAAACTGAATTTAACTGAAAAGAGGAGAAATATAAGTTGGGGAAAGGAAATGGAAATGAGAGGAGAAAGGATAAAAAAGGAATGCACAATGCAAGCACACATATCAAAATCATGTGATCAGAAATCATATCTAATTTTCCTTCTTCCTTTTGAAAAGAAATATTAAAAAGGAAGAAACAGAGATGTGTACAGGATGGGGAGGGGGAAGAGAAAAGAAAAAGTGCTAAAGTGAAAGAAATTAGAGGAAAAAGAGAGAGGAAGACAGAGAAAAACTAAAACCAAGGAGGGAAAAACAACAAATGAGGATATTGTCAGATGGAAAAACAGAAAGAGTATGGAGTCATAAGTAGGAATACTACACACACACACACACACAGACTCACACATACACAGAACGATCTTCATTACCTGAACCAATGCAGAGCAGCTACACAGAGGCCAAAATCAATAATTCTCTGCTGTTCCAAACACTGCGAAACACACAAATACACAGACGCGCACGCACGCACACACATAGGCTGCAACACAAAAAACAATTACAAAGTAAAAAGTCACATAGGCATGGATGCACATACACACTCGCACACAGTCTTCTAGAGAAGGATATTCATTCATTAGTGTCAGTCAATAGGAGAGAGAGTAAAGACAACCTAAACACGCACATACAACCTTGCAGAGAGAGAAGCATATCATGTACTGTATATGTTGTGTGCACAAGAGGGACAGTCTGATTGAATTGCTGTGTGTGCGTATGGACATAAAAACCTCACTTTGCACTTCTATTTAAGCAAAGTCTGTTTTGTGTTTTTGACCTTCACACTGAGGATTTGTTGATTTTTTATTTCTAGGACATCCACATTGTCAGGTTTGATTTTATCTGTGTAATAATGAGACTGTGAGCAGTTTTCTCAGTTGGTTGGATAATTGTGTCCCTTATAACGGCCAGTGTGGCCAGTCAGAATTAATATAAATGAACAAAAACAGTCTAGAAATCTATTTTGGACAGGGTTTCCTGAAAGTATCACACAGAGGCAATCACAAAGTTAAGGTTCTGAAAATAAATGAATAAATAACAAGAAGTCAAACGGAGGATTAAGGGTTGTTCATATAATATTTGTACCTCCACACACGTGTTAAATGTGATTTAGTATGATGCTGTCTTTTGCAGGGCTGTGTTACAGGAAGTATACAACACACAGCCCTGAGAGCTCCAAAACAACCCAGCACACACTCACACACATGCACACATTATCTGGTGTATACGTTTTGGTTCTGTTCATTAAAATGCATGCGCCTCTTCAAAGCGCTGCCGACAATGATGCCATCTGCTGTTGTGCGGAGAGGGCATGTGTGAGCACACACATTAGACGTGCTCATGTGTAGAAACACCCATACATACACCTTACCTTTATTCACTCACACTCAACTACAGTCTCGCTCTGCGTGTACTCTTGTTCTCAGGTAAATATGGTTGTACTGTAGTTCTTACAGCACACACAAACAGTGAAACGCACTGTCGCCCCTAGAAATTTCAGACAATTTGCTTTCATCTTTGGGTCATTCCTACAAGCCCAAATGTCCCCTTTAAAAGCAAACGCTCCTCTTCTCCTTTAAGTGCGTCGCACAAAGGGGCCATTTCAAAGGCAAATTCCACTTAGATTCACAAGTGCTGTGTACACTCTGGTACTCCAGGCAGAAATTCATCAAAGCTTAATGTTCCCTTCACAGAAAAATCACTTAGCGCTGAAGCTAGCCGTGTGTGAGTGAGTGTGTGTGTGTGTGTGTGACAGAGAGAGAGACCGTGGTGCGTTTCTGCAGCTTTTGCAAGTTGTTTGATAGCAGTTTAAAGAGCCACACAGTCGCTGCAATGCTGCTAGCTGTAAGCCTGATACGCCTATGTTTGCGTGTTCACTTTCATTTGAATAAAAATGTTCGTTTGAAGACACAAAGATGAGCTTTTGTGGAAACTAAATTGGGCAGTAAAGCTGTTGCTATGGCTTCGCTTGCACTGGCAGCTTTTTGGGTGAAAAGAGGTAATCTGGGTCAAAAATCAATCAATCAATCAAAAAAACTGTTATTATGCAAAAACTTCAAAATTATGTTTTAACTTTAAATGACATACAATGTCCAAGGGTAATAAAAAATGTAGTGAGGATCAGAAAGACAAGAAAAAAACTTAAAAAGGCTTTGTGCTGAAATTAGCACAGGGGAAAAAAGAAGAAACTGGTGAAACAATATTGAAAGCTTTATATATTTTTTCTCCATATGAGAACAAACTTAATGCGAATTTTCATTACCAAAAAAGTAATTTGTGAATAACTTCACTGGGATTGTCAGAGAAATTTAAAAGATGCCTTTATCAAAGGTATCTCTGATAAAGCTAGGTGTTTGTAACTTTATCTATTCAGAAAGAATCTTTCTCACTTTTAATTTAAAAGTTTTAACAAAACTGCAATATTTTTTGATGGAATCCATAAAAAGTTGAAACTCATCTATGAGTGCTTAATTCAGGGGTTTCCAACTCCAGGTCTCAAGGGCCAGTGTCCTGCAGGTTTTTGATCCAACACAGCTAACACAGACTTAAACGGCTAAATGAGTTCTCCAGAGGCCTGATAATGAACTAATCATTTGATTCAGATGTGTTGACCCAGGGTGATATCTAAAAACTGCAGGACAGCGGCCCTTGAGGCCTGGAGTTGGACACTCCCGGTTTAAATCATTTAAAGCTGGAATTATTGACTGTAAACTAAAAAAAATGGATGTAATAACCATGAAGTCACCCACCAGTTTACAAAGTTATATTTTTGATGTTTTGAAGTGAGCATTTTTTAAATACAAGCTAGGCCCTCCCAAAGGTATACTGTGCTTTATCCTCCCTTTTGACTTTAATGAAGAACCTAAATGTACAAAATAATCATCGTTTTGCATCCAGTATAACTTTAAACCATCAACTGAGGCAATAAACACATCAGGAAAGCGTTTAGTGAAAGTACGGGTCAAGAGAGCTGACTATACAACTGGACTTTCCCTGCTGACCATTAGATATAATACACAGGGGTAAGAAAAGCACTTTTGCCGCAGTCAGTGAAAAATCACAAGTGCCAAAATCATAACAAATGAAGTAAAAAGAAAAAAGAAGTTTATATCAAACAGTTCTTTAACACACAAAGTTAAACTTAGCGTCTTTCACATCCAGCAGTCAGGTCTACTCTCATCTCATCCGCAATATTTACATTTTACACAGGCGCTGCTTCAGTCAGCTAAGTAGGCAGTGTTTCGGTTTTGCCGACACAGTGGGTCAAATGTCTAGAATGAAACAAGGATTTATTCTGTCCAGAGTTGGGCTGTACCATTCTACCACTCTATGGTGGTTTTTAGGACAGTATAACACAGTTATATTTATAGTTATAGTTTATTTATTTATATAGCACATTTAATTACAACAGGGTCCCAGCATTCCCTAATGAAGTGGCAAACCACCTCTAGATTATGTCAAGCCAGTGCAATCTGGACTTGCATTCTCCTGAGGATTAATTTTATTTCCAATAAACAATGTCACCACTTTGTATTTAGCTTGCGCATCATTTGCAGCTAACTGAACTCAAGTTACATCTGTTCTCACACAGGTTCTGATTTTCTTGCCAGACAACTGTTTCGGTACAACACGGTGAATCAAGCCAGTTTCAAACCCTTTTCTGTTCACTAAATCAGCTATAATCACATATTAAACGTCCATTTCGACAGAAAATCTGAAGTTGTGAGTTGCTAAAGCTACACTAGTCATTTGCAGTCAACAGTTCTTAAGAACGCAACCAATTTTTCTTCATCTGTGAAAAACAAAGTTGGAAGAAAGAAAAAAAGCATAATCAAACCTATTCCAGTATGCATGAATGGTGAAAAAACGGAACCACAGGCTTATTCATAGTGAGAGAGAAAAAATCCTTATCCAGTTTAGTAGACTTTAGCATAGGTTTAACTTTTCAGACACAGGAACCACATCCCTTTTTGTTAATATGTAACCTATGGCTGCAATGCAGCATACGTGTGCTAAGGTTGACCTTTTACAAAATGCAGTCTAATCTGTTGTTTAGGTATGGAGAGAGAGGAATCAATTAGTAATGTTTTCCATTAGTAGGAACCAGCTGCCCAGAGGGTAAATACTTTTTTACTCGTGAGGCTGACTATGGATGTAGTGGTAACCTGTAATTTCATTGCCTTGCATATATTTGTATGTCTGAGCTTAATTATGATTTGATGTGACCAAGTGTTCAACTGAAAAGTTCTTCTCAGGCTTTGATGCATCAGAAACAAATAATCAGTGTGTCAGTTAGCAGCAGCTCAGTGGTCTGAGATGTTGGCTAAGTCTCTGCAGGTGTGGCTTATAAGATACCATGATTCAAATAATCAACAAGCAAAAGAAAAAAATATATATATACTTGTGCTAGGACACGAACCAACTACACTACAAAGAACATTTTTAATTTGAGTTTTTATATTTCAGATGTTTTATTCCTTAAACAAGCTTTTCTTGGTTCTTAATGATTTTTTTTTTTTTAAATACACAGAACCACACGTTTCCAATGTGTATTCTACCTTTGACCGAGGTGTTGGGCGGAGGTCCCTCAATTCGCAGGTTCCACGGTGGGTCTCCCTGGTTGGCGAAATCCCTCATCTTCAGATAGCTGATGGTGAGCCGGATGATGGAGGCCTTGTCCAGCTGGCTGGTGATGGCACCTGGCAGTGGCAGCATCTTGGCCAGTTCATAAAACTCAAAGTTCTCTTTTCCCCGACGCGACCTTGCCGCGTCCCGTGACTTCTCCTTCCTCAGAGCCTGCAGCCTGTAAGGAGTAAAAAAAAAAAAAGTTAAAAGAAATCTGATCACATAAAAGGGTTGTGCAGAACGTGATTTTCAGTAATCATCGGTGATGGGAATAACGGCATTACAAGTAACGGCGTTACTTTTTTCAGTAACGAGTAATCTAACTAATTACTATTCCTATCGTTACAACGCCGTTACAGTTACTAACAAGAAAATGCGGTCTGTTACTATTTTTCAACAAACAGACAGTTGGAGCTGTGTTCAGCTTACCGCATTTTATATCAGCTGCACGGAAGTAGCTGTAAGTAATCTGAACGCTACAGCTTTAAGCAGCGGCGTGCGCTCCCGCAGACGGCAATCACGATCACTGTCTAGCACAACACCTGGAGCTAAGGGAGCAAAACAATCACATGAGTGCTGCTGTTTGACTGAGGAAGAATAAAGTAGTCGAGGTAAGCCAATCACATGACCACTTAAAGACAAAGCAACAAGGTGATATTTACCAGTTTTTAAATTGTGTTGATAGGCCACGTAAAACCAGAGTCATGATAAACAATATATACGCGGCATTTTTTCCTCAATAGTTTCGTCACGTTTACTGTCTAAGGACAGCGCAGCGAGACCTCTCTGCTTATGAGCAAAAAACCCCAAACAAACAAAAAAAAAACAGGGGAAGTGTTAGGAGTGACGTTTGTGACGTTTAGCGTGTTTGGAGTGTGTAGCTAATGTGTTGTCTTGTGTAGTTAGTGTGTAGTGTTGTCGATAGTTTTGTGTTGTGTGTCAGAACAATGAGGCGACTGCTGTCTCCAGGTAGAAACAGGAGTGATACACCTGCTGCTGTCAGACCTGCAGGTATCAGGCTGTGATGTTCTCCTTTATAGTGGACAGAAATTATTTTTTTGGAGTGGCACAAATAATTTGTGTGGCATCTTATTGAATAAAGAACAGCTGATTGTTCTGTAAATAGTTTGAAATGGTTATTTAAAAAATCAAGGTAAAAGGTAAATTGATGCAAATAACTTTGTTGTTTGCAAAACTTGTGCACAGGATTTTAAAATTGACCATTTATATTTGCATTTAAAGTTATGAAATATGATTCATTAAACATGTTTAGTGGTTGTTACAGTGAAAAATATAACTTTTTCTACTCTGATTTTATGTTTTTTGTCTGATTTTAGATCAATTGTGTTAATGCAGTATGTCAAAATGAAAACATAACTGTAAATTCAGACACGTGAGGTTGTGCTGAAAAGGATGATACCAAACAAGGCAAAGTAAATAGTTTTTAAAGGTGAAATGTAGAGGAAACATCAAAAGTAGTTAAAATGGCCAATTACACGCTGGACCCCAGAGGGTTAAACTTTTTTTTAAAGTAACGCAATAGTTACTGCTCAAGTAAATAATTACTTTTAGAATATTGTAACTCAGTTACTAACTCAGTTACTTTTTTGATAACTATAATTAATTATAGTTGCCCAACACTGGTAATCATGTGTTACTGGAATAAAAAGCTTAATAAACATTCATAAGAGAAAAATGATAAATTATGCCCATAGATACAGTATGGTAACAAATATGGTGTGGTTTTAAAATGGTCTTCAAATAATGCTTTTACAGATACAGGAGCACTCGAAGACACACACAACATGTGTCCGCCACGGCCAGTTTCACCAACACTGCTTTAAACCTTTTTTTTTTTTTATCTTGAAGAAAAGGATGAGACATTTTAATTTCAAGTCACTTATATTATATTTCTATTGCACAAAATCACAACAACAGTCACCTCAAGACACTTTATACTGTAAGGTAAACACTATATAATCATAGAGACAACCCCAACAATCTGACAACCCTGCATGAGCAAGCACTTGGTGACAGTGAGAAGGAAAAACTCCCTTTTAACAGGAAGAAACCTCCAGGAGAACCAGGTTCAGGGGTAGGAAGTAGGACTGGGCGATATATCGAGTTTTTTAAAATATCAATATATTTTTATACGAGATATAAGATGTGACAATATCGTTTATATCGATATAATATATATTACGTTATAATTATACTTGTGGAGCCGCAAGTTTGCCTCTCTTTCGTCCACTTTTGTCTCTATGCAACGTTACTCGGCCTCGCCTCTCTCCTTCACTGAACACAACTCCCCCTCCCCCATCGCTTCACCTGCAGGCAACGACACGATGGATACGGCAACGGACGGCGTCAACGTGTTAGCGAGCTAAGCGCGCTAATGACATACAGCCCCTGTGAGCTGCATGGCCTAAAATCCTTTCATTTTCTCAAAAATCGACAGTGCGCCTTATGTATGAATTCTGGTTGTGCTTACTGACCGCGAACTGATTTTATGTGGTACACAGCGCTCAGCAATCTGTCAAAAAATGTTTTAGTACGACTTTGCAGCTGCACCGCTTGATGGATTGTCGGAGCATTACGGCTACCGTGGTCTGGAGCCTCGCGGAGTGATACGTACTGTGCTTCAACGTAATATTACCGTATTGTGTGTATATGGACCACAAATGGCACCTGTAAGAGACGTGGTTACAAAGAGGATTTCAAACTCCAGGCTGTCGGTCACGCAGTAGAACTTTTGGGAACAGAGCAGCTGTGAAATCTGTGTTTGTTATTATCCTCAGCGTCTGTTAGTTTACATTTTGACTGAACAGTTGTGAGCTTTTTGTTATGCACAAAAACAACATTGTTTTCTTTTATTTATTCATGTACATCTACGCTGTATGTTAATAAAAGTGCCTGTGTGACATCTGGGACACAGCTTTGACTAAGAACTCTCTTTTTGTTCTTACCTTTTGGCTTTAAAAAAATATCGAGATATATATCGTATATCGCCATCCAGCTAAAAAAACATTGAGATATGAATTTGGGATCATATCGCCCAGCCATCTACCTAGGGGTGAGGGAAGGGAGACAGGACACAAAAAACCTCTTTACACCTCTTCACCAATACAAGAGTAATGTTGCACAGAAGCTTACAAATTCATGACCATCACAAAAGAATATTATCAATTACTATCATTATTCTTGCTTGTTACACCCCTTAGGTTGCTTCCTTTGCTACATGACTGTGTGAAATCATGCAGCAGTGAGCTCAGAGTAACCAAAAAGAAATTACAGCACACTCTGTGCTCTCTGATTAAAGCCATGAGTGAAAGAAAAAAATGCAAAATTGGTGTCCTGTGTTAAAATTCCCTTTTTTGTAGACCCCAGTCTCCTCCCTACATTATTATAATTACTACAGCCACCAGAGGGGTTATCTTTTAGAAGTCACTTCACAATAAAACAACTGTTCATAATAACCAGTTTAAAGTCACTTCTTGGGGGCTGTCTGTCAGTTATATATTACCCATTTTAAAGTCTCTTAGCTCTTACCTCTTAACTTTATGACTTGTTGATTTCTTATTTTCTTTTGATTCCTATTTCCATATCAGGTAAGCTACTTGTGATGTATGCGACGCACACACACACACACACCGTTTATGCTCTTGATCACGTTTTTATTTATAATAACAATGCGCCGTGACAGCTCGTCCCGGTCCAGCCCGCCTCCCCCTCGACTCTGCCGTCACTATATAGACACACAGAAGGAAAACACTCATGGCACAATCGCCACGACCTGTGGCTCACCTGCCTCCCGGTACCACCCCCCTGAGCTCACCGCTCCACCCCTCCCCTAGGCTACGCCAGGGACCACCCCTCCGCCACACTACTGTAGCGCAATGCCCTTACTCCAAAGTTAGACTTTTACAGAAGATTGTCTCTGGCCCCTCTCTCCAGTTCAAACAGATTCTGGCCTGTGCCAAAGACAGCTGTTCTAATATGGTGACTGTCTGGTATAGCGACTGACACAGTAGCTTACTTTTTTGTAGCACCACAGCAGACATTTTGTCGATCTTAATGGTTGTAGGTCTAGTTTGTAGGTTCAGTGGTGTTTGCCTTTTGATATGGTAAATGGAAATAAACTAAGATTCCACACTAATTAGCATTTGCACATTCTTCTGGGGAGGGAAATCTAAACTTTCACATTAAACTGTCACGTCTTCTTCAGTGAACGAAAGAAGGAAACTACACCAACAAAGATCACCCTCTTTGCTAATCCCATTTCCTCCCTCTTTCTCTACTTTTCTTCATATTAAAACTACACTTTAAAGCACCTTGCAATCTGTCTCTCTGTTTATTCCATAACTTTCTTTTCATTACTTTTCCTCTATCACTTTCCACCCTATTACTTTATATCAAAGAATGACTCTGTTTATTCTCTCCCTTTCCCCCTCTCTCTCACCCTTCAACAACAACAGTGACGACCATACTTTCCTGCAGCCTCTCATCATCATCGGACGCCGTTATGAATTAACTCGGCAATAAATCAGCTGCTAAAAACCTCTGTGGGCTTCCTGCCGGCAACACACACATACGCACACGCACAAAGACAGGAAGACAGGTGATTAATTTTTGCTGGAGCTAAAAAAAAAAAAAAAAGTGTGAGAGAAAAAGTGTCTGTGTGTGTGTGTGTGTGTGTGGGGGGGGGGGGGGGTAAAGAGAAGAAGAGGGATGAGATGGAGGGATAGCGGACAAACACTTTAGAGGAGGAGGAGTTGTTTAGGGCTAGAGATGAAAAATGGATGTCATCTGGCAGAGAGTATAATTTTCATACTGTTTGTCATTTATTTATCAGGGGGAACAAATAGTAAATGGAAAGAAGAGGTTGACAAAATACAGTACTTTTTCAACGTATGTAATCACTCCCTTTCTAAAAAGTTGCATTTTATTGATTTTTTGACTTTTAGTATTATTTTTTAACATTGTAACACATTCTATTTATAGCATTTGAGGTACAGCACAGCACTTTACAGCTTAAATTAAATCATGAATGCTGTCAATTCAAACAGGTGCAAGCTGATGGCCTCATAAAAGAGCTTATCTCAATGCCAGTCCCATCAGCTGATGCCTCAGGTGATAGATTTCTACACTTCAAACAGGCAAATGTCACACAGAGAGCAGTATTTAACTTGCCTTGGCCTGCCCACAGCTGCAAGCTGCTTTGCAACACACCTTCACCCAAACTCATTCTTTCATGGTTATGTATGACTTCATCAATTCCATTTTTATCTTTAATGCTTATTCGGTTTCATGCATGCTCTCCTGACCATCATCTTGACTATACAGAACCATAAAAGTAAGAAAGGAGAGGCTGAGAAAAAACATTACCATGCATATACAGTACTATAGCCTTTGATATAAGTCAGCTTTTGATGTATCACAGTTGCTGAAAACCAGTGCTACAGGCACGTTGTCACCATTTGTAACTCCAGCTATTAGTCAGCAGAGAAAAAGAGAAAAAAGGAAAATCCACTAAATGTTTTTGTGAGAAAAAAACCCACTACATTTACTATATTTACGCACACAAATCTGTCCACTGTGTGTATGAAGTCAGCACTGACGGCTGCTGGGAAAGCGAGGTGCAGCCAGGCAGACGGAATTTATTTGTTCCGCAAACTTTGAAAGCATTATGTTGACGGACGACAAATATGTCTTCATGTCTGTCTGCTGTTTGCAGCTGTGCCTGTGTAGAATATGTGTGTGTGTGTGTGTGTGAGTGTGTGAGTGTGTGTGTCAGTGGACAAGGAGGTGTGTTTGACCTTGACTCAAACAGACATATTTATCATGTACCGGCTGAGTAGGTAAATGCAACACTTGTTGTGATCGGGGCACGTGTGTGTGTGTGTGTGTGTGCATGGAGATGCTTGGGTCTTATAAACATGAAATGAAACTGTGTCGTAAAGTTCAGCCGGGTGACTTGATGGTGTTTTAAAGAGCTTGTCACGGCAGGCGAGGTGTGCGTGTGTATGTGTGTGTGTCATGTCGTAAAGTTCAGCGAGGTGGGTCGATGGCTTTTTAAAGAACTTGTCAGCTGAAAGGAGGAGATATGTGTGTTTGTGTGTGTGTGTGAGAGAGAGAGAGAGAGAGAGCAAGAGGGCGTGTGTGCCTGACTATTTTAAGAGCATGTAAGCAGAGAGCACGCTGGGAAGGTCACTGAGTGGCTGAGGTTTAACTTTCAGGTCAACTGGAGGTCAAACTGGCTATCAGTCATGTCACAGGATAAACTGTTGCCAAGCAGATTTACTGTCTGATTTAATTGCAGGTGACAGTATTATAAGCAGAGATGTGTTGGTAGGATGCTTCGTCTCCCAATTCCATTTCAACCATCAGAAACTACTTATGTAAGTCCTGAAACAATACAAAGGGTAATTTCAACTTCAAAAGAACTAGACGTCCACATCAGAAGGTAGGTGTGTTGTGGTGGCAAAAGACTTTTGACCTATATGGCCAGAGTCTTGTCTGTGATGCTTTTAAAATGTAGCTTTCACTGTTTGGCCAGGTTTAGGCATAGAGGCTGATGTTTAAAATTATTTGAAACCTCACTAATACGTTTCCATAACTTTAGTTTAGACAGGACATGAAGTGAAACTGAGCCAAGATACTGGCAGCTCGACTGATCTCCAGCTAGCCCAAATTAGCGCATGTTCCAGTAGATACCCTTCTCCATATTAAATTGACCAATTTCATGTGGATAAGACTGTTTAAGCTGCTTCCCTCTACAATCGCTGTTGCAGCTGCAAGCAACTTTCCAACCCACCCCTATGCAAATAATAGTCAGAAATATTTCCGATATTTCCAAGAGAGACCTGGTTATTAAAGGTGGTTACAGGGTACTTCTGAGCAGTTTCCTACCAGATCTGCATGGTTTTTCAAACCAGCATGGGACTATTTTCAAAACAGTATGAGACACTCAGACAAAATATAACATGCAAAAACCGAATAAAATATACGTAACACACAAAATGTTTCTTATTGTGTTGTGTCACTATATTCCTCAGAGACCAAAGTTTATTTTATGCCTGCAATCATTTGATTGAACAGAAATCCATTTTTTGTTCCATTTATATTTCACAATATAAACCCTGCTTAATTTTTCTGCTCTTGTCTGATATCTGAGTATCTGTTTACATGATCAGCTCATCCATCTGCAGAGGCCAAACTGAGAGGAAGAATATTGCAGCATGCACTTCACAAAAATAACATCCACACAGGAATGTCTCTGATGAGATAAAGAGAAACATAGCGAGCAATATGAAAATAAAGAGATGAAGGCAGGAGATAAATGATTCAGGAGCGCCGTGAGGTAGACAACAGGGAAATCTGGGGAGGTTTGAGGTCCTGACCACTGATAGCCATCACAGACAACCGATAGAAATCTTTTTTATATATAAATAAACACACACACGTACGATGGGTGTTAAGTTTAACAGTATTTAGTATTTTTAGTATTTATTTATTTATTGTCATTGTCAAGAACAATGAAATTGCGTTTGGGGCTTCCATACAACCCCCAAAAAAAGAAGAAAATAATAAATACCCCTTAAAACCCAAGTGTACATATTTAACCCAGTGTGACTCCAATGCAATAAGACAATCCTTAGCAATAATGTTCGTAGAAATTCAGACAAAGACCTGAGAAACATGACAAAATACAACAATGCAACCCATTCAATATTATTGTACTGTGAGATATGATATCAGATATGATAGTTATCTATTTAAGAAAGAGGGGGGGGGGGGGGGGGGGGGCAGGAGGGGGAAGAGAATAAAGATATGATGCACCAATGCAGACCAGTTCATTGCTATTAAGAAGTTGGATATGGTTATTGTCCGTGAGAGGGGGGCAGAGAGTTCAGGAGCCTCACAGCCTGTGGATACAGTTCAACATCAGAGATCTGGGAATGTGTGCGCTCCGCAGTCTCCTCAGGTAGTAGAGGCGCTGTTGGGCCTTCCGTACAACTGAGGTGATATGGTTGCCCCAGGACAGGTCCTCGGTCACAGTTACCCCCAAGAATTTAAAACTGCTCACCCTCTCCACCGCCTCACTGCCAATGAAGAGAGGCAGATGGTTGTTATGACCCCTCTTCCGGAAATCTACAATGATCTCCTTGGTCTTTTTGGTGTTTAAGACCAAGTTATTGTCGTGGCACCATGACTCTAGTTGTTGCACCTCTGTCCTATAGTTTGTCTCATCATTGTTGGATATAAGTCCGAGCACTGTAGTGTCATCTGCAAACTTAACAATGAGATTGGACGCGCAGGAGGAAATACAGTCATGGGTGAAG
The DNA here is from genome assembly GCF_965226115.1 of Aulonocara stuartgranti. NCBI lineage: Eukaryota > Metazoa > Chordata > Actinopteri > Cichliformes > Cichlidae > Aulonocara > Aulonocara stuartgranti. Next base: position 26,588,899 of record NC_138955.1, on the reverse strand, counting down.
AGAGTGTATAGCAGAGGGCTCAGAACACACCCCTGAGGGGCACCGGTGTTGACCACAAGGGTGGAAGAGGTGTTCTTACCCACTCTGACACTCTGTCTAACACTGTGCAAATGTAAGTTTGGTTCAAATGGACATTGTATAACAATTTTAAATTAATCTGTTTGTTGTTGTTTTTTTCAAATTGATTTAAAAACAATAAGAATGCCAGTAATTACAAAAATGGTAAATATCAGCCCTAGTACCGTATTTTCCACACTATAAGACGCACTTAAAATCCTTTAATTTTCTCAAAAATTGACAGTGCACCTTATAATCCGGTGCGCCTTATGTATGAATTTTGGTTGTGCTTACTGACCTTGAACTGATTTTATGTGCTACACGGTGCTCAAAAATCTGTCAGAAAATGTTTCACTATAACTTTGGTAAGCTATGAAGGCACACTGCTTGATGGATTGTCAGAGCATTGCGGCTACCGTAGTCAGGAGCCTCGCAGAGTAATCTGGGTCCAAAACTCCGTTCACTTCAGGTCCCAAAGTCAAAACGAACACTCCGACATCACTGAGAGTCAAAAACTGTCTAAATTTTTTCATCTTTAATAAAATGATTAGCGTTGTTGTTTTACCAGGTGTAACAATTGAGTTTAACATCCAGGCATCCATGAAAACAGAATTTATTCAATTTAACGGAGTTAGAAGTTAGCAGGAAGTTAGTTTGCTAGTTTCCACCTAAACATGATCTGACTGAGAGATTTCTGAAAAAATTAAAACGTACAGCTCTGCTGTCACTTCTAACATAAATGAAGACAGGAAACTAAACAGCAGTGATTTTTGTAGGGTTACTGAAGTTGGACTAGCTGGTATATAATGATGTACTACGTGATCGCTAGGGACACAGCTATGTTAGCATAACATAAACACAGTGAAGCTGGAGGGCGAATGCTAACTTTTTTTCCACTCGATAAAAGTTAATGGGATGGTTTCCAAAGGTTAGGGACAAATGCAATTGCATGGCTGGATTCTGTAAACGGATCAAACTAAAGTCAGGAGAACAACTGAGATAATCCATCCACAATACGAGGTTAGTCATTAATATACTGCAACAACATGGGAATAGATCAGCTGCGAGAGAATTCAACATTAATGAATCAATGGTACTGAAGTGGAGGAAGCAAGAAGAATGAGTTGAGTAAAGTTTGACTTATCTGACTGTTTAGTTTCGCTTAATGCGCCTCATACCCCGGTGCGCTCATGAATGGAAACAGACCCGTTGAAGACATGTTGAGGATGTAATTTAGCCATTTAAATCAGCTGTGTTGGATCAAGGACACATCTAAAACCTGCAGGACACCGGCTATTGTGGCCTGGAGTTGCCCACCCCTGGTCTAAGGCCTTAGTCTGGGGCGTAGAGACTAAGGCCAGCAAGATTCTCCCTTGGCAATCTTGCTAGTTGGTGAGTGGTTGCTGCAAAAAAACCCCAATTTATCAGAAACTAATAATATCTTTCTAAAGTAAAGGTATTCCTATCTAACACATTTCAAATGACGCAACTTTTGTGATGAACGGGAATGTTCGCCATTTTCTGATTTTCAGTATATTGTGAGTATTTGGAGACAAGTTGGAGTCTTCCACTCAAACTGCTAGTGACCAAAGCAATGGAAGGAGATTTCCAGTGCAGCACCATATTTGTTTATTTGGGGTTTTTTTTTTACAACCAGTTTCACTCTTGTGACTGCCAGAAAGATCCAGCAGCCATTTGCCAACCAGTCACTGAACACACATTTTCACCAAGCAACTGCTTGCATGAAAGCAGGTTGTGAGCAACCACTCTCAGCCGGTTGGAGAATAATATCTTCAACCCAGCTGCAGTGCCCATTCTGCGTCAGGTTACAAAAATCAAGAGGTGCGCTACCGTCTGAAGTGAGTCAAAACAGTGTTCTGCTGTGCAACAGGGCCGTAAAACGAACTAAGATCAAAAACTATTTTAGAATGTAATGAAAAAAATATAACTTTGTATGGATTACAAAGTAATATGCTTAGTATCAGGTAGCAAGTGACTCGAAACTTTAATTACATATAGTAATTGCTAAATGTATGTGTAGTGAAGAATTCACTCAAAACATCTGATTTAGTAAGTTATAGTGTGTTGGAAATAGCTGCTGTTTTTTAGGGTTTAAATGATCAAATTCTGACATATTATTTAAAAGGGCCAAAAATAGAGAAAGAATATGAATGAGGGACCAAAAAGGAAGGAGAGAAAGAGAGGGAGTAATAAAGCTAAAGAAAAGAAAGAGCTCTGTCTCCTTCTCATCCTTATCTATTTAATCTTACTGTCCCTCTGTCCTCTGACAGTCTCTCTCTGTTCCTCTTGTTCCTCTCTCTTCTCCCTCATCTTTCAATTCAGCCATTCAGGTGACCCACAGCCGAGGTTCCACCCCGTCAACTCAGGCGAGGACGAGAACACACACACACACGCGCGCACGTGCATGCATGCACGCAAGCACAAAAGGCCCTTCAGGAGGAGGGTAATTGCTTCCATTGCGATGGGAAAGGAAGGCAGAGAACAAGTGTCACTTTGGATTAAGCCCCGCCTGCTGACACAGCCATGGTGGTGAAACCCCTGCTCGCTATGTGTGCATGTGCGTGTGATCACTGATCAGGGGACTGAGTGCCAAATCCAATCTACCTACTGAGAGAGAGAGAGAGGAGGGAGGGGGAAAAGAGGTTGAAAGAAAGGCAGAAAAGGAAACTGAATATAAAGAGATATATGAAATACATTAAAGGGAGTAAACAGAAGAAAAAGAGTAGAAGGAGGAGTAGGAGTAGCGATAAGATGATGTCAAAAGGGGATAAAAGACCCAAACCCAAACTCTTATTAATAGAGGGGGAGAAGAAGGGCAAAAATGAATTAAAGAGGAGAAATAATGAAATAAGCAATAGGGCAACAATTTAGGTAGAATAATTTTCTGATAAATATTTAGTATCAAGTACAGGGAGGAAAAGATTCAGTGACCATACTGATTACGAAGATACAATAACCATGTCGTCTGCAGAATTAAAACTAAAAAATTAAGGGATTAAAACTTGCTGTAACTTTGTGTGTGTCTGTGGCTGGGTGAGTGAGATGATGGTGTGGAGGAAGGGGGCCTAAAAATGATTTTTCTGCGTATGTTTGCACATATGTATACCCAACAACCAACCATTACGTGTTTAGTTAGTCCTGTTGTGAGCAAACAACAGAATGCAGCTCACTGTGTTTGTGTTGGTGTGTAGAGGCACTATGAAAACATGAACAACAAGAAAGAAGGAGAGAGAGAAAAATGCATGGAACAAGGTGAACTTAGGAAAACACTCTCATGTGCAATCATTGTGTATTATTTCAATTCTATTCTATTTTATTTATACAGCACCAAATCACAACAACTGTTGCCTCAAGGCGCTTTAAAGTGTAACATAAAGACTTTTCAGTAATGCAGAGAAAACAGAGAAAATCCCAACAATTATGTGAGCCCTTATGAGCAAGCTCTTTGGCGACAGTGGGAAGGAAAAACTCCCTTTTAACAGGAAGAAACCTCCAGCAGAACCAGGGTCAGGGAGGGGCGGCCATCTGCTGCAACTGGTTGGCGGTGAGGTGAGGAAAATGCGGTGGCATTATGGATGGGTTGCAGGCTTATCCACAAAGGTTGTGCCCCCTCAGTTGAATTCTAGTGGCATCTTTTTAGCGCTAAAAGTTAAATTGAGTCAATGAAAAGGATTAAAAAACACATTACTAATACGTTTATGCAGTAACAAAGAGGCTCTGTGTCTCTCATTTGTTTGGGCTATGTGCAATCATGTGTGAATGGACAAACAGCATTAATGCACTCTCACCTATTCTCCTGTTTTTTCAATGTTATTATTATTTTTTTGAATAAGTGCCTTCTCTCGCTGGTATGCCAGATACATATACCAACACAGCTTGGCTTTTCTGCCATTGCCACAAAGTCAGTGTAGTGATAGCAGATTATACTATTACATGGAATGAAACATTTAAAGATTAACCTCCCACTTCCTTCTTTTTAGTATAAACCCTGCATTATCTTTTTGAATAAACTTTATTCATCTATTAATGCACAAACAGAGTGGAGGATTTGTTTTTATGTCCATGGTTTGCTCTCCAAATGGTCACCAGTTAAATGCCCCGTATAGTGAGCAGACAATCCACACTGTCTGGCTGCTGGAAGTTAATGCAGTAATATAAAAGCTCACTAAAAATCCAATAGTTTTTCCTGGTTTTAAAGGCTACTGCCCTACTAGCATACTATATCATACAGACAACTGCCAGTTCGCAGATCACACCATGCTCATGAATTTGATTTGAGTAGTGTAAGTATATAGCCATATTTTTTTACTCAATACTAAAACAGGACAGATACATTTAGCATCGCACACCTCCCTTTCATAAAGAGTTTTCCAGAAATACAAGATTATCAAGTCAATCTTAGCTCTTAAAGTATCTTATCATATATACTTTCTGCATACCGCTCGATTTTATTGTTTGAGGTATATTAAAAAAATAGATAGCAATGATGCCTCTATGAAGATACCCTGGCTTTACCTCCTACAGCTAAATACACACACACAGCATCATTTAATCATTCTCCACTAAGATTCTGTCAATGGAGGGATCAACATGAATTCCAACAGAGAAGTGGTGCTACATCTTACTATCCTAGAAAGAAAGTGTAACAGTGGGAAGAGTAAGCATAAGAAGAAGAGAGATATGGCAAGAATCGAAATAGCAAAGCAGCAGGAGCAGCATGAAAAAGATAACTATTAAAAACATTTAAAAAAAATTATGGTTTAATTTCTGGAGAGGCTTGATTTCATAAAACAAAAACTTAAGAAACACTATGACTCGTTTAATCATACTTCATTTTAATCTTCAGAAAACTAGTATTGTGTCAAATTTTGAATGCAGACACAAATGTTGTCTATGGTATACATTTACTGTTCAGATAAGCTTGCATTTGTTAACCAGAAAACAATAAACAAATACAAAAAATATGCATTTCTCTGCAATACACTATTCTTTATGATGATACTGGTAGTTAGTTTGGCTTCATTTAATTTTTCTCTCTAGAATATGTTCTATGGATTGATTCACGCGATAGGTGTCTGTGATGGAAGGAAGAGAGACTCAATGATCTTCTCAGCTGTTCTCACTATTAGTTTTAGGGTATTGCAATCTGATACAGTGCAGCTACCATACCAGACAGTGATGCAGCTGCTCAGGACGGTGGTGAGAATGGATGGTGGGAGAGGGGCTTTTCTTAGCATCTGCAGGAAGTAGAGACGCTGTTGGGCCTTTTTTAGTTATGGAGCTGGTGTTGAGGGACCAGGAGAGGTTCTCCGCCAGGTGAACACCAAGGAATTTGATGCTCTTGACGACCTCCACAGAGGATCCATCGATGTTAAGTGGAAAGTGATCTCTGTGCTCGACTGAAGTCAACAATCATCTCTTTTGTTTTGTCCACATTTAGAGACAGGTTGTTGACTCTACACCAGTCTGTTAGCAGTTGCACCTCCACTCTGTATGCTGACTCATCATTCTTGCTGATGAGACCCACCACAGTCATTTCATTGGCGAGCTTGACTGAGCAGGAGTCGACTGTGCAGCATGACTTGCTGCACAGTCATGAGTCAGCAGACTAAAGAGCAGTGGGCTGAGCACACAGCCCTGAGGAGCTCTTGAAGCACTTCATCATGATGGGTGTGAGTGCAACGGGACATTAGTCACTGAGGCAGGAGACTGAGAACTTCTTTGGCACAGGAACAATGGTGGTGGCCCTAAGGCATGTTGGGACAACAGCAGTGCTCAAGGAGAGGTTGAAGATGTCAGTGACATCTGTCTGGTGGTCTGCACATTCTCTGAGCACTCTCCCAGGGATCTTTTCTTCACCAACATGTCATTCTGAACATTAAACCGTGCATAGAAGTTGTTCAGCTGTTCAGCTCATCTGGTAGGGAGGCATCACTATCTCAGGCAGATGTTATCTTCCTGTAGCAGGTGATGGCCTGGATGCCCTGCCACATCTACCGCGTGTCGCCGCTGTAGATTCTTCTGCCATGCACGTGCTTCACTGCTCTGATGGGTTGAGACAGTTTGTCCCTCGCTCGAACATCCCACGGAGCACTGTTCAAGCGATCATTCAGAAATGGAAGGAGTATGGCACAACTGTAAACCTACCAAGACAAGGCCGTCTACCTAAACTCACAGGCCGAACAAGGAGAGCGCTGATCAGAAATGCAGCCAAGAGGCCTATGGTGACTCTGGACAAGCTGCAGAGATCTACAGCTCAGGTGGGGGAATCTGTCCATAGGACAACTATTAGTCGTGCACTGCACAAAGTTGGTCTTTATGGAAGAGTGGCAAGAAGAAAGCCATTGTTAACAGAAAACCATAAGAAGTCCCGTTTGCAGTTTGCTACAAGCCATGTGGGGGACCCAGCAAACATGTGGAAGAAGGTGCTCTGGTCAGATGAGACCAAAATGGAACTTTTTGGCCAAAATGCAAAATGCTATGTGTGGCGGAAAACTAACACTGCACATCACTCTGAACACACCATCCCCACTGTCATATATGGTGGTGGCAGCATCATGCTCTGGGGGGGCTTCTTTTCAGCAGGGACAGGGAAGCTGGTCAGAGTTGATGGGAAGACAGATGGAGCCAAATACAGGGCAGTCTTGGAAGAAAACCTCTTGGAGTCTTCAAGAGACTTGAGACTGGGGCGGAGGTTCACTTTCCTTGAGCTTCCTTGTGCAACGCTTTTGGCAACCTGTCCATCGGCCATCAGCATCAGACAACGCCGAAGACTAGAGGGCTTGTTTCCATAGCAACCACAGGATGCACAGCACTTCCAGCAGTTCCTGCTGAGTTTTGTATGATGCTTGTAATTTAGGAGAGTTTGCCGTTGGTAAACACAGCCACCGCTTGTTCTGGTGTCCATGTGGCTCAGAAGTCCCAATGAAACATGTTTATATCATACTGTTAAGTATGACATGTTAAGTCTATTTGGAAACATGTCTGTCCTTTACATAGAGATTCATCCTGTCACCTCCCAATGAGCAAGATATTTTAAAGTTTTCACACTTTTCTATTTTAGCAACAGTTTGATACATGTTTAAATATTTCCACAGACTGTAAAGACAAACCATTGTATGTTTATTCTATATATTTTTTTGTAAATGGTCTGGTTCTTATGTAGCGGTTTTCTACTCTATCTGAGCACTCAAAGCACTTTACACAACTCGCTCATTTGACCAATCACTTTTTAGTGCTATCTAGCTAACATTCATACACACATCCACACTCGGATGGATGCATCGGAGCTCAACCCAGGGTTAGTATCTTTCCCAAGGATATTTGGCATGCAGACTGGAGCGGACTAGGATCGAACCACCAGCCTTCCGGTTAATAGATGACTTGCTCTACCACCTAAGCAGGTCATTTGCAGCATTCTGTTTGAGTTTGCAGATACATTTCTTACTTTTACAAACAAGCTTTAGTAATGTGCATGCCATCATATATTGTCCGCGATGAACACCTTTTATGACAGCCTTATCGTAATGCTTTTTATCTCCTTTTGTCTTTAAAATGGAAAATTGCATTTGCATTTGATAATCCCTAAAAATGCAGATTTGAAAAAAAGGGACTTAATATGTATTTTGTCAAATAAAACAGCAACCATATTCACACTGAATTATTGAGTTTATATACATAATATATTACATTTCATAATATATTATGTATAGATTTTTAAAACCCGTTAATTTCCACTGTCATTTAGCCAATGATATCATTTATTCAATGAATGTTTATAATGTCCATTTTAGCTTCCAGACATTTAGTCATTTAATTTGACAACAGCAGTTATCTCCTTTTGAAGTAAACTTTAATGCGTCCATTCATTAATGCACAGCACAGCACAATTAAGCAAAGCTCATATGACTAATATGATAATGAACCTTATGGGGTAATAATGTGAATTTTATGGATATGAGTTGAGCGTATTAATTACTAAAGATGAATGGTTACGAGAATTAATCACAAAATCCAACTTACATAAATGCAGGGTAGCAAATTACAACGAGGCATCTTGTAAGAAACAGAGTTTTCAGTGTCAACCATTAATAAAAACAAAACAAATACACCCAAACTAAACACATTAATGAACACGGCCTCTATAATTCATGTTGGAAAATCAATCAGGTGCTGCTTGGGTATCATATTTCAGTTTAATCTGCCAGCTGAAGGAAAATAACAAACGATTTTCTTTAGTGGTGTTCCTGCCATTCATGTAAGGCTTCATCCATAGTACCGTCTATGGAGTTATGACTCAGATTAGTTACATCTAAATATAGTGGTATTTATCGAGTAGATATCACTTTATACCCACTCCATAGGCTAGTAGGCTGGAGTATACTACAGCATCACAAAATATTTCCAATACTCAAGTTCACAAAGCCAGTATGAGCAGAAAATTAAGGGTGTAGAGGTCTGTGTTGTTGATGGGCATGTAACATGTCTATCTATATGACATTAAACGTGTATCCTCCCGCAAACCTTCAAATAAAGCATTTAGTTGCTTAGTGTTGTTATAGATGGATGGCAAAGAATGTGAATTGAGATTTTACAGAATTCTCCAATACCACCTTTTTATCTGGGACCTTTGTGCCACTTTCAAAACTGGTCATTTTATTTTATGCCTGCAGTAGATTCTGAATTGATAATGTGGGTTTATTTTCTTATCCTGTACCAAGTAAATATTTTCCTTATAGCATTTATCTTATAAAACTGCAATGCCCTTTCCTAAGATGGAACTTTGAAATAGATAAAAGTTCAATTAACCCTCTCAAGGCAGGCGTTGCCGATTTGCAACAGTTAAAAAACTAACAACCTGATTACCCCACATACATATTTTATGAGGTTTTTTTACTCAGAGGTACCACTGCAGGACTTGGTTGTGCATTAGCAACAAAAAGTTTAATTTGAGCCTGAGAGGGTTAAATTACACATTGGACTGTACAGGACACAAACTCATCTGTAGATATAGTCATATGAAAAACTAAGAAAACCCTTACTGTTTCCACAGAAATCATGAAGGTAAACAACACCTGCTAATTCAATGCACTCGATTAACTGATCATCAGCTAGGTTTTGGCATTTTGCTGGTTTGGAGCATTTGGGTGTGAATTAACAAAATCCCGAAATGTTCCCAGGAGCAGACGTCCCACCAAATTCACCCCGAGGTCAGAGAAATTTCACAAAGAGCTACATCTCAGACTGCACAAGCCACAGTTATTGGATTAAATGTTAAAGTTCATGAGAGTACAACTAGAAAAATGCATCTTTCACCATCTTACAATGCTCTGATTGCAGCCATTTCCCCAACTCTCTGTGAATGGCATTCATGTCCATTGATCAATGGTCTCTGATCAGTGGTTGTTGATCAATGGTCATGACAATTTGCATATTAGTGGTCAAGAAACTGACCTCACAGCCCATTGTTCATTCAGTGGGCTAGTTTCAGTCGTTGTGCAAAGGTGCTATTTATAAAGTTGGGGAAACTTGAGACTGAAGAAGCCCCACTGAAAACGTTACGTTCAGATGAACAGAATCAACTTTTTGTGATTTCTTTACGTGGATGATTGAGCATGCATCAAGACAAAGAATGTTGCAATGGCACAGTTAAAACCACAAGCCAACTGAAATAAGTGAACTGTGCATAAAACAATACCCATGAGACTACATTATCTTCTTCATATGGCTGTAAATGCAAAAACAATACTGTTTCCCAAGTACGTTTAAAGACAGAGTCTATATGTGGCATATACAGTGGGGCAAAAAAGTATTTAGTCAGCCACCGATTGTGCAAGTTCCCCCACCTAAAATGATGACAGAGGTCAGTAATTTGCACCAGAGGTACACTTCAACTGTGAGAGACAGAATGTGAAAAAAAAATCCATGAATCCACATGGTAGGATTTGTAAAGAATTTATTCGTAAATCAGGGTGGAAAATAAGTATTTGGTCAATAACAAAAATACAACTCAATACTTTGTAACATAACCTTTGTTGGCAATAACAGAGGTCAAACGTTTACTATAGGTCTTTACCAGGTTTGCACACACAGTAGCTGGTATTTTGGCCCATTCCTCCATGCAGATCTTCTCGAGAGCAGTGATGTTTTGGGGCTGTCGCCGAGCAACACGGACTTTCAACTCCCGCCACAGATTTTCTATGGGGTTGAGGTCTGGAGACTGGCTAGGCCACTCCAGGACTTTCAAATGCTTCTTACGGAGCCACTCCTTTGTTGCCCGGGCGGTGTGTTTTGGATCATTGTCATGTTGGAAGACCCACCCTCGTTTCATCTTCAAAGTTCTCACTGATTGAAGGAGGTTTTGGCTCAAAATCTCACAATACATGGCCCCATTCATTCTGTCCTTAACACGGATCAGTCGTCCTGTCCCCTTGGCAGAAAAACAGCCCCATAGCATGATGTTTCCACCCCCATGCTTCACAGTAGGTATGGTGTTCTTGGGATGAGACTCAGTATTCTTCTTCCTCCAAACACGACGAGTTGAGTTTATACCAAAAAGTTCTACTTTGGTTTCATCTGACCACATGACATTCTCCCAATCCTCTGCTGTATCATCCATGTGCTCTCTGGCAAACTTCAGACGGGCCTGGACATGCACTGGCTTCAGCAGTGGAACACGTCTGGCACTGCGGGATTTGATTCCCTGCCGTTGTAGTGTGTTACTGATGGTGACCTTTGTTACTTTGGTCCCAGCTCTCTGCAGGTCATTCACCAGGTCCCCCCGTGTGGTTCTGGGATCTTTGCTCACCGTTCTCATGATCATTTCGACCCCACGGGATGAGATCTTGCGTGGAGCCCCAGATCGAGGGAGATTATCAGTGGTCTTGTATGTCTTCCATTTTCTGATGATTGCTCCCACAGTTGATTTTTTCACACCAAGCTGCTTGCCTATTGTAGATTCACTCTTCCCAGTCTGGTGCAGGTCTACAATACTTTTCCTGGTGTCCTTCGAAAGCTCTTTGGTCTTGGCCATGGCGGAGTTTGGAGTCTGACTGTTTGAGGCTGTGGACAGGTGTCTTTTATACAGATGATGAGTTCAAACAGGTGCCATTCATACAGGTAACGAGTGGGGGAACAGAAAAGCTTCTTTTTTTTTTTTTTTCTTTTGGCCTGTCCCGTTTGGCTCTTTTGCCATCAGAATTGTTGTCTAAAGGCAAAGAAAGATGCCCAACGGATTTACTTTACCAAACTGACCATCCCAGCCTTGCCGTAATGGTCCATTTGATTCACCTTTTATTGTTTATTTTATTTTCACTTACTGAATACGGGACAGACTTGACTGGGGGAAAGAAGGGGAGAAAAAAAGAGGGAAAGAGAAACAGCTGAGAAGAGGGACGGGGGAGAAGGGCAAAAGACAAAAACCAACAGAACGGGCAGAGAAAAAAAATGCATATATCAATCACCTGGATCACCTGCTGAGAAAGAAAAAAGAAAGCAAGCAGAAGAGAACAACAGAAAAGCTTCTTGCAGAAGACGTTACAGGTCTGTGAGAGCCAGAGATTTTCCTTGTTTGAGGTGACCAAATACTTATTTTCCACCCTGATTTACGAATAAATTCTTTACAAATCCTACCATGTGAATTCATGGATTTTTTTTTCACATTCTGTCTCTCACAGTTGAAGTGTACCTCTGGTGCAAATTACTGACCTCTGTCATCATTTTAAGTGGGGGAACTTGCACAATCGGTGGCTGACTAAATACTTTTTTGCCCCACTGTAGACTATGTTGCTCCTACATACTGGCACATTGTCTCGGACAGACAATGTGCCAGTGTGTAGGAGCAACATGAGAGTTACCAGCAGGTGGTTAGAGTAGATGGTAGCAGTACAAACTACTCAACTCTCACAGCACAGACCAAGTTAGGTTTGCTGCCACACTCATCTCTGTGGAAAGGTTTGGGCAAGGTTTAGGTTTATCGATTTCATCGATTTCAAGGATTTCACTGATCTCACTGATTTTTACTGAATGGAATGCTTGAATAAAAGCAAAAGGAGTATTCAGAAGATCAACAAATGAAGAAAATCTAACTTAAACAATGAGGTTATTGATTGACAGGGAAGAGCAGACCACAGATACTGAAGGGCAGTGCCAGGGATGATGAAAGAGGGATGCAAGAAGAGGAGAAGGGCGAAGCAGCTGCACGGGAAAGTTTAATCATCTTCACCTTTACCTCCTCTGACCTTGCCCTCTCCCATTCTCTCTTTTTCTTCTTTGCTGTGATCTTTCTTTCTCTTCTTTTGAGATTTGTTGTTTTCCTCTCACTTTCCTTTCTGCCTGCTCCTGTCACCTACATTTCATTTCTCCCATTGCACCACCCTCTTTTCACTTTCTTCTTTCTGCTCAGCACCATTTACCCTCCGCATCCATGCTTTTTCCTCATCTCTTCCTTCCTTTTCTTCTGTCTTTTCCTTCCCTCTCCCTTACTTCATCTTCTTTCTTCTCTTTCCACCCCCCGTCTCCCCCCAGCACTTTTCTTTCCCCATCTCTCCTCTCATGCTCGCCTTTGTCTCAATCCTATTTTCTTCTTTCCCTTTCGCTCATATTTCCATCCTCCTTCTCATCTCCCTTTCCTCGTTCTATCTCCCCTTTTCGCCTACAGTATGTCCTTACCTCCTCTCCTTTATTCTCCCCATATCCACATGTCCTCCCGTTACTCCTCCCCTCTCCTCCTCCTCCTCCTCCTCCCTGGAATCAGTGGTGTGGAACAGTTCAGTATTAGCTCTGAAATTAGCAGCAGTCCCTCGTTAAAGACTTGGCAGGAGCGCACACACACACACACACACACACACACACACACACACACACACACACACACACACACACACACACACACACACACACACACACACACACACAGTAGGCAGTGTTAATGGTATAAAAGCTGCTGCCACCTCGGAGACACAAAATTACTTGAGCCCCTATTTCTCTTCATGTCTTTATCATTTCTTTTTTTTTCTCGTACAGCAATCTGTCTGCCTCTTCCTCTCATCTCCTCTTTTCTTTTCCTCCATCGCTCTCTCTCATCTCCATCACTTCCCCGCTCACTTCCTGTATCTCTCCTTGTCCTCCTATAACCTTCAAACAAAGAGACAACTCTCTCTCTTTCTCTCTCCTCCTCCTCTCTGGCCGACAGCCAGCAGACAGTGAATGAGTCTTCCTCCCCTGACAATCTCCATCATCATCCTCTTTCTTTTCTTTTTCTCTCTCCTTCTACTCTTTTTCACACACCTCCTTCCCCCTTTCCTTTTAATATCTCTATTCTTGCCATTTTTTCCTTTCCTAATACCTTACCACCTTAAACCATTCCTTCCTTCCTTTCGGTCCTCTAGAATTGGCTTTTCTTGTCTCTCCAAAGTTTCTCGACATTCTTTTAAATATTTTTTTGATTGCAGCCATGGCCTTTGTCTTCTCTTTTCTGCTCATCTGTCTTATCTTTCCAGCCCTCTCACCTATCTCCTAACTTCCACTGCTACCACTTGCTTGCCCCCTCATGTGACGCTCCCTTATGCGAGACTCTTATTGGCAATGTCTTCTAAAGGCATTCTAATGAAAATTATTTATAACACTAGTTCCTGATCTGTTGCTGCGTAAGATTTTCTTAGGTTGAATGTTTATTTTTGATTAGAGTGCCAAGAGAACTGAAACAGATGCACTGGCATTGAAATACAAAGGTACTATAAAGTACTCTTCTCAGAGTAGAGCATGAACTTTCCTCATTATATTCAAAGAAATGTATTTTGCCCCTTGGTTTCCCCATCGCTTTTCATGAATTTGATCATTTTTAGATAATTTCCACATGACATTATTGCTCAAGTGGAATCACACTCACACATGCGTGCACGCACACACACACACAGCAGTGTGGTGTAGATAACAACACGGTTGCATTGCTGGCCAAGGCAGAGTCAGGACCCGACAGAGGGATGCCTGTGTGTGTTTACGTGTGCACCATACGTGCTTGAGGTGTTTATGTACTTGTATGTGTGTGTGTGTGTGTGTGTGTGTGTGTGTGTGTGTGTGTGTGTGTGTGTGTGTGTGTGTGTGTGTGTGTGTGAGAATGAGAATGAGAAGCAAAGAGGTATTTTGGCAGAATATCGCACGCACACGAGTGTGGGGTAACCTCTCCACAGGCCTCTGAGCTCTACAGCGTTAATTAGTTTGGCACTGGAGTCAGAACAACATACCTTTGGCCTACAACACTCCCCTACATGCACGCACATGTGCAGCCAAACACACACACACACAATCACATCTATACGGCACTACAAAGAAACAAGAAAGTGTTGCACGCTGTTCCTGATGTGAAGCTGGAGAACATATACGCCCACACAACTATCATAGATGGCTGCATTCCACTGCCTGCTTCTGTGGACGATGGGTTCCTACCACAGCTTGCTGGGATACTTTCTCTGCTATTTCAAATTAACATGCTGGTGAAAGGGATGTTTGTTTAGGCATTGCAGTAGTGAAAAAAAGACCTAACTCTGGAGATAAGCTGAGAGCAGACTCTCAGAAGAGGAAGGGTTTGCAGCCGATGTTATCATGTTATACAATCATGGCTGAAATAGCAGAAAGATGCAGAAGAAGAAAAGGTGATACGAACACAAATAAACAATTACATTGAATTGAAAATTGACCCTTTTCCTCTTCTTTGATCTTTTGAGAAAAACTTTCCACCTTATTTTGCTACATATATTTGGAAATATGAAACCAAATGTATCCATTAAAGTAAAATAAAAAAATAACACTCTTGCTTATATTTTTTATTTTCTGCCAAAAAGCAAATGTGACTAAAGGTTTGGGAATCACATACAGAACCGTCAAAAACCCAGACAGGACCCTCTGATCTAACCTAATCTAACGACACAGATCACTACTTCTCAAATAAAGTCATACTAAAACTGCAGGTACACAAAAGTACACCTGGACCCCGCCCTGCAACCATCTCATTTGCCTGCCGAGTAACGCAAACGCAAAGAGACACAAACAGACACACATCTGTTGGGTGCCACCCTGCCAGCATCCCCGGCAGTGATTGATCAAAGCAGGTTACAGCAGCCTGGTGCTGAGGCCAGGCTGCAAACCACACACACACACACACACACACACACACACACACACACACACACACACACAATAAGGTTGCCTTCATTCATTTTAGATGAGCTGTCTTTTCCTCTTTTCTTTCTTTATTCTGATTTATTTTGATTTTGATAAAATGCTAGAAAATAGCAGCAATTTTCATTCTTGACAACCAAAATCAAACTCTCTCAACGCAACTCTAATCTGGTGTGGTGGGCTTTTGACCAATTTTTAACTGCAGGGAAAATAATTTGTATAAATTCTGCCCAATGCAATTAATCAGTGTCTGAACAGTCCATGCAAAGAAGTTATGGTTCCACTGACTTCAGTAACTAAAACAGTCCTGACTCAGCTTGTAGATGGTTTGGGAACTTATATGGAAAAGTAAAATCAGAGTCCCAACAAGTTAGGGAACCTGGTATCGTGTGAACACACACACACACACACACACACACACACACACACACACACACACACACACACACACACACACACACACACACACACACTATTGGCTTCAGGCTGTTTTTCTACAGCAACCTAAAGGACATCTGCCTTACGTCCTTAACAATGCACCAGCTCCCAGCTTGTGGTTTACAGTCTAAAAGTGGACTGCTGGCAAGTTGTAGTCACATTACACATTGTGACATATCACCTCTCACAGTAACATATTTAACTTACAATCATCCAGGAGCTGCATACTGACAAAAACAGCAGTTATTATATTTCAGTTGAAACTTCCAATATAGGTCAATTTAGGGTAATCTGCATGGCAAGCTCAAGATGGACAGACATTATAGAAAATGATCAAACAATCTTCTTTGAGTAAGCACTTGGCAACAGTAAGAAGACCGAAACAAGAACAGCAAGTGTTGCCACTTGGCAACCAGCTGGGTAACCCCTTCAGGCACTTGTTTGGAGAGTTATTTTGAAAGCTCTGTTGAATAAGACAGATCCATACTTTGATTTGAATGTTCACCGGGATATTTTAAAAATGTATAATTATAGAAAAATCTGTAAGAAAAAAAAATAGGACTTCTTCAAAATGTAGTGACTTTGTTCCAAAAAAGAAAAAACTCATACACACCAAATATGATTTATATTCTCTTGCTGCAGTCCTTCAACTCGAGCTTCTAACTGTACAGTTCATGCCACTAATCGATCCCTGCTCTGTTGTTCATGTGAGCCTTGAATATTTTAAACTAATATTGACATCCCGAATTAAAAGTTTAAATCCCACATTGAATGTTAAACACTGATATAAAAACGTGCACAGCACCCAAACGGCAATACATCATACCTAAATGTTTATCATCAAATGTCAAGTCGAGTCTGTCTTTTTCTACCCGGACACACCGCTCTCTTTGTATTTTCCAGAGTTCCTCTCTTGCTCCGTGTGTGTGTGTCTTTGTGTGTCGTCCTCTCTGCCAGAGATCTTGTTTGTACAAAGCAACAGAAAGATGAATAATTGATGCTGGACGCAGTTCACAGCACGCTCTCTCTCTCACTCCAGCCATCCTACACCTCACTTTCCCATACTTGCTAACTTCCCCTCCTGTTATTGTTATTGTTGTTATTGCCAGTGTCAATAATCATAAAAAAAATAAAATAAAAAAGAAATAGCAAAAACACACACGCCAGGTTAGCTTCAAGAGAACAGAAGGGAGAAAGGTGATTGGTCCACAGCCATGTAAACCCATACACACATTCCTGCTGTATATGAGACCACGGGAATATCAAAGTATCATAAATCACAAAGCAGGACAGATATACACATGTGTAATGTGTGCGACCGCTCTTTATGCAAACAGATTGATAGTACTTGCTGTACTGTTGTTCTATGACAACCCACATAATATTGGGGCAGCTAATTCAGAACCAGCTAGAAGCACTAAGTAAAGGAAACTGTTACATTAACTAGAGAGCTGATGTGGAGACCAATATATATTTTGAAATATTTCCATCCATCCATGGGAAATGGACTGATGCTTATATAGCACTTTTCTACTTTCTCGGAGTACTGAAAGCACAACCCAATCACGTTCTCCAGGAATACTGCAGACTGGAGGAGCCAGGGATCAAACCACCAACCTTGCGACCAGTAGGAGACCTGCTCTACCTCCTGAGCTACAGCCACTCCGTCCGTCTGTCCATCCATCCATCTTCTGTTGTTTATTTAGGTTTGGGTGGTCGGGGCCAGCATCAGACAATTAGAAAGTTAAAAGTCAGCTAAACTACACAATTGAACAGATAAATAGCTTGTGTGTGTGACTAGGTAAAAAACTAGTTGGAGATCTAGCCCTTGTTGTAAGAGACCTGGGGTTTAACACAGCACAGATCACCTATTCCCTGCATAAAGGCCAGCAGATGCATTTCTACACATTCAACTGGCAGATCTCTATTTGAACTGCTGAAGTCTGCCAACAGTTACTAGGCATCAGCAAGCCACTTTGCAACCCACCTCCATCCCAGCTTCATATCCACCTTTCATTATGTGTCTGACTTAATCAGTATTATATTTTTTGTCAATGATACTAATAGATGTAGGAAGGAAAACATATTAAAAACAATGTGGCAACATAAATGAAAGCAATTGGCAGAGCCAAGGGATCGCAACACCAACCCTCCAATTAGGCAAAGACCTATTCTATTTCCTGGACCACAGCCACCACAACAATGCAGTTGGCAATACAATCGATGTTGACATAAACAGCACAAGTCATAAAGCAAAAAGTAACAAAATATGTAAGAATAAGTATAATGTAAGAAGAGGAAAGAAAGGGAAACGTAATATAAAAAGGCATGAAGGAGAGTGGTACATGAGGAGGCAGTGAGATATGAAGGAATGAAGAGGAAAATTAGTGTGAGGAATATATTGGAGAGAGGAAGCAACTAAAAATGATAGAATGGGAGGGGAGTGAATAGAATGGCGGTTAGAGGTAGAATGAGAGGAGGATTTGCATAAATACCCCTTGTGCTTTTGTTGGTGCAATTAGCTTCAATAGCTTTTAGCTTTTCACATCCACAATGTCTCTGTGTGGGTGTCTTCATGAAGCGAGCTGCATGCTATGATATGCCTGAGTGTGGGGAATTAGAACCGAAGAGCTGGTTACATAGAGAGAGAGAAGAGTGGATCTTCTCTCTCTCTTGTAGTGTTTCACTACAGGGCCGGAATTCATAGAAGGACTACGTGGGCCATGCAGGGTCCCATGGGGCTAGCATGGACATTCAGGGCCATTTCTTTCTACAAGGGGCCTCAATATGAGCAATTATAACTTCAGACTTATTCCTACTCAAGGCCATATAGGGTCGGCAGGGTTTACTGAATAGCTCACACTGTGGGGCTTAGAGGAACTCGGAGACCACAGATTCTTTTCAGTCTTTTCATGCTATAGGCTTTAATGTAGCATAACAGTCCAGTTATGTCCCTCGCAAACCAACGTGCACACAGCAGTTTTATTCTGAACTCTCAAAAATGGCACACAGTCTTCACTGGCAGGCGTAGGTGCTCAGTTTTCAGATTTTGGATCCCTATGAAAACAATGTACTGCAGGTGGTGCAAATTATTTAATCATAGCAAAAACTAAAACATCTACTTTCTAAAAATACTGCAAGGGGTCCCCTGAGTTCCTGGATATTACAGGGTGTTGTTAAAGGAAGGGGTGATGCAATGTAACAGTAAAAATGCTACTGTTGCAACATTTTTGAAATGCATGTCTATCATCAAATTGAAATTAGCTTATAGTTAAAGAAAATCCAAGTTTCAAACTTTATTATACTTTTGTACTATTTCAGTCAAATATAATTTTATAATTTACATCCTACATAGCGTCTCATTATTTTTTTTTTTTAATGGGACTGCAAATTAGGTAAACTAAGCCTAAGTTTCAAAATATGCTCCCAAAGGGACTGAAACTCCCCCCAAAATACTTTGAATAAACAATTTCATGTTTTTGTCTGGCTCACGCTGTAGCAGCTGCAAACATGTTTCTGCATTTTTAATTATCTCGTCCTTTCAATCCCTCTTTTTTTCCGTCTCTCTCTCACACACACACACACACACATACAAAATCAGTGCATATGTGTGAGTTTGAGTTCTTAATCATGGCAGGACCTGGCGGACTCACTGAAGCTTCCAACAAACCAGCCGGCCTCCTGCCTGACCTACAGACACATTACCACCTCTCCTGGCCAGATGGACCTGTCTGTGTGCCCGTGTGTGTGTGTGTGTGTGTGTGTGCATTAGCGTCTGATGCGCGTCCTTGAATGAAGACGTGATGGTCAAACTATGTGTGTATCCATGTGTGATTGCGTAAATGAGAATGAATGTGTGTGTGCTAACTAACTGGACATCCCATCAGCAGAGCATCTGTGATTTCAGCTCTCCAGAGGGAGTTCCCTGTCAGCCAGACAGGTTTATATGCCCACCGGCACGACAACAGGATTGGGCAAGAGTCTTAGAGAAAGAACATCGGGGGCAAAGAGAGAGAGAGAAAGAGAGCGAGGGAGACAAAAAGACCATCTGAAAGAGGAGAGACAGAATTGCCTTTTGTCCAGCAATGATTAAGAACTTAAACCAGAAGGTGAGAGAAAATTTGTGTGTGTGTGTTTGTTTGTGTGTGTGTGCACTGGTATCAGCAGTCTCCTGGAGAGGAGCTGGACTCTGTTTCAGTCTGGAGTTGCCCTTGGCGAGAGGCAGCATGCTGGGGTGGGTATCTTAGTATCCCCTCAGCTTGCTGGCTGTTGGAGTATTTCCTAGTGGATGAGAGGGTTTGTTCCCTGTGCCTTTGGGAGAGGGAATGGGTCCTGACTGTCTGCGCTTATGTGCCAAATGACAGTTCAGAGTACCCAGCCTTCTTGGAGTCCTTGGGTGGGGTACTTGAGGGTGCTCCACCTGGGGACTCTGTTGTCCTACTGAGAGACTACAAGACTCGTGTGGGCAATGACAGTGAGACCTGGAGGGACCTCCCCATTCTACGAGATCTTCAACTGGCAGATTTTGGGAGGGTGAGGACACTGAGGCAGTTAAACAATTCCTTGGTGGCAGCGCCTCGTGGGTGGATGAGGTCCACCCTGAGTTCCTGAAGGCTTTGAATGTTTTAGGACTCTCTTGGTAGACACACCTCTACAAAGTTGTGTGGAGATCAGGAGAGGTACCTCGAGTTTGGCAGTACAGGGTGTTTTTTTTCCATCTTTAAGAAGGAGAACCGGATGTAGTGCTCCAATTACAGGGGGCTCACACTCCTCAGCCTTCCTAGGAAAGTCCATGCAGGGGTGCTGGAAAGGAGAGTCCATCCATTAGTCGAACCTCGGATAAAGGAGAAACAATATGTTTTTGTCCCAGTAGAGGAACTCTGGATCAGCTCCTTACCCTCTCTTCCACTTGTGCAATCTCAGAATGTCATCTCTGCTTTTCGCAGATGATGTGGTTCTGTTGGCTTCATCTGGTGGCAGCCCACTCTGGGTCAGCCCCAAGTTTAAGTATGTTTCATGAGTTCACGAGTGAGGGGAGAGGGAGATCAACAGACAGATTGGTGCTGTGGCTACAGTGATGTGGATGCTGTACCACTCCATCGTGGTGAAAAGAAAGCTGAGTGTAAAAGCGAAGCTCTCAATTTACCGGTCGATGTATGTCCCTACCCTCACCTATGGTCATGATCCTTGAGTAGTGACGGAGAGAACGAGATCGCGAATACAAGCGGTGGAAATTAGCTTTTGTCTGAAGTGTGGCTGGCCTCTCCTTTAGAGATAGGGTGAGGAGTTAGGCCATCTGGGAGGAGTTCAGAGTAGAGCCAGTTCTCCTCCACATCAAAAGAAGCCAGTTGAGGTGGTTCGGGAAACTGGTTGAGGTTTTCTGGGCATGTCCCACAAGGAGGAGGCCCTGGGGCAGACCCGGGACACCCTCCAGAGGTGTCCCAGAGATTATATCTCTCAGAATGGGAACACAGGCCACAGGAGGTGGCGGCCGGGGAGAGGGAGGTCTGGGTTTCTCTGCTTTGGCTGTTGCTCCCGCGCCCCGATCCTGGCAGAAGCAAATGGATGGATGGAAATATGAGAGCCTTGATTTCTGCTAACAGAGAGAGCTGAAAGCAGCCTGGAAGTGTGTCGTTCGGGTGTTTTGTTGGTCCATAAGTCCAACAGCCAGAGTGATCCCTTTAATGTTCATCTTGTCTTTATTAGACATTAATCTTAATCTCCAGACAACCTAACAATAAAAATCATCCTAATAATTGGTTATTTCTGAGATCACATATATTAAACCAAGAAGTATCAGGCTTCAGACTGACCAAAGGAATCAGATTTCCCCACTTTCCCAGAGGACCCTGATGATGTCCTGATGATTTAAGATTAAAAAAAAAATCACCTAGAGTCCAGACAGTCTGTATGGCATCACATTTTGTTCATCCACCTCCAGACATTCCATATCTTAAATGTATGCACTGAGTTTTTACCATTCAGTCCTCATCCCTTTTGCTTCTTTATGCTTATCGGTTATCATCGGTTCCCCGTTGCAGACAAAATTAAATTGTGTTTATGTTTCCATTTACTTTGTATGTATTCAACTTTAAAATAGTGCCTCATCATTCTGTCACATCACAGAGCTGTGATACGTGGAAAGACTTTCAGAACAGCTAGTCTGACTCCTAAAGGCCTCAAAACTTACAACAACACACCTAATTTGCAAGGAAAATAACCATAGACTGTATATAAAAGATGGATGCAGCCACTGGGACTTCAACCACTGGTTTGTGTAGTCTTTCTATTAGGCCACCAGATGAAACTGTCGGCTGTTGTTTTGTTTTGAAATCAGGTGTATCTGGCCAAAAATTAAACGCATGCGCCGGCAGCTAAGCTAAGCAGTTAAGTGACTTGTTCCGCGGTAAAGAATACACTGTGATACTAAAATTAGCAACTGAGACTATAAATGTTTGCTGACATCACAGAAAAGGAAGCCCCGAGTGCTGTTTTCCAAAAGACATCCTTTTGAGGTCAGAAGTGTGGTACCCCACTGCCCATTAGATAGCATGCAGATTTAAGGCACTTCCTGAGTAGCAAACCTTTTTAGACCAGGAAGCTACATTAACCTGTTACATACAGCCTATGAGAACAGGTAGTCGTCAGAGGACGACTCAAGTGATATGTGACAGCACTTTGACATGTATAATAGAAAGGACCATAGAAGGGAGACTGAATAAAGATTAGAAACAGACAACTGACTTTAGCTGTCTGTGAGATATGTGAGCACAAATGTTTTTCAAAGAAAGTAACTATCATTAGAAAACCAATGAAGGAAATTTCACAAACTAACAGAAATCAACTTCTTCATTCATATTATAATCTATGGAGGACAGTTTAACATTAGCAAACTAATTAGGGGTTAGTCACCATTTGAATTTATACACTAAGCCAATTAGTAAATTACCAACAATGATAACAACACACTGTAAATCATCTGCTCACCAACGAGGCTGTGTTTTTATTCAGAGAGACCGTTTAACTGGGCAGTAAAATGCCTCTTTATACATTTCACCCTGTTTGGTTTTCAATTCCAGCTAATGCAGTCACACTGCCACAATAAAAACTGTGGAGCTGATAATTAAAGGACTCCATAAAAAGTCTGCTTTAGTCAGACAGAATGAGCTGCAGAGTGTGTTTGGCTAACAGCATCAGTGATTGATCCGCCTTAAAAAAAAGCTCTAAACTGGTTTCATGAGAACAACAACAAGCACAATCACTGAGAGTGCAGACGGCTGCTACTATTACTGGTGCTTATGTTGTTAATGCTACTGATACCGCTGATAAACAGCAGTGTTTGGAAGACGGCACTGGTGATCGATCCAAACTAGTTTAATGAGGACATGAAACAGACAAATAGTTTGGTAATATTTCACATACTACTGCTACTAACTGAGTACCTAACAGATGGATGTGAAAAACAAAATCAAAGAGAGCTACAGACTGTATATAAAAGAAGGATGCACACTCCAATTTGAAAAGTAAAGCCAATGCGTAAGTCCTTTTAACGTTCATTCCTACTAATAGCCAGCAGGTGGCGATGCCTGTGAGTGGAAAAAGAAGTCTGATTTTATAGAACCTTGTGAGAAAATAAGTTATGACATTAGTAAAGACCTCCCTCATAACTGTGTGGTTGTAATTGCTAGTTTCAATTCTAGCAATTAAGAAAAAAAAGGGCAGGGAAGGATGTTTTAGGGAAGGATGGGTAAAATCTTCCCTCAGAGGGAGAGACTGATGGGCTTACAGTAAACTAAAACCAGAAGGTGAACAACTGAAGAGAAACATGACGTATAGAATGCTACCCTGAGGTGTAATTACCGTAGTGTGGTGGACAGCTCTGCTACCTCACAGTATGAAGGTCCTGGGTGTGAATCCCCCATGTGGTTTGGGCCTTTCTGTGTGGAGTTTCCATGTTCTCTCTGGGTATTAGGAAAATGGCTCGCTGGCAGTTCACTTTAAAATATGAATCTTGTCTCATATTCATTAACGTTCTCTTAGAAAATTCTGTCAGTTGGGTGTCCAATCTGGTAGCCTAATACACTATATATATATATATATATATATATATATATATATTTCTCTTTTTTTAAATAGTCCATGGGGCAAAAAGTTATAACAGAAAACTGAAAAACCCATTTGTACAAAAATTCATGTTTATAGTCGTGTAAAACGCTAAATTCTTAAACTGTCATTGAAAAAGGATACTTACAGGGCCACTGCTACTAAACTCTAGCCAAACATGACAGTTATAACAATCACTAGCAGTTAATATAAATCCAGCTAATTATCAACACTGAGATTACCCGAACTGGTACAATTCTTCAAAATCTTTGAGTGACACTGTAATTTCTATTGGTACAAATTATAATACTATAAATTCTATTACTGTTAAATTACTGCAATACCAGTAGTGCTATGCAAGAATATAGTAACTCTAAAATATGAGAATTCCATGTGCAGTTTGGTTTTAAATCTAATGTATATATATAATAGCTTAGTCACTGCTCTTACTTCATGGAACATGGAACTATTATGCTGACAGTAATACCCTTGATTATTTCAACCTTTACCTTATCCCGGTTTGCAAGTTAAATCTTCTGCAGCAAGTGGACCATAACTGGAAGAAATGGGCTGAGATCGTGCTAAGAAGCAGGGGGCGGGTGAGTGACGAGGGTGTTAATCACAATGGGAGATATGGGAAAGAGGAAAGAGTGGCAGATGGAGGAAGTGAAGAGAGGGAGCAGTTTCCAAATGCAGCGTGTCTATCAGACCATCATCCAACAAATATACTTTTCACGATGAACGAGGAGCCAATCTGAGAGCGTTTCACAGTTGAATCTCCTCAAAACTGGGAGATGCAGGCGGGAGGACGACCTTACAGCCTTTCTGCCTCTTTTTTTTCTGTCTTCCCCTCTATCTGTCAACCAAAGGGTCAAACAAAAGCGGCAGTTAAAGTCCTCCCGTTTTTGTTTGTGCTCCATTTTGTCTTCTTGTTTTCTGTCACTGTCTGACTCTTTCACTAATGACTGATGACTTGTAATCTTTTAGAATGTCTAGAGATTACTTCGAACAGCATTCAGAAAATCAATTGCTATTTATATATGACTTCCAAGCTTCGTGGCTTATCTAACAAATACTGAGGCTGTCAGCCTGCACACATAGACTCAGATTTAGGAAGTCTGAGTAATAAGACCTTTACACATGGAGCATGTGGCAAAAAAATGATGAAAATTCTGATTTTTTTCACGCAAATGTGTCCTGTAATGTAGTTACGCAGTAAAGGCATTGGGATTTACCAAGAAATTCATCCTCATTTAACTTTTAAACACATTACAAAAAAAAGAAAGTTGATATCAAGCGATGATGAGTCGGTCCTGATGTTTCTAAACAATAAAAGGAAGTAATGGAGATTCCAGGATTATTCAGTTCTCATGAGATGATAGCAGCAGGGAGAATTTCACGGTTTGATCCACGAGTTGAAGCTGTATCACAGCCGCTTTTGTACATATGTCAGGATGTCAGTGGGGCAGTTTGAGCTCTTGTTGGCAGAGTTAGGACTACTTTTGAGGAGCCAGAGAATTCATTTCAGAGAGCCGACTGACCCAGAGCAGCGTCTAGCTGTTCAGTATGTCTGAGGTAAGACAGGATTATTTTACTATTTTTTTATTATTGTTTATTCAGTACCGATGCACATATTGAGCTATGAGTGGACAAGCGCCAAAATGCAGTGTTCTGATTGGTCAGTCAGTCCAAAATTATAATTTTTTTTAGCACAAGGATATTCTTTACTTTATGTGTCTGGTGTGTAAAGGCCTTAGGAGCGCCGCCTCAGACCACACACCAAAAATATAATATAAATATAGTGTCAAAAAATTCTAATATATCCTAATATTAATAGTTAATTAATTAATACAGTAATCATTTTCACACTTCCCAGAATAAAAACAGTGCAATCTTTTAGTTGTAGCAAACATGTTGCAGTTTAATTTGTTTTCTGTCAAACTCAACCCTTGTTTCTCCTTCTTTCTCCTAATATATATATATATATATATATATATATTTTTTTTTTCAGCTGTACTAATATAAAGCAAATTAACCATCGAAAAAAGACTCTTGTACAAGTTCTTCACATCATTTCTTTTCAGACCCACTAGAGTAGACCAGGGTTTTTTTTTAAAGAAAACATTCTGTGCAAAGAAAAAAAAAAGAAGACAGACAGAAAAAAGATTTGAACATGTTTCTGTTAGTCCTAGCAAGAGATCAAAAAGACCACAAGCACCATAAAAACACAAATTATCCCCTTAAAAAAAATAAACCTGCATGCACGGTTAATTAGTGCTAACTCCAGGCAGCGCTGCAGCCGCTTCGCCTCCCCAAAGTCTCTGACAGCCGACCGCCAACGGCCTCCCGCGCCCGAGCCGAGCATATCTGAATCCAATTAAAAGTTAGAGATCACGTTCGGCTTCAAATCGTAAATGATGTGCAAAACCATACAACTTCAAAGGCGGCTGGAACTGAAATCAAAGGCATAGGTGTGCGAAGTCCTCAGGTGAGCTTGCTGGAGCTAATGGCCAGAGTTTGTTTTTTGGAGTGTTTATGTATGAAGCTCACATACAAAAAAATACAACCCCCCGCATTCATTTTCAGGCACCAAATCAGGCAGACAGGTGGGGGGTGCTGGATTTTGGAGTTTTTACGTAAGATTTTGTTTATCACAAACAGAGGCAGACAGACAGTCTGCAGTAAAGCATCGCATGGTGAATTATGTTTCTCACATAGCTTCCTGCATCCACATTTCATATCATCATGACATCAATTCATCAGCACACCTCTCTCTGGATCCCACTGGCAGCATTTTTTACTTTTTCTGTCCTTTTTTTTTTGCACTTTGCTGGTTTTGACCATTTTAAAGAAACTAAGAAGAGAATTTAACACAACACAATGCAGATGTAAAAGGGTTCAGTTCTCGTGATGATTCCACAAAGACGTTACAGCGAACCTGGCGATACCTTTAAAACTTTACAGTGAGTTTAGCTTGTTATTTAACTGTCCCGCTACATTGCAACTGTTCTGGTTCACTTTAACTGCTCTCATAAAGCCATTTTCTGGCCACAGCAAGCAGAGAAAAAGCTTTAAAAAGCCATTTTACACTACCTGCTCCCTATAAATCAAAGACAAACTCAGGGGAAGAGCAAGCCTTTTTTTTCCCCCAGTAGCTGGTAGGGACCAAAAACAGAGCTAAAAGAGACTGAATAGCAATCATTCATTCATCAGCCAGGCAAGAACATGATGCAACATCAAAGATTGTGTTGCTGTAATTGCTGGATGCCACTGTTGACTAACAAGCTTAGCATATTAACCTAATATCTCTTATACTAATGCTGTACTCATGAACTGCCCAAAGTGGCCAAAAATGATAACCATCGTTTCCTTCTTCCACATAAATCTCTATAGTTTTGCCATCTTTAAATATGCTTTAAAATTAAAATTAATTTTCATATATATGACAACAACTAAACACAGCACTGTCTAGATGCTAGGTGGTGGTGGTGGTGGTGGTGGAACTGGGAGTATAGGAGACAGGCATTCATGTTTATTCATTCAGCCGTGAGCTGAAGACCTGCAAGGTGACTGGCTGTCACACACACAAATAAATGTATGCAGGTGCAGGAAAAGACAAACACTCACACATCTGGCCTGTCTATCACCTTGGATCAGGGAGATAGAGGGAGAGGTGTGTGTGTGTGCTTGAGTTGTGACAGAGAGTAAACAACAAAAGCAGCTTTTTCAGTCAACTGCTGGCACGGCTGCTACACGGTTTACAGCAGTTATTAGTTAAATCACTACTTACCAAAACATCTCTCTGTCTTTGTCTCCTGGTTTTCTCTCGTTTTCTCACACACATATGCATTAAACTGGCAGGTGAGTGTTTACCACATCATGTGTGCATGAGGCACTTCTGAAACTACCATGGAAGCTGCGTTACACACTGCAGTATCTCTCACTTAATTTATACATTTGCAAGACTTCATGATTAATTGATTACTGGAAAAGTACTCATCAGATCAACTGCCAATGAAAATATTTGCTAATTTGCAGCTCTAATAATTGCACCATTTTTACTCCTTCTCCTGCTATCTTTCCCCCTGCTGTCATCTCCTCCTACTCTGCTGTCTTTCTTCCACCCATTTCCTCTCTGTAACAGGCTTTAGCACCACTGTATAGAGTGTGTGTGTGTGTGTGTGTGTGTGTGTGTGTGTGTGTGTGTGTGTGTGTGTGTGTGTGTGTGTGTGTGATCTTGTTAATATTTCACAGTACCCTTACAGGCATGTGTGAGTTTATTAATTATGGCTGAAATGTGAGTCAAAGACGCTCATGAATAATAGCAGCCTCTGCTGCCTGTCAGTCAAACTGCTGCAGCGGCCAACAGCTGGATCATTACACACAGGTAGCAGAGCCACACACTGTAGGTGTGTTACTATTACTGCAGCTTCAGCTCCTGAGATGTTACAATGATTTGATTTTGTGTTACATGGCACTGTGCAAAAGTCTTGAGCCAGCTTGCATTTCCTTATAGTTTGCTTCCAAGGAGCCAGATTGTCTTGTGGTCTTGAGGAAGTTTTTCAGGATTTCTGAATCTTATTAAAGTTTTTTCTTTTGTGGCATTGCTGCTTTTCCACTTCTTTTTTGTAATTTAAACTCTTAACACTGACATTTGAATCACTTAAGCATAAAAACGGTACCTAACTCAAGGGATGAACAAGTGTCATGTCTATACATGACAGAAAAATTCATTTTGAATCTTATCTTCAGTCACTTTGTTACTAGCAGTCTGTCACAAAAATGCATACTTTGTTTCTACTACTTTTAAAATTTTCATGATGACAGGCATGAAATAGTATTTTTGCACTAATAACATGATTTAACATGAACATGATTAAACAAGAATTATACTGGAAATCAGTGAGAACAGGTCTGATGGAGCAATGATTCCCATCGTGAAAACCATCATCGGTATGTATGGAGGAGATCAGAAGAGGGGTACAACAGCGAGTGTCTACAGCTACCTGTAAAACAAGGTGGAGGCTCTGCCATTCATTTCAGGTGTTTGAGATCTGGTCAAAAGTGATGGATTCATAAATTCTGGCATTAATGGTCTCTGTGAGTAAACAAGAAATAGTCCTTTTCTCTCAGGGATAGACCTATTCAAAATTTGGATCAGAGATTCAGAGTTTAGGTTTACAACACAACATTGATTTCTTCAAGGGATCTAAACAATGTAGCAAAAACTCATGAGTGAAGCCAACAACAAATGGTGAGCATTTCGAGGCATCCTACAGTATTTTAAGTTTTCTTTAGTGTGTTAACTGCAAACAGTGGTGCAGTGAGTTGGCATGAAAAAGGTCTACTGACAACTTCTCTCTCTGTTTATCACTCTCTCTCACACACACACATACACACACACACCCACACATCATGTCAGGGTTAATGCTTTCTGAGAGGGTTTTAGAGTACTTAACTTAGCATATTGTCATCAGCTTGATCGTCACTTCTCCGTGGTGTCTCGCCTGCTTCGAACTTTAAGTTGTGACGAGTGTTTCTTTTCCCTAAGAACACTTTTTACTTTTGTTACCACAAGTACAAAAGGAAAGTTCCAGAAAGCTCATCACTGACATTTGATGTTACGTAACTTCCTCAAAAAATAATTAAAGTAAAGCAAAATCTAATACGACATGCTGCAATTTCGAGATAAAATATAAATCAAATTAATTTTCAAAAAAGGCACAGTTGTATACAAAACAATTAAACAAAATGTTATGGAAAACTTTGTATAACATACAAAATGTTACAACCACTATAAAAAATACATTTCTATGTGAAGAAATACTATTCCTCCTGTTGCTTCAGTTATTACAATTATTATTACTTGAATTACTGTTATTACCATTGCTGTTACTGCTAATAATAGTGCAAGCCTGAATATCTAAACACATATCATATCTCTTTAAAACTCATCTATGCATGCATTAACATGTATATTTAAGCACACATGCACAAACTAAATATAAGTGAAGAAGTGTGCTATCCACACACACCAGAGTACACGCTTCATTGCTGTACTGACAGAGCAGTTAATGCTCCGGGTATCTAAATCACACATTACATAGACCTGCTTGACTTAATTTGCCTTTGATCTTTTTTTTTTCTTCAAAAACACCAAATTACAAATTCTTGTTCTCTTGCGCTCTCTCCTTCTCCCTCCACGGCTGTCTCTCTTTCACTGGACAGAGCAAATGAAATTAATAAGGAGTACATCAGAGGCAGTGGCTGCGCTCTGGCTGTGGGCTTTCTCTGAATTGCTGCTGCCTCACCAGGAACACCAGATTTCTCCCACCGCCCACCCCGCCTCATGTTTTTCTTAATATATTTACACTAATTGAAAATCCACCATTCCTCGACAAACAATCTGAATTATTAATAAGATTTTTATCGCTCTGTCTGTCAGCACACTGCGCTTAAGAATGAAATATTAGCTTTCATGTGTTTAAAGTTAGTTACATATTTTTCATGCTGATTTTAACAGGCAGGTAAAAGCAAGTTTGTATGTGAGAAGGTATGAAGAGTTTTTGCCTGGAAAGTTCACAGAAGTTTGGTTCGGTACATTCAGTAAGTACAGAAGCATTTTAGTGTCTTAAAGTCCCAGAATCATAAAGCTGAGTTTGAAATCTATTGATCCACATTACTTGATACATTTTCCATTTTCTTTATCTAGAATTAATTGATCTTTCCTTAAAATAGCCAAGTATGACTGGAGGTCATCTTCTTTTAGTGTCACAAACACCTGAGCACAAGCCCCACAGACTGCTCTGATTACACATACATTCATTGCAGCAGTAACACCAAAAATACTGTCTTTTCTCCTTTGCACACAAAAGTTTGAATTCACACAGCTAATAGAGATTTTATGGTGTCTATTCAGTAAGCTGTACAACATGATATCCCACTGTTAACGATCAACCAAGAGGATTAAGTCATAAAAATAAACTAATTAACAGACCAAAGAATGCTTACTAAAAACATATCATCTGCCTGATGCATCAGCTCTCAGCTCAGCCGTCTTTAGGTACATTTAATATGGCGACTAGCAGCACAAAACCATAAAAGAGAGGAAAAGATGCTCCATCTCATTATGTTTTTTTTTTTCCATTTCCATTTCCAAAAACCACAAACACAAAAAAGCACTTGAAATAAACTCTCCTCCTCTGAAGAAAGCGCAGCACATCAAGAACAGCAGGCTGCTTTTTGTATGCTATGTTAGGTTAAATTTAACAACGGCAACACCATAGACTACTCTCATTTGTAAAACAAACAAGGAGAACGTTTGTTTAATGTGGAATTATGCTAAACTACACTTCAGCTCAACAGGTCTGTTGCATGGATTCTGTTCTGTGGAATTTAAATTAGATTAGAGAGAAAGTGAATTCAGATCCTTTAAAAACTGCAAGAATTCAAATCTCCAAAAGCGCCTCAAATAACACTGAAAGGTATGACTGATGATTTCTTTCTTAAAGTAACAGAGAGTGGATCTGTTTTGTGGGTGAAGGAAACAAATATCCTATGAGCCTTAGTTCCTTTGCCTCTCACTGTCTCAACATTAATACAACTGAAGTAACTATATACAGCAACAACAAAAAAGCTGTGAGGATACTCCCTCCTCTCCTTAAACAGTTTAAAAGACACCTATAGGCACTCTAATGGAGCAAAACAGCAGGTTTTCTTCATGTGCACTGTGTCTCTCTAGTGCTCCTTCTTTCTCTGGGGGAAACCTCGCTGCAGTAACAAGCCTGTGCGATGCTGAAATAGTGCCGCGGGCAACAGCGAGCAGCGGCTCAGCGCAGGCAGGTGAAGACAGGGTGAAAGTCAAATCTTTTCACTGTAAACAAAAGCCCCAATATAAGCGAAAGTAAATAGATGTAGTGTGAATAAGAATGCTGGGTTGTTTGCTCGAGATTTGAGCGATTCTTTGCGGGCGCCACAGGTGGGTAGCTGTCCAATGAGGTGAGGGATTTGCTGTTATGAAGACGGATAGATGAGGAGAGGAGGGAGTTCTTGTGAGAAAAAGAGATGGGGAGAAAGGAGCCGAGATGCTATTGAACGTTTGTCAAAAATCTTAAAAAAGATGTCATTTTCAGCAGTTTCTCTCAGAGTGCTTTGGGACAAAGCCACATCACGCGTTGCCTCTCCGGTACATCACATGTCAAAGATGAGCTACACGCTGAGGCCTGTGCGAGAGGACTGAGGGATTTGTGGAAATAAAGAGTGATGCTCGCTGACAGGCTCACATGTGTTTGAGAGTCTAAAGAGGCCAAATAAAGAGTTCAGATGTTTATCTGCATGCTGCTTTGTGGTGTTATCCTCCAGGTACAGTGTAAGCCCAGTGGTGACAATAACTGCTTTGTGAAAGTGAAGCTGCCAGTAATCAAAATGGATGGGTAGGTTAGATTGTGGTGCTGTGTAAATACTGCACTCCACTGCTACAGCAGATACAAACTGATATTCCACAGGAAAGGTAATAAAAACACTAGAACAGGGAAGCATATTATTATAAGATGCCTTGCATAGCTGTGATTCAAAGACAAGAGATTTAATGTGCAAAAGTCAGTCTTCAGTTCTTTATATTTTTCTTTTAAGGAGCCAGACTTTCTTGGAATTTGTTTTAAGTGGTCTTGAGCAACAGTCCTCCAGGCTTTCGGATCGTCTTTCATTTTCAGTCAAGCCCTTATACCTGATCATTTTAGATGACCTTTTTTTTTTAATTTAAGCTGTTTATGCATTAAAAAGTTACCCAAGTCAAGGGATTAACTAAAACATGCCAACAATAACAAACTTTGACAGCATATATCTGCTCCAACAAGGAGCTATTAGCCAAAAACCTGCCCAATCTCAGCATGGCCTGCAGAGGAGGACAAGTGGAGGACAAAAGAAGTGAAAGGTCTGAAATCCATCTACAGCAGATCAACAGTTTTGAAAAGTCATGACCTTAAGAAACAGAAAAAAACAATCCAGCAAAGACCAGACACATGACCTGAGAGCTGCATCTGGCCCTTCAGCTGATCCGTCTTCTGTTGGTCGGAACGTCATCGGAAGCGGTCTCAATGAAAAGGTCGCTGTCAAGAAGTCATTCTTAAGAGATACAGGGAGACAAGCCAGTGACATGCCAAATTACATAAGAACTGGACCAAAAATCAACGAAAATTGGTCTTGTAGGTCAAATTGTCATCAATATGTTTAGAGGAGGTACAACAGTGGGTGTCTGTGGCCATCTGTATAACATTTCGGGGTACATTTGAGCCAGTGGTGTTAGGATCCTATCAAATCTCTTGGAAACATAAATGAAGAAACATCAGATTTTAATCCATCGTGCAATATTGAAAAGCGTCTGATTGGTTGTGGCTTCAGGTTTTGGCACGACAATGATCCCAGACACACTTCCAGTGCAGTAATAAGAATGTTTAATGTGTAATGCCACCGTCATGGACTTGCCTGGCCAGAGCCTGGCCCTTAACATTATTTAAGCAGCGTGGGATCATCCTGACAGAGAATGGAAGAAAAGATACCCAACATCCAAAGAGGAGCTTTGAATAGTCTTTCAAGTCCTTGCAGACTATTAAAAAATTTACAACAACACTTGACTAGTTGAGACTAATTTGAAGAACAAAGGTGGTCAAACCAAATACTGAATTTTAACCTTTTTAGAATTTTACAAACTTTGTTTTATAGCAATATATGAAGAAATGAGAGGTTTGCAGAGCATTCTGGGTTGAAGACATTTATGCACTTCAGAGACTTCTTGAATGTAGCTTGTGATATTATTATTTCTGTATTTCTTCTACCAGTGCATCAGAAGTGCTGTTAAAAAAGAGGAACATTATATTTTGAGCAACCCACAGCACTGAGTCACATCATCTTATAATCCTCAGTTAAAGTAACACTGGCAAAGCCTGAAGCCTAAACTGAAGAAGATTTTTTTTTACCTCAAAGTTTCCCTCAACATCTGAAATCTGAGTTTCATCTTTAAAAAAGTACTTTTTTTTTTTTAGTACTAATAGGTTAAATAAGGCTGATCTAGACTTGTATAAATACAAATATAGCAAGAATGGAAATTATTTTTAATAATCTTCCCAAAAAAAACTGATAATATGCAAAAAAAAAAAAAGCTGCAACCCAGAGCAGCTTCTAAATGTTTACTATCTCCGTTTGATTTCTTTAAGGTAAACAAGGTCTCAGGCAATATTAGCTAAAACTCATCCTGCTGATTCATTTCAAACAAACCTCATCAAGCATTCTGACTGTTGATTTCAGTGGCAATCAGACAGATGGGTCTCAAGATCAATGCTTTTGGACTACAAACATCACATCACGACTTCAAAAGATCTCTGCTCTTGCTCACTCGCTCTCTCTCTCTCTCTCTCTCTCTCTCTCTCTCTCTCTCTCTCTCTCTCTAACACACACACACACACACACCCTTTTCCCATGTCTAAATCTATACAATCCATTATTAACATGTTTCCTGCCAGACAAAGACACAGGTAGATGATAAAATATATTAAAAATAAAAGACATAGAAGAAAGAGTTAAATTATTGAATTTGGGTTGCTCTCATTGAAATAAAAAAGACAGAGATGGAGAGGAGAAGAATCTATATTGTGTTCTCGGGGAAGTGAGGGAAAAATCGAAGGAGAAAGTAGGTTAGAAAAGAAAGGCAAGGTGAGAGAAAGAGTGGCATCAAAGAGAGGCAGTTGAACAAAGTCAGCGACACGCCAGGAGTTGACTCATGCGACATGGGAGTGAAAAAAAAACAACCAACTAACATCAGAACACGTCACACAACTGCTCAGACAGAGACTAGGAAACAAGGTGAACTTGTCGCAAGGAAGGAGGGAAGGAACGAATGAAGGAGAGAAGTTATGGAGAAAGAAAGCGATAAAAGAAGGAAGAAAGCTATACGAAAAGTAAGTGATGGAGGAGGGGATGAAGTCGAAGGAGGGGAGAAAGAAAGGAAGTGAAGGAGGAGGAAACAAGAAAAGGAAAAAAAGGTAGACAAAGGAAATACTAGAAGAAAAGGTTTAAAAAAAGATGTGTAAAAGAAACATCTGAAAAGAAAGTATGGAAAGAAAGTTTTGGGAATAATTAACAAAAAAAGGAGAAAAACACAAAAAAAGAAAATAAATGACCTAAGAGAACAAAGAAAGGAGTGAAAAATTAAAACAAAAACTGAAAATATAAAACATTTAATTCTGAAAGTAACAGAAAAAAGATCAGAAGGGGAAATATAATTTATAATGTTTTGAAGCAGAAAGAAAAAAACGGAAAAACGGACAGAAAGAAGGAAAAATGAGGAGTACAGAAATAGGAAAATGGTACGGCACTGAACAAGGTCGACAACTGATAGGAAAGTGAAGTGGGAAAATAAGAAAATAACAGGAGGACAAGGAGAAGAAGAAAAACAGGGAGTCATAGAGGATGTGAGAGAGAACATGACCAAACGTGGAAGAAGGAAAAAAGGAGAGAAAGAAAAAACAGAAAAAGAAGTGTGGAAAAGACAGGAGGAAGAATAAATGAACATACAACAGGAAAGCAGACACAGGAGAGAAGACTGAGAGAAGAAAAGGTCCAAGAGAGAGAGGAAAGCAAGAATGTGAAGTGGCAGAAGATGAAGAATGGAGAGAAGGATTCAAGGAAGAGGGAGAATAAAATTTAGGGGGATAACACACAGGAGAGGAGGAGGCGAAGGAGGATTTATGTGTTTTTAGAGCTGTCATTTTGAAGGACAGAGCAGGGGCGGAGCAGCACACATGCAACAGCTTGAATCTCTCTATCTGAATCTGCCTGGTTCTGTCATACAGTCCCTTTCATTCATGCTCACCATGTATGTTTACGTTGCCTCTACTTTTTGCATTATTCTGTTCTCATCGTCACTGCAGTAGCTACGTTCTTCATGCCTCCCATAAATTTCTTATGAATATTCTGCATAGGTGAGCCAGAACAGCATCGACTTAGCTCATCCCACTCGTGATCCATCACAGCTAAAGCAACAAGTTTGACCTTGACTTTGAGCACAGTTTGGGTAAAGACCCATTAGGTCATCACTGTGATTAAATTTGATTCAATTCTAATCAGCAACAGGAAAATGAGTAGTGATCTTTTTGAATTCAAGTGGAAGGGGCAGACAATAGATGGCTCGCTGTGGCGTGAGCTCATCAGTCCTTCAACTAGATGACCAGTAGGTTTCTGTAGTCTTTATAAAACTAATGATTAAATGTCCTCAATCACTGATGTCTTTGACAGCTAGCTGCCATACTCTGGACTGTGGTGCCCTTCCTAATGGATGTTGTAAATCGGCAAGGTAAAGAGAGGAACAAATCTTGCAAAATCAGCCAGATGTAGATGATACAGAAAATGAATGGCTCTACTTTATATTGGTTGTGTATGAATAGTCTTGCATGTGATCACAGGATCCAATTGATGCATAACTCTATTCAGTGCAGCTATGTGGGCTGTGGACATTATTACAAGGAATACACTGCCGGTACCACAGTGTTACTTTTTCTCTTTGTTTTTCTTGTTTTTGGACTGTTTCATCAATCCAATATTCAAACTGCTGAAGGTATGAATTAGAAACATCTCTACCTTCTACAATAGATTCCAACATGTTGCCTATTTACCATCTTCATGTTCCACCAGTACAAACTGCCAGAGGGCACACACTGCAGTAAATAACCTAAACATAACAGTGGTCTGTTATAGATTACAGTTTTTTACAGACGCTAGGACACATTTCTCAATACTTAGGTCACTTTTGCAAAACTCCTCACACAGTGAGCACAACAGAAGTCTATGTGGGCCAAACTGAGGATCAGTTATCATTGTTTTGGCACAAAATGCATTCAATGACTTCATCTCTCAAATTTCATGAATTATTTTCTCACTCAGACACAACAACTGCCAAAAATCTTTGTACGTACAGGACATTTTTGCATGTGCTTACATACTGTTTTCAAAACTGTTAAACTTATGGCCAAAACAATAACACAATGCAAAACTTAAAAAGACAGCAAAATTCAACAGCAATATTTTATTGAAACATATTTTAAATCTAAAAATGCAGTTTAACCAGCCACAGCTGATTCTCATTGTAGATGAACATCTACACAGGTGTTACTCCTTCAATTTTTCAACTCCTTCAATTCTGGCAGCCAGAAGATTCTTTCCTAGGTGTATTGCCCTAGATGACATAAGATGTGATGTGGATGAGAACCTGTGGCCAAATGGAGAAGACCGAGTAGATTAGCATTACTATTGTATGTGTATCAGTGGATGGTGTGTATACAAATTCTTGTATTTTGGGATTACTTAGTGCAAAAAAATAAAAATACATAAACAAATATTAACGAATTCTGCATGATGTCTGATTCATTCCAGTAACATACATTGAAATTCTAAACAGAGATGTGTCCTTGTTTTACACAAGAAAACACTGTGTCATGCTATATGTTGTTAGTGTTTTTTAGGTCATTGTTTTGTGGGTGACAAAGTGTGTTTGTCGGCTGTCAACCTTTGCTAGTGTTCTGGAAGAATGAGTTTACTTGAGACCTGAATAAAGTGTTTTGGTAGTTGTAGTGCATTTTGAATGTGAAATGAACTGCTTTGCCAAGCTGAAGGTCAGTTAGGAGAATTGTGTGAAGAGTTTTGCAAAAGTGACCTAAGTATTGTGAAATGTGTCCTAGCGGCTGTAAAAAACTGTAATACAGTGAGGGGTTTGGTTTATTTCAGTATTTAAAATCATACTTTTGGGATTTCAAAATCACCCGGTACAGCATAACAACAAAGAAAGCCAGTAGGAAACAAGAAACAGTGTACACTTGTCGTTTTATAACTCACCCAGGTGAAACACAGTTGCTGGCTGGATTACATTCATAAGCAATGTGCTTCTGAATGAATACCGTGGCACATTTATGAATAGCAGGAGTCGACAGGAGGTGGTGAACACAGACGAGTATACCCAACAGTCTCAGCCAAGCAGCTTCATGTGGCTTCATCCTGTCGATGGTTTACCGGACCAGAATTCAGCCAAACTACCTCTCTGTCCTTCCAGTTTCTCCTCTTTTTTATTGTCTCACAACACTGAAAACACATATTCTCTCTCCTCATTTACACAGTCTCTTTATATCTTTTGAATGCCATCTTCCTGGTGTGTGTGTGTGTGTGTGTGTGTGTGTGTGTGTGTGTGTGTGTGTGTGTGTGTGTGTTTCTAAGAGAGGAAAGTGAGAATGGCTGCAATGCACATACTCTCCTCGGTACACCTGTCTCTTTTAGTTTACAACCACTCTGCTTATTTCCACACCCAATCATGCACGCAGTTAAAACAAACACATGCAACAGCAGCACATGCACACAACCTCACAAGCTCAAGCAGAGGTGTGCACATTATACAAATACGCATTCCCACATGCACATAATTAAAGTGACTGCACCAAACAAACCTTGTGTGGTAGTGTCTTGCCACACATACACACAACCGCATGAATACAGCTGTAAGCAGAGAAGACAGGTGGAGTGTATATCAAGGGCCACCCAGCTCCTACACCATTTATCTCAATTTCACCTTCTAGACACACGCAAGCACGCGTGCATTTAAGATTAAAAAAGCACATACACACAAGCTCAGCAGACATATAGACATTCATATACAAATTAATAGACAAGAACCAAAGTCAAATAGACACATTTTTTACTCCCCTTTCATTCTCCTACTTCTAACAGTTTAGTAAAATCCTGATGTTGGGTTATGTATAAATAAAAACATCTCATTTTGGAACTGCCTGAAACGCACAGAGTCGTTTAAATTTGTCATTTACTGTCAAGCCGAACTTTTGGTGTTTCTAGAAGCCCTACATGGTGTTAAGCCCATCCTATAATGAGCTATTAACTGCCGTCTCCTTTCAGCTCTCTGCCCGACTCCGACACAAATCCCCCCTTTATTCTCCAGTACTGTAATCCACCACTCGCACACACACAATAATACACAGAACTCGAGACACAATACACCAGGCCTCAGTTCACTTCCTGGTGTCAAATCCCCTTCTCACTGCTCACTTACAAAGACGGTAGAAGAGGGAAGGGTGGAGAGGATGAACTATCGAAAAAGAATAATGCAGTTTTATGGCAGTACACAAACACACGAGGATAATCAGACTGAGCTTTGACATTCATACTCACATATATAGACAGCATTTGTGAATTTGCTGTTACAGCTTTTTAAGCAGTTTATATAAAAGCAGCAATTTGGGAACCACCAATTAGTGAAGTCCTGTCTTGAAACCTTTATTTAACCACCTTGAACCATTACTATCTCAGAGCTTTAGTGGAGTGTGTGTCAAGTAAGAAGAAACAGAGGACGACTGTATGCTCATATGGTAGTGATTGACAGTCCTTGTCAATACAACCTGAAGCATGGGCTGTTACACTCCTTTTTAACTCTAAGAGGGCTGTAACTTAAAAAAATCACTGTCATGCTATATTAAATAAGGCTTGAAATTAGTGATTTAGACCAGCGGTCCCCCAACCCCCAGGCCTTGGACCGGTACTGGTCCGTGAGTCGTTTGGTACCGGGCCGCGAGAGTTGAGGCTCAGGTGTGAAATGTATGGTTTTCAGGGTTTTTATCGGTTTTCAGCGTTATTTTGTTATCGTTTTTATCGTTAACTCGGTTTTCCTGGGTCTTTTCACGTGTGTTATGAATAAATCTTCTTTTTTTCGGTACCGGTACTAGTTTTATTTTGTTGTATTTATCCGCAACACTTTAAAGGCCGGTCCGTGAAAATATTATCGGGCATAAACCGGTCCGTGGCGCAAAAAAGGTTGGGGACCGCTGATTTAGACCATAATCCTATCAGGAAAGTGTTTACTGACGTCTTAGTTCACACAGAAGTGAAGCCTGTAATAGTTGTTGTCTCCCTGACTTCTATACAATCAAATTTATTTGAGCAATGAAATGAGTCGGCCAACAAGATGCAAGTTATTAGAAAAGAATGCCAGTTTAAGACACTTCTGCATTGGCTTCAGTTGGCTTTTTAAAATTAACATTATCTGGTTAAAACAGAACCAGGAAAACCAGAAACGGCTACAATGTCATAAAAACAAAAACAAGTAGTTTGCATCGAAAATCAAAGGACTTAAAAAGGTGCAAATCATGACATTAATGAAACTGTTCTGTCTCTTCTGTGTTGACTTTAGGGTCATTTTATAGAACATTTTGTGCCCAGCCAGTTGCCTGAAAATGTTAAGGTCCATAGCTAATTGCTGTGAAATTGCAGCTTCATATATTATATACTTTTCAACACACACACACACACACACACATACAGTGGGGCAAAAAAGTATTTAGTCAGCCACCGATTGTGCAAGTTCCCCCACTTAAAATGATGACAGAGGTCAGTAATTTGCACCAGAGGTACACTTCAACTGTGAGAGACAGAATGTGAAAAAAAAATCCATGAATTCACATGGTAGGATTTGTAAAGAATTTGTTCGTAAATTAGGGTGGAAAATAAGTATTTGGTCACCTCAAACAAGGAAAATCTCTGGCTCTCACAGACCTGTAACGTCTTCTGTACGAAGCTTTTCTGTCCCCCACTCGTTACCTGTATGAATGGCACCTGTTTGAACTCATCATCTGTATAAAAGACACCTGTCCACAGCCTCAAACAGTCAGACTCCAAACTCCGCCATGGCCAAGACCAAAGAGCTTTCGAAGGACACCAGGAAAAGTATTGTAGACCTGCACCAGACTGGGAAGAGTGAATCTACAATAGGCAAGCAGCTTGGTGTGAAAAACCAACTGTGGGAGCAATCATCAGAAAATGGAAGACATACAAGACCACTGATAATCTCCCTCGATCTGGGGCTCCACGCAAGATCTCATCCCGTGGGGTCAAAATGATCATGAGAACGGTGAGCAAAGATCCCAGAACCACACGGGGGGACCTGGTGAATGACCTGCAGAGAGCTGGGACCAAAGTAACAAAGGTCACCATCAGTAACACACTACAACGGCAGGGAATCAAATCCCGCAGTGCCAGACGTGTTCCGCTGCTGAAGCCAGTGCATGTCCAGGCTCGTCTGAAGTTTGCCAGAGAGCACATGGATGATACAGCAGAGGATTGGGAGAATGTCATGTGGTCAGATGAAACCAAAGTAGAACTTTTTGGTATAAACTCAACTCGTCGTGTTTGGAGGAAGAAGAATACTGAGTTGCATCCCAAGAACACCATACCTACTGTGAAGCATGGGGGTGGAAACATCATGCTATGGGGCTGTTTTTCTGCCAAGGGGACAGGACGACTGATCCGTGTTAAGGACAGAATGAATGGGGCCATGTATCGTGAGATTTTGAGCCAAAACCTCCTTCCATCAGTGAGAACTTTGAAGATGAAACGAGGCTGGGTCTTCCAACATGACAATGATCCAAAACACACCGCCCGGGCAACAAAGGAGTGGCTCCGTAAGAAGCATTTGAAAGTTCTGGAGTGGCCTAGCCAGTCTCCAGACCTCAACCCCATAGAAAATCTGTGGCGGGACTTGAAAGTCCGTGTTGCTCGGCGACAGCCCCAAAACATCACTGCTCTCGAGAAGATCTGCATGGAGGAATGGGCCAAAATACCAGCTACTGTGTGTGCAAACCTGGTAAAGACCTATAGTAAACGTTTGACCTCTGTTATTGCCAACAAAGGTTATGTTACAAAGTATTGAGTTGTATTTTTGTTATTGACCAAATACTTATTTTCCACCCTGATTTACGAATAAATTCTTTACAAATCCTACCATGTGGATTCATGGATTTTTTTTTCACATTCTGTCTCTCACAGTTGAAGTGTACCTCTGGTGCAAATTACTGACCTCTGTCATCATTTTAGGTGGGGGAACTTGCACAATCGGTAGCTGACTAAATACTTTTTTGCCCCACTGTATATTAGGGGTGCAACGATATTTGTATCGATATTGAACCGTTCGATACAGTGCTTTCGGTTCGGTACGCATATGTATCGAACAATACAACATTTGTAATTTATTTTATCAACTTTCCTTCTGACGATGCTGTCTGTGTTGAGCGCTCAGTGGATCTGCGCTCGACAGTGCAGCCTAGGCGGAGTAGTCGAACGCAGATTCACTAAGCGCAGGGCAATCTAGCGAGACAGAAGTTAAGCTCTCGTTGCAACATGGCAAATTGAACCTCCCCCATCCTCATTCAGATCTGGCGTTTGGAACTATTTTGGTTTTCATGTGAGTATGACCCTGAAGGTAAGCACGTCATGGACTAAAGTAAAACAGTATGTCGGATGTGCCACGCAATGCTCAATTACATTGGTAGGAACTAGTGCGTTAGCGCAGTTAGCTCGTTAACGTGTTGGCCGTCCAGCCCCACGCACAGGGCGATCCGCAGTAGCTCGTTAACGGAGATTTGCCGTGTTGTGGCGTTTTAACGAGATTAACGCAGCACTAGTGGGAACACAACGAATATGACTGCACATTTACTCCGACATCATCCTAGTGCAAAGACAAGTGGAAGCAGACAAAAACAACAAGCACGCATGCTACAAACTTTACCCGAGTCATTTAGACAGCCGTTAGCACATGATTCTCCTTATGGGGACCTGATATGTTTAATATGCTGCTGAGAATATAGCCCAGAAGAAGCGTGTAGTATAGCTTTTATTTTGGAAAGAGCCATTTCTCTGTAATAAACTCTCTTTTCCAAAGATGAGTGATTTCTCGATCAGATAGATTTATTATTTTATCCCTTTGTTGTTTCAGCAACATTAAATTTAAAAACTGTACTTTTGAGTTAAAATATATATTTATAATTTTAATAAATGACAAATTAAAAAGGCATGAACATTTTTTTGTATCGAAAAAATATCGAACCGTGACACCAAAGTATCGAACCGAACCGAACCGTGAATTTTGTGTATCGTTGCAAGGAGAGTTTAACTTCTGCCTTGCTAGCTTGTCCTGTGCTCTTCCTTCTGACTATGCTGTCTGTGTTGAGCGCTCAGTGGATCTGCGCTCGACAGTGCAGCCTAGGCGGAGTAGTCGAACGCAGATTCACTGAGCGCTCAACACAGACAGCATCGTCAGAAGGAAAGTTGATAAAATAAATTACAAATGTTGTATTGTTCGATACATATGCGTACCGAACCGAAAGCACTGTATCGAACGGTTCAATATCGATACGAATATCGTTACACCCCTAATATATATATATATATATATATATATATATATATACATACATATACATATACATATATATATATATATATATATATATATATATATATACTAGGGGTGCAACGATACACAAAATTCACGGTTCGGTTCGGTTCGATCCTTTGGTGTCACGGTTCGATATTTTTTCGATACAAAAAAAATGTTCATGCATTTTTTATTTGTCATTTATTAAAATTATAAATATAGATTTTAACTCAAAAGTACAGTTTTTAAATTTAACCCTAACCCTTGTGCGTGTTTTTTATTTTGACAGCGAATGCGCACCTGCGGACCACTTATGTGCAGCCCTGGTTATTTAGCTCATCATATTGCAGCCACAGAAATTCTTTTGTCCATGAAACCATAAAGCTGCACTTTCTTTTTGCCTTATAGTCTGATTTGTCATAACTTCTCCGTTTTGTGGTAAGCTTTTCTTTGGCTGTCACTTCTTCACCCTGACCTGTCTTATTTGGCTCAGCAGAACTGAAATGCTTTTACACATGCACTCACATAAGCTCAGCGATTCTCTGCGCGATCAACCTCTCACATGTTTAAGCTTGCTGCGGGAGATTTCACTTGTCATGTTTGCATAGTAAGCTAACGATTAATAAGACGATGTCAGAGGAATTGGTGCACAAATTATCATCACTCACAGATCAGTGCTGTCGCTCTCTATACACAGTTCGCACGATTGCAAAGTGAAAGCAAAAAAACAAGCGCAAATTCAAACGCGACTTCAATATGTCACATATT
Source organism: Aulonocara stuartgranti (assembly GCF_965226115.1). Lineage (NCBI taxonomy): Eukaryota > Metazoa > Chordata > Actinopteri > Cichliformes > Cichlidae > Aulonocara > Aulonocara stuartgranti. The sequence continues at coordinate 26,545,083 of NC_138955.1, read as the reverse complement.
GACAGTGGCTCACCGATGCCAATGACATAATTACCCAGCTACATTTCTGAAAGAATGCAAAAGCATTGACATATATTTTTCCTACAATAGCCCGACGGGCAGGGAAGAGATAGATTTTGGTAGCCCGACTGAAAAAATCGCTAGCTCCGGGACGTCGGGCTAGCGATATTGCGAGCCCTGTATCTGATTGAGGAATCACATCATCTTTGGAAAAGAGAGTTTATTACAGAGAAATGGCTCTTTCCAAAATAAAAGCTATACTATCCGCTTCTTCTGGGCTATATTCTCAGCAGCATAAGGAGAATCATGTGCTAACAGCTGTCTAAATGACTCGGCTAAAGTTAGTAGCATGCTTGTTGTATTTGTCTTTGCACTAGGATGATGTCGGCGTAAATGTGCAGTCATATTCGTTGTGTTCCCACTAGTGCTTTCAGGTTAATCTCGTTGAAATGACCTTAACGCCACAACACGGCAAATCTCCGTTAACGAGCTACCGCCGATCGCTCCGTGCATGGGGCTAGACGGCCAACACGTTAACGAGCTAACTGCGCTAACACACTAGTTCACACCAATGTAATTGAGCATTGCATGGCACATCCAACATACTGTTTTACTTTAGTCCATGACTCGCTTACCTTCAGGGTCATACGTCGCATGAAAACCAAAATAATTCCAAACGCCAGATCTGAATGAGGTTCAATTTGCCTGTTACAAGGAGAGCTTAACTTCTGTCTTGCTAGCTTGCCCTGCGCTCTTCCTTCTGACTATGCTGTCTGTGTTGAGCGCTCAGTGAATCTGCATTCGACTACTCCGCCTAGGCTGCACTGTCGAGCCTAGGCGGAGTAGTCGAATGCAGATTCACTGAGCGCTCAACACAGACAGCATCGTCAGAAGGAAAATTGATAAAATAAATTACAAATGTTGTATTGTTCGATACATATGCGTACCGAACCGAAAGCACTGTATCGAACGGTTCAATATCGATACGAATATCGTTGCACCCCTAATATATACACATACATACACATATTTAAGTGGTCTGTTGACCCACTCCCAGTATGATTTTTGGCACTTTTGACATTTGAGGTAATGTTTGAGGTAATGTTTGAACACGGAAATCTCAACTATTAAAGATAAAGGCCTGAAAGTTTCACTGGTATTTCTTAACATCAAAATCAATCACAATCTGTCATTTGGGTACAGACACATCAGAAAATCTCTGGATTTTGGCTTTCAAGTCATCCTGCAAAGTTTCATATTTAAGCACACACTAATGAAAATTACAAAAGCCAAATTGTGACAATATCTCAATGACATATAGTTGAATTTCACAATAATTCAAATAGAGCATGTGGAATACTTTATTATATGAACTTCTTAGACAGAAAAATTAAGAAAAGGCTATATTCTTTCAACTGCCATTGTTAATTAATCATATATAACAAATTATGGAACAACAACAAAAACTTCAGTAGGTAGTCTATTTGTATCTGAAGAGAAGTTTTATTCTAGTGACCTATTCTACTACTATCCTACTGCCCTGGAGGTCTCTTAACCTGCATTATAAGACTTCCAGTAGGTTTTACAAATGGAAGGTAGAGTAGGTCTCAAAAAGGAAAAATAGTTACATATTTAACAAAGTTCATTATTTTTGCAGTTATAATTTGCACACTATCTGGAAATCCTAGAATTGTTTACTAATATTTTTTTTTGTCACTGAACTTATATTTGCTCAGTCCAGCATAAAAGGTTAAATAGCAGTTTTTTTTTTCTCAGAGTAGAGCCGCTGATCCTGGGTGAGGTGTTCTGGGCAGGGAGGGAGGCCTGGGCTGCTCTGCTCAGGCTGCTGCCCCCATGACCCGGCCCCGGATAAGCGGATGTGAATACGTGGATGGTTTGTTTACTTTTTTGTGTTTTTTATGAGTGTGCGTTCAAATATAGATTTTCCTATTTATTGGTCCAACATTACAGATCCTGGTTTATTTTAATGGTAGGAAAGATCAGTGAAAATTTCAGGCATTTTTTATAGTTTTTGAGATATTCATGTTCAAAAATTGCTTCAAATGTCAAAGTGTAAAAAAAATGTTGGAACTAGACCATTTTTCAAAAACATATCTTGAAAACGTGTATTTTTTCAATATATGTAAAAAGTTTCACAGCAAACATCTTTGCCCAGACTTTGAACCATGAAACTTTCAGGCAAATTGGAGATGGTGGAGCAGAAGGCCCACATTCACTTTGGATGTTATGACGCTTTGTTCATTTTTTCTAGTTAGTTCAAAATAATATTTGATGGCATAGTAAATTCCTTGTTGCTGACCTGTGGGAAATAGATGTACAATTCCCAGAAAATGACTAAATGAAATGCAATTTTTGGATGCAGAACATTAACCCTGGGTGATACTTTGATACCTGGCTTTAGCAAATAAGTCATTTTGGGGTATCAGTTCAACTTTTCTCTAGAGGTAGCAGTTCTTTACAACAGTGATGCAACCAATGCCCAACAAGATGGAGCTGTTCAGTTTTTCCAAAACTGACAATATGTATGACTGTCTGCATGGAATTCATCAGGGTTATTCTTATGCAACATAATACGTCAGGTAAAATGAGGCCAGAGGATCCCTGATGCCAGAAATTGAGTTGGGTGCCAGCACAAGTGAATCAAAGCAAAAATGTCTTCCAAAGAACCAGTCACATCAGTGCTGGAAGTCGTTCCATTTTAAGGCCTATCCTGGAATGAAATTGAATGGAACAAGTTGAATTGGTGATCCTTACGTCTTTAACGTCTTAGAAAATCAGCTGCAAATTAAATGGCAATGCATGAAAACGAACGTACATCCCTTCCTTTTAATGCTACTGAGACAAATCTGTATATGAACCAACAACAATAAAACAACAGTAAAAAGGGTTTGGCAATCCATTCATACCACTCTTTGTTGATGACACACACACACACACACACACACACAGGGAAGTTATACTACTGGTTTTGCTACTGCTACTGCTACAAGGAGCACACACAAACGTTACCATGGTGAGGAGGTATGCTGCTGGCCGGCCAGGTGAAGGGTCTTGGGCCGGGCGGCGGAGCAGCTGCCTGCATTAGCTGGCCGCTCCCAGTAGGGGTCACTGCGAAACACACAAAAAAAACGTGAAGAGGTTCTTTAACGACAGCCACATGAAAAAAGGAGAAGAAGAAGAAGTGGGAGTAAAAACAAGACTTAAATGAAGAATAAGAGGGAGAAAACAGGAAAATCAAATGAACAAAGACAAAAACGTAGGAGCAGAGCATAGGAACCAAAGACAAAATAACCATACAAAGCACAGTGCAAATGTCATGGAAAATCAGAGAATTAGATGCAAAATATATTCTGCAGATAAGCAGTAGGTAAATGATAATTTGGCAGTTCATGTGAAAAAATAATGAAAGATTGGGCATTTCCAGCTCAGTGGACAACAAACTGTGGACCTCTCAGTCTCAAGTCTATATGAAAATAACACTCAAAAAAGAATCCAAATACTTTGTTTAATTACTCATAAACAGGCAGCTGCGATAGCTGCGGGAATATCTTTAACATAGAGGGTCCTGCAGATGTGATGTAATATGGCGATATCTGTGTGAACTGGGGGTAGCACACTCAGCATTATCAGGACCACAAATGCTATCAGCACCCATATGAAAAAGGTTGCTATAAATGATATATGGTGCAAATATTAAATATACTATGTCAACTTATGTGATATTTCCCCCCCAAAAATAAGTTTAGTACTTAAAAGCACAATATTTACCTATGAAAGAATAGACATCTCAGAAAGCAATAAATGTAGGCTACACACTTATACATGTGGTACTGGCTAACAGGAAAACTAAATTTCCATAACAGATGTTTTCCATAACAAGTTAACGATATGTTGGTAACTTTGCTGCAAAAATATTACCGTACTGGCATTGAATCACGGTGTGTGATGACTTACTACTCTGTTATTTAACCGCCACAAACAATCCAGCATCAGCACAGCAGAGTAAATTAATGTACTTTAGTAATACAGTGCGAGTTTATCTGCAAACTTTACTTCCCTTAACACGAGTCACTTTGGGGTTTTTGTAGCTTCTTCTTTCAGGCATTGGAAGAGCGACTCACTGAGTCAACAGATGCAGTCAGTCTGTTTTTACTTTGTTGCATGAACAACTGGAGGCAGACAAACTGTTTAATTTGTTTATTTACCCGTCTTTTTTATTCTTTTTTTATATCCTTCTGCTGCTACTTCTCCACTTTCCATGCATTTGAGCTTAGCTAGCTTAGCTAGCTCCACAGTGAAGCTGCGTTACTTCCTCGTCTTACACGTGTTTCATCAAGTTTGTTGCTGATCTGAATGCGTGACTGAAGTTTGAAAGTTTGACATGTGATCAAACTGCTTCCTGTGTGTCAGTGACATACTTTTTTAGGATCTACTTTAAAAAAGGCACAACACGTATTTCACTATAGAATGTGCAAAGATGGTCCAGTCATCCATTTTCTGCTGCTTATCTGGGACCAGTTTGCAGAGGCAGCAAGCACAGAGCCATAGACTTTCCTGTGTGTCATGACTAACCCTCCTCAATCCGCCTGTCAATCCCTCGCGGCTCTCACTTGTGAACAAGACCCACACATACTTAAACTATTCCACTTGGGCCACCAACTCACCTATTTTCTAAATAAAATCCCCCAAATCTAACTGCCACACAGGGCAATTACTTACAGTCTTTCTTACAGTGTTAACATCATGTACCCTCTACAAGAAGCCACACTAATTAAGGGGAGACAAAACTGTAAAGTTGGATGATAAAGGTTCAAATTCAAATCCAAATTCAAATTTTATTTGTCACGTACACAGTCATACACAGTACGATATGTAGTGAAATGCTTGGACAACTGCTCGTGACCTAAAGAGAACAAAAAAGGAAAAGGCTATGAATAAGATAGGAAATAAATGTGAAAAATTAAAAAGGGTAAATTTAACTAGGAAGGAATAAAATATAAATTAAGGTTAAAAATGAAATAACTGTACAACACAAATTAGAATGAAGGGTAAATTTAACTGGGAAGAATAAGATAAAGATAAATATATAAATTAAAGTTGAAAATAAAATAACTGTACAACAAAATACACAATACACAATATAGAACTATATAAGAATGTATGAAGAAATCTAAATATAAATAAATATATACACAATAACAGCAGCTGTACAAGTATTAACCGGAAATGAAGAATATAGTGACCAGTGTTGTGCAAAAACAATGTCCAGAAAGTCCAGTGTGTGTGTAAGAACTATATGTGTGGGTCAGTACTGTGTGGTGGTGTGATTGAGAGACCGTATCGCCTGCGGGAAGAAGCTCCTCCTCAGTCTCTCTGTGTTGGTCTTCAGGGAGCGGAATCGCTTTCCTGACCTCAACAGAGAGAACAGTCTGTTGTTGGGATGGCTGAGGTCCTTCACGATCTTCCTGGCCTTGGTCCAGCACCGCCTGCTGTAGATTGAGTGCAGGTCAGGGAGCTCGGAGCAGATGGTGCGCTCAGCTGACCGCACAACCCTCTGTAGAGCTCGTCTGTCCTGCATGGTGCTGTTCCCGAACCAGGTTAAGATGTTTCCCGCCAGGATGCTCTCTATGGTGCACGAGTAAAAGTTCCTGAGCACCTTGGAGGGCAGTTGGAAGTCTCTCAAACGTCTGAGGTGGTAGAGACGCTGTCGGGCCTTTTTCACCACGGTGTTGATGTGACAGGACCATGACAGGTCCTGCGTGATGTGAACTCCGAGGTATTTGAAGCTGTCCACTCTCTCCACTGGGCACTCGTTGATGACGGGGGTCTGGTAGTTCCTCTCCTGCTTAGTGCTGAAGTCCACTATCAGCTCCTTTGTCTTACTGACGTTTAGAAGGAGGTTGTTCCTCTGGCACCAGTTCTCCAGATTCCTAATCTCCTTCAGGTAGGCCGTCTCGTTGTTATCAGAGATCAGGCCCACCACGACGGTGTCGTCAGCAAACTTGATGATGGTGGTGGAGCTGGTAGTGGCCACACAGTCATATGTGTACAAAGAGTACAGCAGGGGGCTCAGAACACACCCCTGGGGGGCTCCAGTGCTGAGAGTGGTGGAGGCTGAGACATGTCCGCCCATCCTTACTGCCTGTGGTCTGCCAGTTAGGAAGTTGGAGATCCACTGACACATAGATGAGCTGAGTCCCAGATGCTCCAGCTTGGTGGTGAGTGTGGAGGGAATTATGGTGTTAAATGCAGAGCTGTAGTCTATGAAGAGCATTTTAACATAATTCCCCCTTCTAGTGTCCAAGTGAGTGAGTGATGTGTGGAGGAGATGAGAGATGGCATCGTCTGTGGAACGATTTGGACAGTAAGCGAACTGTAGTGGGTCCAGTGTGTCTGGTAGTGAAGAAATGATGAAGTCTCTGACCAGGCGTTCAAAGCACTTCATCACTACTGAGGTGAGGGCTACAGGGCGATAGTCATTGAGAGAAGCAGGGTGGGGTTTCTTCGGGACAGGAACAATGATGGACTCTTTGAAGCATGTGGGGATCACCGACTGAGATAAAGAGATGTTGAATATCTCAGTGAACACAGGAGCTAGCTGGTATGCGCAGTCTCTTAGGATACGACCTGGGATGCCGTCTGGTCCTGCTGCTTTCCTGGTGTTCACTCTCTTGAAGGCTCTCCTTACTTCATGCTCGGAGATGACGAGCACGTTTCCGGTGCTGGCAGTATCTTCCTGTCTGCAGCCGTTAGCGCCGCTAACACTAGCATTGTTGGAGACCTTAGCTGCAGCCTCGAAGCGAGCATAGAAAGTGTTCAGCTCGTCTGCCAGAGTCACGGCCGCGTTCGTCATACCGGTTGTTGGTGCTTTATAGTCCGTTATTGTCCTTAGTCCCCGCCACAGGCTCCTAGAGTCACTCTGTTGGAGTTGTGACTCTAGTTTCCTCCCGTAGCGCTGCTTCGCCTCTTTCACCGCCCTCCGCACGTTATATGACGCGGCTTTGTACGGGTCCATGTCCCCCGTCATGAGTCCCGTGTTGTAGGCAGCGGTGCGGGATCTCAGAGTGTCACGGATGGTTTTATCCACCCACGGCTTCTGGTTGGGAAACGTTGTGATAGTCTTTGTCTCCACGGTATCATCCGCTAGTTTCCCGATGAATCCCACAACCGCTTCCGTAAACACGTTGACGTCATCGTCGGAGCTGTTTCTGAACATGCCCCAGTCTGCGTCATCGAGTGCGTCCTGTAACGCGGCCACCGATTGATCCGTCCAGCGCGCGACCTTCCTCTGAACCGGAACTTCCTGTTTCAGCCTTTGTTTGTATTTTGGCATGAGGAAGATGGCGGCGTGATCAGATTTGCCAAACGGGGGGCGGGATTGTGCCTTGTAGCCGTCCTTGACCGTAGTGTAGCAGTGGTCCAGTGTCCTTTCACCCCTGGTGGGGCAGGTGATGTGTTGATAAAAGTTCGGCGCTGCGCGTTTGAGGTTGGCGCTATTAAAGTCCCCCGTCACAATAAGCGCAGCGTCCCGGTGTTGTTAAAAAAAAAAGGTTAAAAAAGGTTAAAAAAAAAAAAAGTATGACAGCGAAAGGTTTTTAAATCACACTCAAGTGCAAACATTTACATTCAAGGGGGCTTTAAATATGCCACAAAACAATGTGGCAACACATATTTAACACTATTTAACACTCTTTTGTTTGCTTAGAATATAATCGCTTATTTCAGATGTATTTCAAGATGTATCTCCCACCATGACTGGTCGCCTAAAACTTCCCGCCCTTGGAAACAGTCAAAAAAAACCCAAACTAACCTGCAGTTTGGTGGCAGATTTTATTTATTTATTTCTTTTCTTTTTGAAAAGCTAAATGTTGCCGATTGGGACTCAACGGGCAGGCAAAGTGACACCGGAGTCAAATACAAAATACAAAGCAGCCCCAAAGTGACTGTCTATAAACAGTGAATTATTTGAATTTTACACACCCACCAAAGACAGGCTGTCAAAACCCATGCCGGAATGGATTTTTCATACTGAGAAAGGGAGCGAGGGAGAGCCAAGGAGAATAAAAGAGAGAAGGAAAAAAAAACAGGAGGCAGAAAGAGGGAGAGAGACTCTGGAAGACACAGGAAGGAGGAGGAGAGAGCGAGAGGGAGACGCAGTGAAGCGATGCTGGCTTGCAGGAGAACATTAGCTGCACTGTGTAGCGCACCATAAAACCATTGACATTGTCGGTCTTGCTTTGTGGACAAGTATTATTGTAAAACACAGTTTTCTGAGGCGAGCCGGCCGCTATTGTTCTTGTCAAAGGGTGAAGCGAGGGCACCGCCGGCATAACTTATTTCAGTTTAAAGCTACCGGAGAAGGCAGCGAGAGTTGGTTTTCAAATTAAACGACTGCGATGTAAGTCCAGAGATTGTATTACTTTTAGATTTGATCTCTCGATGCATGACTAGGAAACAGATCGCTTCTGTTGTGGGGGAAGGGGAAAAAACAATAAAAGATAAGAAGAGCGCTGTCATCTGCAAGAAGAAAAGCAGGTTTGTTCTGTCACTGAGGTCGGTGTACTTTGTTGATTATACAGCAGGCTTTAAGCAGGTTTCAAGAGACACAGAGTCTGACTCGGCACAGAGACTACTATGTTAAGTTCCAGTCCATGTAACGGGCACGAGAAGATTCTAGGAGTTTTGTGCAATGTGTTGTGTCATGACTCACATTATATATTAAAAACAACAGGAGTAAAATATGACATCTGCCTGCTCCAAATCTCTTAGGGTAAATGAAAAGCTGCTTTACTCAGTTGTCCTTGTGATTGCCTTTGCTTGATGGATATTCTTAAAACCTGTAAACATTTATCTCGGTGACACTGAGTCCATCAATTTCTTTGGAGTTTTCACTTGTCAAGGTCATTGACTCTGATCTCATCAATATCCTTATACAAGCAGGGAATCAAATGGTTCTTAATAATGTAAATGCATCACTGTAGTTCAATACAAGTGATGCTTGTATTGAACTACAAGTGATGGAGGTCTGGAATGCTGCAGAGCCTTTTAGCGTCTTTTAGCTCCTAATTTTGGTAAATATACTCTTTTTTGCTTCCAGTCTTTTCATTAAAGTCTCTAATAAACCTTCTTCATGTGCTCAACATCAGACTGCAGTTAAGCAGTTAAGGACGAATGACTAAAGAAAGAGAAAATGTAATTACATACCACAGCTAAATGAAAAGTCACTGTTGACTTGCTGTAGACAAAGTATGTTTTATTTCACTTGCATGTCTTTTTTGCACACTTTTAACTTACAAGGCTTTGAAAATATGTGTTTGTCTATATGGCCAATTTAAAAGGTGATAAGAGAGTAGCCAGCTAGAAGCATGTGTGACTTTTAATGCTAATAACGCTCAAGAATTTGTCCATCAATTCCATGAATAAGAATCAGAAAACATGTATCCTTAGTTTTGTGTTTTTGTTATCACTGTAGCACTTCCTGGTTTGGACCCAATCAGAAGACCAGAATGAAAAGCTTTTTTTTCCACAGATACTTTTATTCGAGATCCTACCTGCACAGTTTCAGTGAACAATATTGCTCAACTCAGAAAATCATAGTAAAAAAGTTGCACAATGTTTTCAGACTGAATGTAATCCCAGATAAAACAACAACTATACGTGACTGATTTTCAGACCCACCAATAACAATTCAGTCTGGTACTGTAGCTACAAGTGAATGTAGAATAAGCTTACCCCTCCTGTTATATTATTTCATCAGCTGGTACAATCCAGAGAGTGTAGCCAATCATCAACAAATTGACATACATGTGCCAAAAAAATGAACTTTTTCTCTTATTTCTTCAACAAAAGTAACTATTAGTCCTTCTTTCTATTTCTTTCTTTTTTTCTTTCTTTCTTTCTTTTTTACATTTTGAAAGTTTTAGCAAGATTGTTAATTGTTTATAATATCTCTCACACCATACAATTCCCAGGCTGACCAAATGCTGACATTTTGTCCCAGACACTGGAATGTCAGAGATACACATGAGGTGTTGTTTGGCATCAGCGCCACACCAGCTGCGGCAATATTAGACACCGAGTGACATATGGAGTAGCATATGGGCTGTCTCATGTTCGAAACTGTGACAAAGTCGAGATATTGAGAAAGGTTGGTTATTGACGGTATAAATCAGATCACTCAGAAAACCAGATTTTGAATCCCATTACTTTTTTATTGTTTCACTTTCCCTCCACTGTAGTGAGGTTTACGTTGTGATAAGGAAAGGTTTGCATTAAAATAGAATAGTAGATTATCAAAAATGAGATTTCTACACGATATCAGCCATGGTTCGGGCTAACAACAACCGGGCTATGGTGCTTCTGTTAAGACAAAGAAAGAATTTACTACGCATGATGAAAATGATGCAAAAAAAGGGGGGGGAGGGGGATCCTTTCCATGTTTTTTATGTGAGATTAAGGGACTCGGACTGTCTGCACTGTATGTGAGTTTTGAAGGGAAAAAAGAGTTTTGAGAAAATGCACTGACTTTATTTAACAGGTACAATCAGTGGAAATGAGGTGGAAATGAATTTGTGCATGATACTGCTGAGTGGGTGAAATTTACTGCATAATGTAATACTTCAAAGTCAAGAAAAATTGAACTTGGGAATTTTTATCAGAGTTTCAAGGAAACACTTCACTTTATGAATTATTTTATAAGCTTAAACTTTTTTTTTCTTAAATGTGTTAACAAGGACTTACCTAATGACTATTACAGTTTTTTACAGACGCTAGGACACATTTCTCAATACTTAGGTCACGTTTGCAAAACTCCTCACACAGTGAGCACAACAGAAGTCTATGTGGGCTAAACTGAGGATCAGTTATCATTGTTTTGACACAAAATGCATTCAATGACTACATCTCTCAAATTTCATGAATTATCTTCTCACTCAGACACAACAACTGCCAAAAATCTTTGTACGTACAGGACATTTTGCATGTGCTTACATACTGTTTTCAAAACTGTTAAACTTATGGCCAAAACAATAACACAATGCAAAACTTAAAAAGACAGCAAAATCCAACAGCAATATTTTATTGAAACATATTTTAAATCTAAAAATGCAGTTTAACCAGCCACAGCTGATTCTCATTGTAGATGAACATCTACACAGGTGTTACTCCTTCAATTTTTCAACTCCTTCAATTCTGGCAGCCAGAAGATTCTTTCCTAGGTGTATTGCCCTAGATGACATAAGATGTGATGTGGATGAGAACCTGTGGCCAAATAGAGAAGACCGAGTAGATTAGCATTACTATTGTATGTGTATCAGTGGATGGTGTGTATACAAATTCTTGTATTTTGGGATTACTTAGTGCAAAAAAATAAAAATACATAAACAAATATTAACGAATTCTGCATGATGTCTGATTCATTCCAGTAACATATATTGAAATTCTAAACAGAGATGTGTCCTTGTTTTACACAAGAAAACACTGTGTAATGCTACATGTTGTTAGTGTTTTTTAGGTCATTGTTTTGTGGGTGACAAAGTGTGTTTGTCGGCTGTCAACCTTTGCTAGTGTTCTGGAAGAATGAGTTTATTTGAGACCTGAATGAAGTGTTTTGGTAGTTGTAGTGCATTTTGAATGTGAAATGAACTGCTTTGCCAAGCTGACGGTCAGTTAGGAGGATTGTGTGAAGAGTTTTGCAAAAGTGACCTAAGTATTGGGAAATGTGTCCTAGCGTCTGTAAAAAACTGTAATGAATGTTTCCCCTGTAATTAGTATACAAAATAGTGTAGGCCTTTTTGGTGGTACACCAAGACCCTTAAAAGAGGTGGTGCCAAATAAGTCAACACACAAACATGTCAAAGTCCTCAGGATCCTAACAGCGCCTCAAAAAAGTCTCAGTCAGGTATTCTTTACATGAATACTCCTGCTTTTGCTCCTCCTTCAATATACAATATACAGGTAACGGATTCAGCTTCATCCCAAGAGTACCTGGGCTCCACCTTAGGGTATATTCACATTAGACTATGTGCCGGATGCACAGCCAATCACTATGTACCACTGAATACAGTGCAGCTGGACTCGGGTATGGTGTGATTATCACCATGTTCACTATATATTGCCTTCATCACTGACAGCTGATTCCATAAAAATTGCTTTTTTTAAGTCATTAACAAATATGTGAGAGAGGACAGTGTGCCACCATTTCTAGTCCAGTATAGGAAGAACACTCATGATCGGCTCGGTACATTTGAGTTGGGTTAGGTGTTACAGGCAACATCTCGGGACATGCATAATCCTCACTTTTCTATTTTTGCTGCTCACCTTCATTTTATATCCTTAAATCTTTCTTTCGTCTTTTCTTTTTTTTCATATCGTTGTATCTTTACTCCTCATTCAAACAATCAAGCCAATCCTTTGTTTCCCATTAGTCTCTATTACAACTCCTCCAATCTTACATATTTTACTGTCCACATCCCTCTTTCAATTCAGGAACAGTTTTTTGCAGTCAAACTTACATCTTTAAAGTCACATTTTAGCCCTTCTTCCTTCCATCTTTTTCTCCGGATATTCCTGTGCTACATTTTTTTCTTCTGACCTTGTGCCCAACTAACCTGCTTTTACATGCACGCCTTTATGTCCATCTTAACACAGTGGCCTCTTTCTCACATCCTTAAAAATCTTATTCCAGTCTTTCTTTTTCTCTTTACCTAAATTGTTGCGTATCACTCCATCCTTCCCTTCTCTCTCACTTTTCTCTTTTTTTATCCATTCATTCCTGAATGTTGGCTTCAGGTTTCTTGCTGTCATTTTGGAAAGTAGACGGAGTAACCGTGCTGCATCAAACACGAGCACAGAAAATCAACTATATGCGTACGCATTAAATAACCAGTACAACTTTAGGCACACACTAATGGCGCAGCACCTCACAGAGACGTGCACTTGCATTGTGTCACACACCAACATGCACAAGCAGAAATTCAATAACCTGAGTATAAACACATTTGCTGGCTCACGCACACCAGTGCATGCACGCACAAAGACAGACTCATGGGTAAATGCACACTGAGATGCACGTAAGCAAGTAAACAAACACACTCTCGCACACGCGAGGTGCAGACACACACTCCATCAGGCCAAAATGGCAGTGGTGGGAGGCAGTACAATGGGTATTGCTGGGCGCCGGCAGAGCTAAATTGCAGACAGCGAAGGGGAGATCTGGGCCATTTTTCAAGGCCGACTATATATTACAAATTGGCTACCAGGGCATTGTCTGCGAATGCACACACATACACACACACACTTGTGCGCGTACACACACGCAAGTGAAAAAAAATAATCCTGGCTTGTCCTATTGTAGCCCGCAGAGCCGCAGAAATCTGCCCTTTTCCCTCTTTTTCAACAATTTCCTCGGAATAAACCATGTGATTGAAAATGTGTCAGTTTAGCGAGCAGCGGCGTCACCACACACAAATACACATGAAATAAAAAATGTATAAAAATCACAGAGACACCACAGACACACACACTCCAGCTTCCTGCTTACACACTGTAACCTCTCTGTTTGGTACGAGAATGTTTAAACACTTCCAGGGCAGGGTCAAATCTGCCCCTTTTGGAATATACACACACACAAAGAGACTATAAACACACATATGACACACAATATCACGAACAGAAACACACTTTCTCCCTAGCTGGTTCGAATGTTTTGGTCCAGGTTTAGTCAGTCAGTCATGCTTCAGTACAGCAGTTAAGCTGAAGGAGGTTTGGACTCCTAAACTAAATCCCTTCCCACACTCAGTGTTTCAGGCTGAGTGTAAGATATGTGTGTTCTTCAAAGGAGAACTGTTGCACTCCAGCTGCCGGTGCTGGCTTTTTTCTGGGACTCTGCTAAAGTGCTCCATGATTTCAGTTGAAAAAAATTCTTCTGTGTGCGGTGCCTGTATGCACATACCCCGAGATGTGTCCTGACATGACAACATAAGTGATTCCACTCTCATTGATATAACAGAGGGGCATGATTTGAAAACAAAAGCTGTTTGAAATCCAATGTTTGGGCCAGTCTGAAGCCTGCTGAGATTATTTGTACAAACTCGGATATCATTATTTGAAATTCTTCCCATGTTTGATCCACCACTGGAACAGTACGGGCGCAAATAAGAAGAACAGTAACAGCTCCCCTTCCACTGTTATCATTATAAAGATCTGTTTGAGCCACAGCTAGCTGTTCTGTGTGTCCCTGTAATGGCCTGTTTCTACTACTGTTTGGGTATAAAAACATAGATATATGTCAATTAAATTTTTTTTTGTATTATTATTTTTAACCCTCTGTAACCTCCAAAGGTTAGCGTTCATGTTTAGTAAGTGTAGGCTCTCAGTGCACTGGTTACCTCAGCTGTCAAAATGCCAGGGGTGAAGCCTCTTGAGGAGGCAGTAAAAAGTGTTTAAAAGGGACCTTCACAGACTCAAATGAGGCTGATGAGTCTGTGAAGCTCAATTCTGACCAATGATGGTAATACTGAAGTTAGCTGCTGAGGATATCCTGAACTTCTTGGCAGGCACTGAGGTTTTTGCTGCTGTTAGCTGGTGTTACTGAAACGTTCTTTGCTGTGGATCTAATGTTGTCAAATTAATAAGGAAATTAGCAAATAAATTGCCATACAATGTGTAAATGATGTGTCAAACAATAAAGTTATCCTTTACAAGTGTTGTTGGAGTTTTAACCGATCCAGACTTTATGCTCTTCTCCATTCACCTTGGATGTAGAGAAGTTTTGCCAGAAACCTCTACTCTGTTTCACACATCTAAAAAATGTAATTTGAGCTTGTAGTTTCTTTTCCCCTCAGATCTGCTGTTACCTGCATTGAGCTAACGTTTGTACTGGAGCTTCAAAAAGTGACAGCTTTGACTAACCATCCAAATTCTAGGAGGATAAAACGAATGATAAGTGCTATGATCAGATATAAGAAGTCGCTGACGTGCTCTCTCTTTATATGAAGGTTATTTTCTGCTCAGTTTATAAAGGGTGACACGTGTAGGCATACATGCAGAGACGGTTAATCCATGTTTGAATAGCCTTTATTGTCATTGTACAAGGTACAACGAAATTGGAGTGCCACTCCCTTGGTGCAAAAAACAAGCACCAAACTGGAGAGCTAAGAGCCGCTGCACCCGCGCGCACCGCCACCTTTTTCCTATGTACGGACACATGAGGTGCTGACACAGTCTCAAATGATCCTTTGAGTGAGAAATTGCCTTTTTATAATGTCCTCGCTCTTAACCTTGAAAAATAATTTGTCCTCACAAAGATTCACATGCAAATATCACACATGCAGATGCACACGCTGGCACGCAGGTGCACAAACAGTGTGTAAATTGAACCCTCAGTGGCAGACTTGCACCTGCACTCCACCACAACAACACACATCTCTATCTGTTCTTCCTGACATGTCGGCCTCCCTCCACGGCGGAGAGCTGAACAGGTCTAAAGATACCATTCACTCACACTTCTCGGTTCACCATATAACAAACAGTACGTACAATACCGCTGACATAGTGTGTTTATTATCGGCAATAAAGAGTTGAAAAGTTTTTCCTCATGCTGGACATTACTCTTTTAATTGTTGACTCAGAGATTCTGCCTTTTTGTGCTTTAAGATCCCACCACCTCATTTTACACCCTCATGAGTCTCATGGGTTTCTTATCTCTCGGTTAGAATCGTCTCCTTGTGCTTTTATGAGACTTAATTCTCAGTCCAGTCGTCTTTTTTCCTTGTATATATACCCGGTGGTTTTATGTAAAAAAAACACAAAAAACATTGCATTGATATGCAGATGACTCACTGATTTATCTGCCAGTGAAACTTAAACCCTAAAGATGTTTGAAATGTTGAAATGAAACTGTCTAGTGGCACTTACACAGGCAGACCACATTGTTAATTAACCAAAGAAAGAACCTGACTTTGATGTTTGACGACACTTTCACATTAAGCACTGAAACATAATTGTTGGTGCTTTTTTCATTCACTCTGAATAATGCTAGCTCCTTACAAAGGTTAAGACTTTGCTTTAATGATTGTTACAAGGTAATTAAGACATTAATCTGGGCTTAACTTTATCACTTATATATTTATTAAATTCTTAAGAAAAAAATATAAATATAAATATATATTTCAGATTTCTTTTGTGCAACTTAACAAATTTAGTATCTTTAATGAATATTTAATATATTGACTCCCTTCAAAAATGTACCTGAGCTGTATTTAAAATCACTTCAGTTTTACGATCTAAAGCCAAAATGTCATTTTTGATTATAATGTTTTGGTATAACTGACTTTGAACATCAGTATCAGGGGATCATAGTTTCAAAGTTGCACCAAACATTTGCACCCTGCATCATTTATCTGTTTTATAATATTTGACTCATCAAGACAACAGTCTCTCTTTTTTTTTTTATCTCCATTTCAGTAACAGCTCATCTTTCTTCAATACTTTACACTTGAGTATCTGAAAGAAAAATATGCCTTAAATGCTGTTTTTTTTGTTTTGTTTTGTTTTTTTGTTTTGTTTTGTTTTTTTTAGCAAATATATGCTCAAAGTATAAAGATACAATATATAAAAAATAAAGTAGGCAAAATATTCTTTATAGTTTGGGAAACGTTTTATCATCCACTAGGCCTAATTCTGGCTACATGACTAGAGTATAAAGTTCAGCATATTCAGAGCACTGTTGTTCATGACAGCAACATAATTATTCTTCCCCTGGAAATCCTTTAAAATATATTTGTCTGTTTTCTCATAAACCTACTACACCCAAGGCTTTTCAGCTCATCAGCAGGAGAATAAATGCAGATGAGTTTACACACATGATCAGCAAATAACAAAAATAAATCCAGTGCATGCAACGCATGCGCTGCAGAGTAGTGCATGCAACCATAATGGATTCTGTCATTTGAAATGGATGAAGTTCCATTAGAGAGTGGCACAGTCGCAGGGCTAAGTGTGATGAAGGGCGAAGCTTCAGCATCTCTCTTTTTATTTTAACAATGACAGAAAAAGAGACATCCCGAGCCCTGTACACCTCAATGTTATTCCACCGACTGTTTGTGATTTTTTTCATAATTTCAATAGTGTTGTGCATTTCAGATGCAGACAGACCGAGCTGATGTAAAACAGTGGAACAAAAAAAAACGTGCATTTCATCAGAGTCAAATTAATAAGATGAATAGATACAAACCATGAAAGGAGCTGCACAAATTTAAAAAGGTGGAGGAGGAAGGAAAAAAACTCCCCTTCATTAAAGAACATAGAGAAGGTGCTCTTATTTTTTCAAGAGTGGCTACTTCCACACTGTGATTGCAAATCAGTGGTAATTTCTTATTTGTATTTATTCACCTTTCCTGTCCTTTAACACATTCTGCTCCATCGCTGTCATGTCTTCAGCTTTCCCTCACCCACCCTCAAGCTGTTTGAAAGCAAAAAAGGTCTAAAGGTGTTGACGCACACACATACACAGCCACACACACACAAACTAACACACACCAAATAAAGATGACATGTTTATTAATCACCTCTTTAGCAGAGCTATTGCCCTGATTTACCACTGATTTCTTAGCTGTCAACACTGAGGACAGCCGCCTGACATTTACAGGTAGAACCACTCTGCAGCATGGCTCTCTCTCTCTCTCACACACACACACACACACACACACACACACACACACACACACACACACAAACATAAAAGCAGAAGCTCAGGTTTCCCAGTACATGTACAAATTATGCACATACACTCAAGCGCAATAAATCCGTATATGAAAGCACAATGAACTATACTCTCTCCATCATCGTCTTCTCCATCACACTTTCATTTTTATCCTCCCCTCTCTGCCACATTCCTTTTATCAACTAATACCCACACATAAAAAAATAAATAAATTCAAAACAGAAAACCCCATTTCCAAACAATTACTCTGAATCCCGTTTGTGAACTTGACCTCCCACACAATGACAAACCAGCCGTTGTCATGGCAGCGTTAAATTATCTCCTCATCCCGGATGAGATAGACTTGTGCAGAACTGACCACCTGGGGATTGAGCAACACTATCTCTTGGGTCCATTTCTCACCCTGACTTCCTGTCATGTCAGGATTACATCAGCAACTATAATCTTACAAGATCAAAGTGGACGCCGATGCACCCGTCTGATTGAAAAGCCTCAGAGTGTGATGTAAAGGGGCCACCTTTGATCAACAACACATCAGGGAGAATTTCATCAATGCAAACTTGGATGAAAAGCGATGAACTTAAAGCTCAAAGTTATTAAATAACATAAAAGATAATATTTCAAATTAATTTTGACATAATTTATTACTGTTTATGTTATTATTATTCAAATAAAGCAATATTGTCACCAATTATTCTTTGTATTCAATTGTATTTTATTTATATAGCGCCAAATCATAACATCGATAGCGTAAAAGCACTTTATATTGGACAATAATACAGAAGAGACCCCCAGCAATTAGACAGCCATCTACCATGACTGCTGGGGGTGAGGGGGGGAAGACAGGACAATAGATAGACTATGGAAGAGATCCAGAGATTAATAATAACTAATGATTATATGCTAAATGTTATAGGTTTATAGTTATAGTTGTTCATAAAGACATTTGACTGCGGAGAACAAATGATTTCTGTAAAAAGTTGAAATCTGTGATGCCTTCAGTTCAGATTCACCTCTGCTACAGACGGATGTCAGTTTCAGGTTCTGTCTCCTAGAAAGCCTCCCAGTTGAATCAAGTTAAAGCTGTGACATCAGCAAAGAATTTCTGACATTTCAGCCCTCCCATGTCTTTCTATCTGAAGGATGACAGAGGAAGTTTTTGGAAGGGAGCCGTGAGTTTGAGCTGCTCGAAGTCCGTTTGATGTTCGAAGCGTCTTGCCATGTGCTTAAACAGCCCCGTGAGTGGGCATGTCACCAGCAAGATAAGAGAAATCAAGCACTCCTCATGTCTGGGCAAAAGGTTATTTTGACATTCAGGAGGAGAAGAGAGGAGTGTTGTTACACATCAGGTTTAAGCCAATAACCAAATGTAAATATACAAAAATCTGGTAGAATAAAAACTTTGTGCTTGACATATTTTACATGATTATTTGTAGGTTGCTGCTTACTTTTTATTTTTGTATTTTTTTTATTGTCATTGCCTGACTGTTTACATCACAGCGGTTTGAAGGTGCAAATTGTGTTTGTTCATTTCGACAATGGCCGTTTTGTAAGCTGCTTCGACAATTGTGATCATTCGATAAGACAGCTTGTTTGGAAGACTGACAGGAGGACAAGAAGGAGAAGACAGAGGGAGGGAAGGAGGGATGGAGGCAGGAGGCAGAAGAAAACCAGAGAATCTCTATTTTCTCTCACCTCTGTATCGCCAGACATCCCAGCAGGACACAGTAAACAAGAGAATGTGCGCGTGTATGAAGGAGAGACAGAAAGAGAGTTTCCAGCAGATTTCACCACAGTCATTCCGAGGTAAGACAGGATCAGCCTGAATCCCTGCTGATGGCACAGACGCACACACACGAGCACACAAACTCTTGCCACATGTGCTGGCACTGATCAAAAACCACAAACAACATAGTAGTGTGCTGCAGCATAGCAGTGTGCTGCAGCATAGCAGTGCGCTGCAACGGTGTATGTCCAGAATGTATATTGTGTTTCGTACGATCTGTGCATTAATCAGTTCTCATTCCTAGCATTCGTTTAAAAGTCTGACTATGACATGCACCTTGCTGCACATTCCCCACAGGTATTTATCTCATTCTGACAATCCTGATTGGCTGCTGATCGCAACTACTGCATCAGGCAGAACCACCCATCCTTAAGAACCTGTGCCACTAGATATTATCATTGATATTGTTCATACATCTCTTCTCGCTTCAGAGCATATCCCAAACTTCATATAGGCTAGCTAGCATAACGGTCCATATTCAGGATTGTTAGATAACTTCTCTGTTGCCGGGCGCTAGCTGCCTTTTCCTCATCTCATCCTGAGCTTGTGTCTTCACCATTGACAGGTGCGTCATACCATTTAACACTGTGGAAAAGTGTTTTATTGCTGAATTTTAGTATGGCATGGATCTGTGTTTCCCTGACACCAGAGGAAGCAGCGACTTAACTGTGCGTTTGTGCCACTAAAATATCGTAAAGTGAGACACCAGGCTCGCTCGTGTTGTCCCGGACTGGAACCTGCAAACACACATATGTGCGTATGCACAACCACACACTGATCAAAAAACACAAACAAATAGAATAACTAGTATTTAGTATTCTATTTAGAAAAATGTTTTAACTATGTAACTAATAAGAAGATTCAATTCAGTTGGATTTTATTTATATACTAACAAATCACAACAGCTAAAGGAGCATTATAGTGTAAGGTAAAGACAATACAATAACCCTAAAAATCAGATGACCCCCTATGAATACGCACTTAGTGACACAGGGAAGGAAAAACTCCCTTTTAACAGGAAGAAACCTCAGAACCAGGCTTGGAGAGGGACAGCCATCTGCCATGACCGCTTAAGGTAAGTCGACAAAAGGCACTCTGTAGGAGACGCAGAGATTAAGAAGAAGAGTATCGCTTTTCCTGTTGTTATAAACAAACTGTATATTTATGACAGAGAACGAGGAAAACAATTTTTAACCTTTCAGCAGGGAGCACTGGGCTTGTAGCTGATGGCAGCACAGCAGGAAAGCCGGAAAGTGTTGCGACAGACTAACAGGAGTTTTCCTGGGCTTTTTTGTTCATGAGACGGCTGAGGGAGGGTCCTCTAAAATTCATTGAGCTTGATAGTGTCAACTGCTCCTTAATGTTAACTTCAAACAAAGAAAGCCAAACTGGGCCCGATGTCTCCGATGTGATCATCAAAAGTTTGTGTTTCAACTGAGAGTAAATCAGCCCAGAATATCCTCCCCCTCTGAAGTAATAATCTCTGGATAACATGACACGTACTCTAGGAAGGTTATTAGGCGAAGTACATAAGACTGCGAGAGTGAGAGAATGAGTGACAAAGAAACAGAGAGGCAGAAAGAAAGAGAGGAGTTTAGTGCTTGTCTGATCCAGTAAATCCAGCCGAGTCAGACGCAGATCACAGCATTGTCTGTCAACCTCAATCTCCCTCTCTCTCTCTTCTCTCTAGGCATTACTCTCTCTTTTCCCTTCTTTTGTTTCTCTATTAGTTTCTCTTTCACTTTTTCACTGGGCTCCAAATCTTTCCCTCTCTCCCTTCCTTTTTAAAAAAAAATTATTTCGCTCTGTGGCTCGATCGCTCATTCTCTTCCCCTCTGAGCTCCAAATCTCTCTCTCGTTCTCTCTGTCACACATCACTGTTCACTCAGATCCTCTGGCAACTCACAACACACTCCTCTAGCTCTCTCCCGCTCTGTCTCTCGGACACACACACACCACAGCACTCACCACGTCTCTGACACATAAACACTCTCACAAATACACAAACATAAGTCCTCCCCCGCATGGACACACACTCCTCTCTCTCTTATTTTTTCCCCCCCCAATACTCAGACATACACATGCATACACACTCGATGCTTGACTGACAGGCCTGCCCTCATGAAGCTCTTTGACATTCACAGTGTGTCAGTATGAAAACAGAGAAGATGAGGGGCTTCAGCTGGAGAATAGAGCTCCTTTTACCCCTCACACACTCGCACAAACACACACTCACACGCAGCTCTCCAATCTGCTGATGATACTGCACCGATCAGATTTGCATTTCAGCGGGCAGCATCACTTTACATTTGAAGAGGCTCGTCCACGCAGGGAAGCATCCGCTGCAAAACTGGACAAACAAATGCTGGCGACAAAGTGTGAATCACTGCCAAAGTTATTCGCAGGAAACTCAGCTTGATGTGCGAGCCTAACATTACCAGGTGAAGGGCAGCGACAGAGCCTTCATCAATTTTTATGCAGATCTTAAGGAAAGCAAACACGTTTTCTAGTGAGCCATTGGTTTTTGTTACACATCAGTGGAAGGGTTAATTGTATGGTTGAAGAATGGCTCTTTAAAAAAATGTTGAAGGAGGTCACTTGTGCTAAATGAACTAATTAAAGTTATTTCACAAATCATAATCTGGGATTTCTGGAAATAGAAGCATATCTGGATGTCAGGAGAGTCTGAAAGGTTTTGGGTACAGGTGTAGTAGGACATTTGCATCCATACAAAATTATTGTATGTACTGAATTAACTCTTAGCAGCAAATGAATGTGTGTTGTTGATCAGCAAACATGCTGGTCATATTTATTTCCTTCCAGCTGCAATGTGACAGAACATATTTACAGCTAATGGTTTAAAAGATGCAGACACAGATATAAACCTATCTCTGCATCTCTCTCTTCACCTGATTATCTCTACATCGTGGCGACTGTTAGCGGGAGGAACGTAACATTTTGTCCTCAAAGCTGATGTGTTAGAAGCAGGAAAAATAGACAAACGTAAGAATTTGAAGTTTGATAAGAAGCAGATTTTAATGGGTAGACGGTTGGGTCAGAGCATTTCCAAACCAAGATGTTCCCGGTCCTCAGTGATCTGTATCTATGGCCATCGGTGGAAAAATAGTTCAAGAATGATTTGAGGATCAAAACGAGTTTGAGGTGCTGACTTGCCCTCCAAATCCCCCAGAATTTAATCCGATCGAGCATCTTTGGGATGTGTTGGACTAACAAGTACAATCCATGGAGGCTCCACCTCATAACTTACAGGACTTAAAGGATCTGTTGCTAACATGAGATACCACAGCACACTTTCATTCGTCTTGTGGAGTCCATGCCTTGACAGGTCAGGGCTGTTTTGGTGGAAAAAAGGGGGTCCCGCACAATATTAGACAGCTGGTCATAAACCTAACCTAACCAAAAACCTAAACCTCTTTTCCAGTTACACACATGGGGCATTTGGAGCCTGTCCCAGCTGCTGCAGGGTGTGAGGTGTACACCGTTGGGAGGTCGCCAGTACATAACCCCATTCATGCTAGCATCCACACCAACGAGCAATTTAGAATCACAGATTAAAACCATGAAACGGTGAACACGGGCAGAACATGCAAACTCGCGGCACGGCCCTGCCACGTAAACAACTACGAGTGCGTCGCTTTAGGCTGTCACAGCGCCACAGCGACAGACTGCTGCTTACTTTAACCTTCCTGCAAGCCCATTTGAATACACTACAGAGACGTCTGGCTGATAAAATCATTTGGTTTAATGTGAAACCACCCAGTTCAGCGCTGCTCGTTTAAAACGCCGCTGATAAAAGAGGACAGATTTGTCTTTCCTTTTCTGTCCGTCTCCATTCATATCTGTGTTAATACAATTATATCTGGGAGTGCGGTGTGTGTAAAATGATGGATAGAGTATAGATAGATAGATGGATGCTCCTCGTTAATAATTCACCAAGGTGCCATTTGCAGTCACTATTCCCTGCACATTTCAGCCTATCAGGGAGATTTAGCCTAGACTCTGATTGGAGAAACAGAGGGAAAGACATCACCTGTTATGCAAATGCAACTGGATATTTTGTGGCATCATTGCCTGACTCTTTCCTCATTAATCTTTACACATTTTTTTTCTTCACAACTTGCCCGTCTTCAGTATTTGTTTGAATCTATATGATGAAGAGGGCAATAAGAGAGTTTTGAAATTATCTGCTTTCCCCACGTCTTTTTCTTTTTTCTCTGTTACTTGTGCTTTTTATCATCACCATCACCCTATCCTTCCTGCTTTCATAGCTCCGTCTCTTTCCCTCCCTCTGTATCCTCCTCATTCCGCGTCAAGGAGAAGTGAAAAACATTGTCTCCATCCAGACTTCAACTTGTAGAAAAAGAAAGTAAATCTTGGACTGAAGTTTAGGGGGCAAACATCAAGGAAGACGACATCTGAGTGCTGGATTGAAGTCCAAGTTGAAGGGCAAAACTAAAAACGTAGTTTAAAAGGCACAAAGTAAGTCGTGGTGTGTTATTTTGGGTGGAAGTGGGGGAGGGGCGGGTGACTTTCCTTTCTCAAGTTGACTTTTAAAACAATGATTTTCGAATAGAGATGTTTTAAAAGTGCACAAATCCACAGGGAGACACAGAGAGGGATCGGAAATTCCTTAAACAACTGCACACAGCAACTGATGGAAACTGCTGCGACTCCGATTGTTGTGATTTAAACAGGCGTTTTTTTTTCCTATGTATAACTGTAAGGCATGACTACCTGCACATGCACAGAAGCCTGGCTCACTGTCTAAGAAAAAAATTATAAATGCAACAAAACTGATGGATGGGACACGTTTCCTTAAACCATGTTTTAAGAGGTCAGCCCACTGCCATTTGAGAAAATGCAAAGAGAAATTATGAAAACATCTCCACTAGTCTAGCAATCTAGATACAGGCTGGAGATGAAAAAATAGAACACACAACTAAATACTGAAATGGACGGGACACATTCACCACAGTCACCAACATACTTATAATTATTTCATAAGCATAAATATGTAATTTTTAGTAAAATAAACTAAAATATAATACCTTTAAGGGTTTATTTCAACTCAATCAACTCGCTTTGGGGAAAGCGATAAGGAAAATCTCCCCAGAAACAACTCTGAGGACATCTCTTACAATGGGGTATTAGAGCCACAGATGGTAGAAAAAAAATAATGGGCAGGGCTTGGGGGGGGGGGGGGAGTGTAAAACTATGAGAAAAAACTCAAAATTTTCAACATTAAAGTGGCAAACCTATGAGAAGAAAGTGGTAAATCCTTGAGATTAAAGTATCAAATTTATGAAGAAAATGGAGCTCAGTCTGAACGCCAAAGTATCACTGGGAAAGATACTAAGCCCAAGTTGCAATCTAACATTCAGAGTGTGAATGTTAGATTGAAAGCATAGAAAAACGTGCAGATGGGTGTGAATGGGAAAATTAAAAACTGAGAATGTCATCACATGTTTTGAGCATTTTAAGCTCGATTTAAACTTTTTGAAGTTTAAATTCTCTGCAGCCTGTTGGAGCGGGGGGTCTGGGAGGAGAAGTTGGCCGTCCGATTGGGGTCTGGAATGTGGGGCCTCCCTGCTGCTGCCGAGTCGGGGCAGTCTGCTTCTCCCCACCCCAGGGAAAAGGGTAACGCTACCTACGTCGGGGTGCAGTTTCCCCCTCCAGGGGCAAGGGTACCTAGACCTGGGGTATAGAGTACGCTTGGGGAGTGTGATTGTGTGTACAGTGTCTATTTATGTCTGTCTTCACGTTGGGTGAGTGTTGAGTAATTGCATATGAGAGCATGAGGGTGGGAATGGATGTTTGTATCTGTGTGTGCCTGTTTGTCTGTGTCCATATGTCAGGTCGAGTATCAGACGCCTCCTCTCTAAGGACATCTCAGGCCCTCCAAGGTATGGAAGCCTATCTCCCCCCACCACTCCCACTGCCATTGGCAGACACCCTCAGACATCGGTGCGTTGGTGGTTCTTTGTGTCCAGGGACAGGCTCACTCCTGGTGGCTGCTTATCGGGGTATAGCTGGCTGCCAGCGGAGCTCATGGGCACGTCACTGCAACCCCCCTGGCTTCTGCTCCGCAGCTGCTGAGTGACTCCTCATCTGGGACTCTCCTCAGCTCTTTCTGGGATAGTGGCGCGGCTGCCCCTCTGTTGGTCTTCCTTCCTTCCTCTGAGGGTCTCTGGATGTCTGGAGCCTGGATCTCCTCCATACCTGCTTCATGCCCTGGAGGACGGGGCAGTGGCTCCCCCACACCCTCTAGCAGATCATTACATGAAGGAACCTTTTAAATACAAGCGCGCTCATGCTCACAGGTGTACACACGGGGACTCACACACACAAACTACACCCTTTTTGGCTCCTACCTCAAAGCACACTGTGCGCTGTCGATCTTACGTGCTGCACAATAATGTTTAATATTTAGTATTTACTGTTATATTCACATAGATCATCGTGATGTTGTTTATTATGTTGTTCTTTTTTTCTTCTGCTTGTTTTCTCTTTTTTCTTTCTCAACAGGTGATCCAGGTGATTGATATATGTATTTTTTGTCTGCTTATTTTGTTGGTTTTTGTTTTTTGCCCTATATCACCGTCCCTCTTCCCAGCTGTTTTTCTTTCCCTCTTTCTTTCTCCCCTTTCTTTTCCCCAGTCAACTCTGTCCCATGTCTAGCAAGTGAAAATAAAATAAAATAAACAATAAAAGGTGAATCAAATAGACCATCACGGCAAGGCTGGGATGGTCCATTTGGTAAAGTAAATCAGTTGGGCATCTTTCTTCGCCTTTAGACAATAATTGTGATGGCAAAAGAGCCAAACGGGACAGGCAAAAAAAAAAAAAAGAACTTTTTGAAGTATTTGTTAAGATAAAAAAAAATCCAATATATTGGCAAACAATGTGTTTTTAATTAAAATCTGCTGGCTAGTTAAGAGCTAATAATGTACACACTTTGTTCATTAGACTGCAGGCAGTTTACTGGGTGTGTAACAACACCAACAAAAGGTAAGCTGAGATAATGATACATGACAGACAGAGAAACGGGAAGAGAAGAAGAAAACAAAAGAAAAGAATTCCATCATGAGTCGGTTCAATTCTGCCTTGATGTGTATCTGTGTATTTAGCGTGTGCTTCAGAGACGCAGAGGCAATGCGCCCTGAGTCCCCATTACAAGGACAATATTTCTTGTCATATCTGATTTGCAGCACGGAAACGGAGCTTCTCCATTGCCATCTTAGTGTTTTAAGTCACAGACAACAGGGAAGGTCAGGAATCAGAAATCCACAACGCACAGTTAGAAGTTAGCAACTGTAAAGCAAAACTGCTTTATTGTCCCTTTCTACTGGGAGCCATGATTTACAAATTTGACAGCATATTATACTGAAGATTCTTAGGACCATAAACTTATCAGGAATTTCCTAACGTCACAGAGAAAAAGAACCAAAGGCTGCTTTCCCATAGTTTTCTGGACAACTGAATGTCTTTTTGAAACCAGATGAGTCCCCCCCCCCCCCCCCTTTTTTTTTTTGATGAACAGAAATAATGCAGGTTTAAGGCACATCTGCACTGGCCTCACTCTTGGCTTCACTTCTGATACAGAGCTCCAGTTCTCTTCTGAACCTTAAATCTGATCTTTTCACGTCAGCTTAGGAAGGCTCTGGGTTATAATTATTATTTGTGTGTCATAATTACTATATATATATATATATATATATATATATATATATATATATATATATATATATATATCGCAAGTTCGATTCCTGCCTGGGGCGTCTGTATCCAGTAAGGGTCCTAAGGCTAGACCCCCTATGCTAAGCAAGCCTACCGCAGACATGAGCGAGACAGATAAATATGAAGGCATGCCGGCTCGGACGTCGCCCGGATCAACAAGGTCCGCGTCAGGTGTTGAGGAACCAGGGCACCCTGACGAAAAGTGGCCTACTGGAACAAGAAGGCATCGGTGGGCAAGAGACGAAAACAGGGCATTGTTGGAATGCTACTACGCAAGTAACCCTGGCGGAAGGGGCTACATGAATAGGATGAGGGACCTATGGATTCTTCGATACCCAACATCCACAATGACGGCGAAACAACTAGTAGCTCAGTGTTCCAACATTCGAAAGAAGGGACTGCTCTCACAGCTAGAGATTGACGAGGTACAACACAAATGCTACGGCAAGGAGGAGTCAGGACGCCAGGTCAGGGGGGAGATATCATCACCCGAGATTGGGTACATAGCCCCAAGTGCGATAGGAGAAGGATCGTTGAGTGCGAGAGGAACTGACCTGAAAAATAGGATCATGGCCAAGCTTGAAACCTGGATCCCCCGTAGCCGGTTACCAAGATTACGTGAAGTACCCTCAGAAGGTCTGCTAGATGATGTTAATGCAGCACTACGGGTAATACCTACAACCACGATTACCGACACTAACAAGCTCATCTACAATACGGCAACAGTGATCAGTGAGATGCTTGGCTACAAGTTGAACAGCGACAAGGGGCAGTACCCTCCATGGAGAAGGAGGCTAGAGGGCAAGATCAAAGTAGCACGGAGGGAGGTTAGCCAACTAACGGAGTTGCAGAAAGGTGCGACAAATAAGGTGCCTAAGAAATACAGCAAGCTGTCCATACCTGAGGCCTTGGAAACTGCCAAGCAAAGACTCACAGCCTTGGCCAGCCGCTTGAGGAGGTACACCAGAGAGATAGAAGGCAGGAGAATAAACCAGCTGTTCTCCACAGAACCAGCAAAGGTGTACTCTCAGTGACAAGGGAACAATAAGAGAACAGCACCACCAAGGCTGGAGACGGAGCAATACTGGAAGAGCATATGGGAGAAGGATGCAACCCATAACGGCAATGCTCAGTGGCTAGAGGATCTGAGGGCAGACCACAGCGACCTCCCTGAACAGGGTCCAGTAACCATCACAGTGGCAGATATCCAAGAAAGGGTCTCCAGTATGAAGAGTTGGACAGCACCAGGGCCCGACATGGTTCACGCCTACTGGCTGAAGAAGCTGACTGCACTCCACGAGCGTCTGGCAGCACAAATGAACCAGCTGCTAGTTAACGAGAGACACCCGGAATGGCTAACTGAAGGCCGGACGGTCCTGATCCCCAAGGACCCCAAGAAGGGACCGGTCCCCTCCAACTACCGACCAATAACCTGCCTCAGTACTACATGGAAGCTCCTGTCAGGCATCATATCGGCTAAGATGAACAGGCACATGGGTCAATACATGAGCGGGACACAGAAAGGAATTGGCAAGAATACCAGAGGCGCAAAACACCAGCTACTGGTAGACAGAACAATCAGCCGAGACTGCAAGACCAGACTGACCAACCTGTGCACTGCCTGGATTGATTACAAGAAGGCCTATGACTCAATGCCCCACAGCTGGATACTGGAATGCCTAGAATTGTACAAGATCAATGGGACCCTAAGAGCCTTCATCAGGAACTCAATGGGGATGTGGCGTACAACACTAGAGGCCAACTCCAAGCCCATAGCACAAGTTACCATCAAGTGCGGGATCTACCAAGGAGATGCTCTGTCCCCACTGCTGTTCTGCATAGGCCTGAACCCCCTCAGTGAGATCATTAACAAGACTGGCTACGGATACCGACTACGGAACGGAGCAGTTGTCAGCCACCTCCTGTACATGGATGACATCAAGCTGTATGCCAAGAGTGAACGAGACATCGATTCACTGATCCACACTACCAGGCTATACAGCAATGACATTGGAATGTCGTTCGGACTGGAGAAGTGTAGTCGGATGGTAACAAAGAGAGGGAAGGTAGTCAGAACTGAGGGGATTGAACTACCAGAAGGCAACATTGCAGACATAGAGGACAGTTACAAGTACTTGGGGATCCCACAGGCGAATGGGAACCATGAAGAGGCCGCTAGAAAAGCTGCAACCACCAAGTACCTGCAGAGGGTCAGGCAAGTCCTGAGGAGTCAGCTGAATGGTAAGAACAAGATCCGGGCCATCAACACGTACGCCCTGCCCGTGATCAGGTACCCTGCTGGGGTAATAGGCTGGCCAAAGGAGGAGATAGAAGCCACTGACATAAAGACAAGAAAGCTCCTTACCATGCATGGAGGGTTTCACCCCAAATCCCGCACCCTGAGGCTGTACGCTAAGCAGAAGGAAGGGGGCCGGGGACTGGTGAGTGTCAGCACCACAGTCCAGGATGAGACAAGGAACATCCAAGAATACATTGGGAAGATGGCCCCAACTGACCGAGTGCTCAGTGAATACCTCAGGCAGCAGAAACCCAAGAAAGAGGAGGGAGACGAGGAACCATCATGGAAGGACAGGCCCCTGCACGGTATGTACCACCGGCAGATAGAGGAGGTGGCTGATATCCAGAAATCCTACCAGTGGCTGGACAAAGCTGGACTGAAAGACAGCACAGAAGCACTAATCATGGCAGCACAAGAACAAGCTCTGAGCACAAGATCCATAGAGGCTGGGGTCTATCACACCAGGCAAGACCCCAGGTGCAGGCTGTGTAAGGATGCCCCAGAGACAATCCAGCACATAACAGCAGGGTGCAAGATGCTAGCAGGCAAGGCATACATGGAACGCCATAACCAAGTGGCCGGCATAGTGTACAGGAACATCTGTGCTGAGTATAACCTGGAAGTCCCGAGGTCAAAATGGGAGATGCCCCCAAGGGTGGTGGAGAATGACCGAGCTAAGATCCTGTGGGACTTCCAGATAGAGACGGACAAAATGGTGGTGGCTAACCAACCGGACATAGTGGTGGTAGACAAACAGAAGAAGACGGCCGTAGTGATCGATGTAGCGGTTCCGAATGACAGCAATATCAGGAAGAAGGAACACGAGAAGCTGGAGAAATACCAAGGGCTCAGAGAAGAGCTCGAGAGGATGTGGAGGGTGAAGGTAACGGTGGTCCCCGTGGTAATCGGAGCACTAGGTGCGGTGACTCCCAAGCTAGGCGAGTGGCTCCAGCAGATCCCGGGAACAACATCGGAGATCTCTGTCCAGAAGAGCGCAGTCCTGGGAACAGCTAAGATACTGCGCAGGACCCTCAAGCTCCCAGGCCTCTGGTAGAGGACCCGAGCTTGAAGGATAAACCGCCCGCAGGGGCGTGCTGGGTGTTTTGGGTTTTTTATAATATATATATATATATATATATATATATATATATATATATATATATATATATATATATATATATATATATATATACATACATACATACATACATACATACATACATACACACACACACGTTGGTGTGTGTCTTTGAGTGTGTAAGTTTGTTCCTTCCAAAAAACAGACTATTTTCTGGTGAAAATAGAAGAAAAAAAACAATCTCACAGATCCCATCAGAGCTGAGAGCTTGCTCAGCAATTAGACACAAGCAAACACACAATCATGTGTGTTGACATGCACTGATCATGCTAAAATTGAATGACATGCATTATGAGGACTTGCTTTGTGCTCTCAAGAACGAGGAGAATCCAATCAACAAGACTTTCTAAGCAGCACAGATACACACTCGCACACAGTATATTGCATGGGTCGAATTCACTGTATGAAGGCTTTCCTCCGTGGATTATGCATGTATTTATGCATAGCTGGATTTGTGCATTTCAATTGAAACTGTGTGTCCTCATGGTGTATATGTGTCTGACCAAATCATGTTATCTGATCCTGAAATCAACTTCCCTGCCGCAGAAATCGAGCGTGCAGCTAGGTTAGATGTGTCATTTTAAAATGGTCAAAGATGAAAAGTAGAAGGAAAGATATGAGAAGAAACTGAATAAAAAGAAGAAGGAAAAGAAAGAGAAGGAACGCCAAAGAATCAATGTTTCCTCCCAACTTCCTTCCAAACTTCCTCCTTCCCTTCTATTCTTCCTGTTTCCTTTCATCCTTTGCTATTTACTTCTCCTTCTCACATTTTCTTCTCTAATTGTTTTATCGCTCTTAGCCCTTCATGCCCCTCTCCTTACTAATCACCCTCTCACCTTCCTTTCTTTCCCCATTACCCTCTTCCCTCTTTCTTCTCTCATTTGCTTGTCCTCTTCCTCCTTCCTCCTGCCTTTTGCACATCTTTGCACCACTCATTTCTTCCTCATCCCCCGTCCTCTTCACTAATTACCTCGCCATCTCTTCTTCTCTTCTCCACGCTCGCCCTCCTCCCTCCTTGTTTTGCCTGTTACATTTTGTGTTGTTTTTTCCTTCTTTTCAGCTTCTCCTACAACTTCTTCTCTCCTCTCCCTCCTCTTCTTTTCTCCTCTAATCATCCTCTCATCCCCTCTCGTCCTTTCACTTCCATGGTAACGGACAGTCAATGAAAAAGGCATTCAGTAACCAAGGAGACTTAACACAGTCTGTGTGTGTGTGTGTGTGTGTGTGTGTGTGTGTGTGTGTGTGTGTGTGTGTGTGTGTGTGTGTGTGTGTGTGTGTATGTGTGTGTGTGCATGTGTGTGTGTGTGCTGTCTCCATGGGAAAAGTGAATGGCTGGCAAGAGACAGGGGAGTGCTAATGGACACCAAGAATGAAAGAAAGGGAAAAAAGAGAGCAAGCAAAAGACTTCCTCCAAATCTGCCTTCTGATGTTAAATCCCAAAAGATGACATAAAAGTTATAAATTATTACCTATTCACTTCTGTTTTAATTACAGACTAACCTAAGTCTGTATCTTAGCTGGGAAATCATCCTGAGATTTTGCCTCTCTTTGTCAGCACATTTAAAAAACGCACCAGAGGAGTGAGAGAGTGGCTATGCAGAGGGTGAGGTGGAGGTCCAAGGAGACCATCATCATTTAGTGAAACATGTTCTTGAATTGCTGCTGTAAAGACAAAGACCCTGAAGCTTTGACAGTAACAAGAAGCATATTTAAGTCTCTTTGAGTCACTGTGTGGATGCTTGTTGTAACCGAGTGAACGGCTCTTACGCTGACTGTTGAAATTCTGTGTTTAATGCATTTGTGCGCACTTCTTTTTCCAACTATTAAGACACAGCACCTAAAAGTTCCTGAATAGAAATCCAGTGACACCATATTGTCTGCTTTTTAAAAGCCTAAGAGAGAAACATGAGCCAATCGAGTCAGTGCACAAACACCTGCAGAGATTAGGTTCAGCAGAGTGTCCAATGTTTAGTGGCAGGCTTATCAAACATAGACTTTATTTGGGTGATTCACCCAAGTAAAGTCTGTGCTTGGGAAACACAGACTACATTCAGTGATTTACCCAGGTTTATTTTTTTTATGGACCATACC
Source organism: Aulonocara stuartgranti (assembly GCF_965226115.1). Lineage (NCBI taxonomy): Eukaryota > Metazoa > Chordata > Actinopteri > Cichliformes > Cichlidae > Aulonocara > Aulonocara stuartgranti. The sequence continues at coordinate 26,512,268 of NC_138955.1, read as the reverse complement.
AAATGGACCATCCCTATGAGGATGCCAGCATTAAAAGGAGTAATGACAAGGAGACGTGGTGGTGGAATGAGGGGTACAGAAAAGCATCCTAAGTTATTGAATCAGAAAGTACAGAGGATCAGTAAGAAGTGAGTGTTAGTATGTCTCATGTACTGGGCGCTGTCCTAATGCATGGCACTAGCTGATGGGAGCAGAACATAAAATCATCAAAGAGAACGTGAACAGAACATGAAAACTCAGTCATTCAGACAACAAAAACTAAAGTACCATTACTGTAATGATGTCAACGTGTGTAAGTATAACCCTGTACATACATCACATATTTAGCTATATGTTAGCTTTTTTAAATGTCCTGAATTTCAGGTTACAAGTTTTTTAATGACATTAAAGTAATTTAGAGTAAAGTTAACTAAGAGGGAAAGGAGTAGCATAGACAGTAAGGAAACAACTCCAAACAGAAGAAGTCAAAGAGCAAAGAGAGGCAAACACAAAGAAATGAACAGAGCAAATAAGAAAAGAGCTAAAGTCATTTTTGACTCCATCCTGGAGTGTTTGGCTTCTGACCGCTGTCATCTGTCATGTTGGTATATGATTATGATCCAGCAGCTGAAGCTGACTGTGTACATGAGTGAATAACATACAAAGCAAGCTGAAATGGGAAATGGCATTTGGGGTAGGGGGCGGGGGAGAATCAGCTGTCTATGGCTATGTTTTTTTTTTTCTTTGACTGTAAATAATTGTAGCAATGTGGCAACTGCATGTTCTGCAGATAAAAATTACAGTAAACAGCACAGCTGAACTTCAAAGTCCAATGCGGAGAGGGGGTGCAAAGAGGGAAATATAGGCCTAAGAGAAAAATGAAAGAGAAAGGTATGGAGCGAGAAAAAGACAGATAAAGAAAGAGAGAGAGAACATATTGCCACTGTGTCAATACAATATATATGCTAATCATGCCTTTAGTATATGTGTGAATTTCATTACATACGAAGCACTAATACATTTGTGAAGAAAAACTGCATTGGAGTCTTAAAACCAATGACTGTCAAGGTCATTTACAGCAAAGCACGAGTCAGAAATGCATCAACAGGCGGGGAAAAAGGATAAAACTGTTGCTAAAAATAGAGTTGTGGCGCAAGACCAGATTTCATCTCCAAAGCCAATTATGACACATCACACAATTCAAAATGTGTTCTGCATTACTACTCAATGTTTTCTGAATATGTTCCTTTTTAGCGGGTGTATTTAGCAGCAAATTTGACTTCATATCCATCTCTATCTAAAGCTGACCTTTGACTTTTTCTCGTAAACACTGAGAGTGCTTCCAACATTATATTTCATTAATTTTACCTCAGAGCACAGAGATTTAAAAATTATAGACCATATGTAAGTAGTCCTGAAAAACTCGTAAAAATATTTAAATTTGATGCTATTTAGAATAATTTCCTTGTTACCCAGAAACAGATGATGCATACGTACGCAGACTCAAAAACAGGTGGTTATAGCATTGGTTAGCTACCAGTGTATAGCAAACAAAAACAAATGCCTTCTAGCGAATGGTAACTGCATACATAAAAGCTATGAAATCAGTGTGTTTATATCGAACTGTAGGACCACTGATGCCTTCTGCTTCCGGATAACAAGGAATTGACGGAGCTTCCCAGAGCTTCCCGATAAACTGACATAACTCGTAATTTGAGTTATTTCTCGAAAGCTAGATTTCTGGATAGCTATCATTTTCGATAAGTAGCTCACTCATTCACATCTGTTGCTAAAGACATTTAAGCAGTTGTCAGCAGAGTTTTGACAGTTTTTTATTTTCAATTTAACTTTTGGTTTTTAAGTGTGATTTGTTTAGTTTCCAAAGTAGGTTTGCTCGCTTCAGTTTCAGTTTTTATTGTTTATACATTTTTATTGTTTATATTATTATTGTATGGATGGCTTATAGTCTTGTAGACATCCAGAGTGTCAATAAATGAATGCCTCATCAGCCAAGTTGTGATATTTTTTACAACAAGTACTAGGGGTGGGGGAAAAAATCGATTCTGTGTAGTATCGTGATATTTTGTTTGCTAATAATGTATCGATACAGGGACAGCAGAAATCGATATTTTGTTACAAAAAAGGTTTTTGTGCTCTGACTTCAGAGCATGTTGATCCTTTTTCTGAGCAAGAATCCTGACATTCCTTCACTGTCCAAATGTGTTTAACTTTTTTTATGGCAGCAATAAACATGACAGTTTACTTATTTTAATTTAAGACATGTTTTATTTTAATTAAGTTTAAAACTTTTTTATTTAATGTAAAATTATATTTTGTTTTAATTTACTTTCAAATTCTTCTGTTGCTGAAGGGGCTGCATAGTTTTCATAAATTTCATAGTTCAGAATAGCTATAATTGTACCAGACGGTTGCATTCAGTTTAGTTGGACTAGACTGTAATACAAACCGTTCAGTTTGTCAACAATAAAACTGACTGAAATGAGAGACTGAGTGTGAGACTTTGATATTAGATAAAATGAATATTGATAAAGTTTACCTTTATGTACAGAATCTGAATATCGCAAAATATTTTTAAAAATTGCAATAATATCGTATCGTGCGTTAAGTATTGTGATAATATCGTATCGTGGGATGTATAGTGATTCCCACCTCTAACAAGTACTACTAAGATAAGATAAGATAAGATAAGATAGAACTTTATTAATCCCTCGGGTGGGTTCCTCTGGGAAATTCGATTTCCAAAAAAGCACAGCACCGACAGAAGTTACAGAGTTATACACACACACATATATATAAATACAGAGACAATATAAATAAAATATACGAAGGGGATAAATAGAATAAATAGGAATAAAAATAAAAATACAAGTGAATTGCACATTTCAAGTATTGAGTCTATTGCACCGTTGACTATTTACAAAAGTATTGCACAAAAGGTATTGCACAGTGAGGTGAAGAGGCACTACAGCTTAGTTGTTCCCCCCTCCTTTGTCCTCCTGTTTCCCCTCCCTCTCTCCTCCAGAGAGGAGTTAAACAGTTTGATGGCGTGTGGGACAAAGGAGTTTTTAAGTCTGTTAGTTCTTGTCTTGGGGAGAAGCAACCTGTCACTGAACAGACTCTTCTGGTTGTTAATGGCCGTGTGCAGAGGATGCCTGGCATTGTCCATAATGTCCATCAGTTTCTTTAATGTCCTTTTCTCTGCCACTGTCACCAGAGTGTCCAGCTTCATGCCGACCACAGAGCTAGCCCTCCTGATCAGTTTCTCCAGCCTGGATGAGTCCTTCTTTGCTGTGCTGCTCCCCCAGCACACCACAGCATAGAAAAGTACTCCAGCAACCACCGACTGGTAAAACATCCTCAGGAGCTTCCTGCAGATGTTAAAAGACCTCAGCCTCCTGAGGAAGTACAGTCGGCTTTGGGCTTTTTTATACAGGTACTCTGTGTTGCATGACCAGTCCAGTTTATTGTCCACCCACAGCCCGAGGTACTTGTACTACTAACAACTACTAAAAAAAACAACAACAACAACAAAAAAAACAACCTAGTTACTTAGTTTCATTTTTAATTTAGTTAGTTAAAGTGTGGGGTTTGTTTTCTCATCTAGTTTTAGTTTTTAGTTTTAGGTAGGTACAACAACAATCTTGGTGGGCAGCTTTAACAAACTGTTTTGGGCATGATAACGTTGAAATGCAAGCTACTCTTTCTTTCTTTTTGACAGTTTTGTTTACTGAACCATATTTTCTACCAAGTAAATATTTTTGTCTCACTTTGATTGTCAGGTATAAAAAAAGAAATAGGTGATCAGCAGTGTGCTCTTCTTACTCCTATGCACTGTCAGCTGACCCACAGATTCCCTTTGCCACTTTCACAGAAGTCTGTGTCCTCACACACACACACAGCAAGTTAGCACAGCCACAATATGGATATACAGCATAAACAGTCAGCTAATTCATATGTATGGGTTTCAATGAAGCTCTGTGCATGTATTTGTGTGTGTGTGTGTGTGTGTGTGTGTGTGTGTGTGTGTGTGTTTGTGTGTGAACTGTCAGTGTCAGGGTTTCAGGGTTTTTCTCTGTATAAATGTGAGCAGAGAGACAGCTGCAGGCCATGAGATGTCAAGGTATGTGTGTGCATTTCCATCAGCTTTCAGGAGAATTCAACAGCTCACTATATCACTGTCTACCTTCTACACGTCATCTCACTCCTTCGCTCTGCTTGTATTTTCCTTCCTTCCTTTTTATGTCTTATTATCACTTTCCAAATATGTAAAAAAAAAAAAAAAAAAAAAAGTCCCTCCCTTGTCATATTACTACCTGTAGTTTCTTGTAAATCTTACTCATAAATATGATCTTTCAGCCATGTTCATAAGAACACAAGAGTGTCACTAATCTGTCACAGCACAGAATGGAATGCTGGATGTAAGAAAGTGTAACTATTAAAGTTACAAAGTAACAAAGTAAGTGAAATAACAAAGTGTCAATAATCATGAATGTGTTCTCACTCATACAAATATAATTTGTATATAAAAATGATTGTCACACACTGTCTTGTATGATTTTGGTCTTATCTTTACTCATACATCATACTTTTCAGTAAAGCTCAAACACTAAAGTGATATAAGTGTCAAACAACCATTTATAATAAGAAAAAGGTCACACACATAATATTTTTATTCAAATATATATTAATCTATAATTTCACTTTTGTTATTGTTTTTATATTTGTTGTTTTATTTCCAGCTGCATAAAAGATAACTGTGCTTTATTTTCTTCTTCTCCTTATTTCATTTCCCATGTTGGCTTTGCATTTTCCATTTTTGTTATAAAGATCTACTGAAATGAGGAGACACACAGACAAAAGTATCCCTCTAGAGTAGTCATATTGCTAAATGCATTAGAGATCTTCATTTGGGGATATTTGCTGCCAGATGTCATCATGCTGCATATTCATGCAAACGCTCTGATTTTAACTGTGGTCATAAAAGCTGCAGGAAAACTCTAACTAAAAGTAATGTTGTATTACCCCATTCACACTCGCTGCCTGGCTGCTGACTGAGAAGAAAAGATTTGGTGGAAAGAGAGGTTGATGCCAGGGGATGAGGGCAACCCAGCTGGGGAACTTGTGTAACTCTAAAGAAGGCTACCACAGCATGGCACAGGCAGAGTGCAACTGTCCCTACATAGAGATCCTTAACGATTCAAAAGCAAATATTGTAATAACAATTCAATGTAAAACTTTACTTTTTAATTCAGTCTCAACTTACTTAGGCTAGGTTTTAGTCAAAATCTCGCTGCACCTTATTGCACATTTGGTCCTGTGCCTGATCCATTTGGTACCGAACACAAAGAAGTAGTGACTAGCTGGCTAAAAAAAAGCAGTATTCAATTAGCTTTAACAGGTTTAATGATGAGAGTGTGTACTGGGTTTGTCTTCCTTGGATGTCAGTGCCAAGGAGGGCTCAGGAAGCTATGTAAAAGCTACTGACAGCAAAGTTTAGCTCTTTTAACACTACATCGAGATTATAACTGTGAGATTTTCACTGCGTGGTTTTAGAAAAGTTCAATTATGTGATATGAAAGTGTTGATTAAACACTAAAATCATTGTGAAAAAGATGCATTTTCACATTAAGATGCATAATGTTTGCATGTCGGTGCATCAGTAGTTTTGCTCATTATTAAAATTTTGGGTGTGTCTGTGTGTGTCCACTGCTAGCAAGTGTGAGCGTCATACAGAAAATAAAACATTTACCACATGCAGGGCAATTATTCCTGCAAAGAATTCCTTCAGGGGCACGCACACACACAGAGTTCAGTTTGAATTACACACGGAAACACACTGGCAAAAGAACAAAACTGACACCCATATGGAAAGAAACAAATTCCCAGACAAACTGTAGATCGCCCGCATACACAATCACACACAGAGACAATAAATAGGAATGCATACCAACACACACAAACTCTGAGAGCAATCACAACCAGACTGCTACACACACACACACACATAGCTATGCAGGAAGAGGCCAATGCGGCGGTGCGGCGAGGAAGCGTGGCCGATCGACATTAATATTTATGGGCTGCTTTGCAAAGAGAGAAACATTGATAAGCTGCAGTTTTGAATATTAACGCTGACTTTTTTTTTTTTTTAAATGCATAAAAGCAAAACATGCTGGTCAAATTAAAAAAAAGGGAGAGAGTGTGCAGAAGAGACACACCACATTGAGAGTGAAAGGAGGAGAGACAGAAAAAAGAAAGTTGGCTGAAGAATGAGGGGTTTTTTAAGGAGTCGTTTATATAATGGTTTGGATGAATTACAAAGTCTTATAAAGGGCTAGTTCAACATTTTGGGAAATTCTGCTACTTGTTTTTTTGTCTGAGAGTGAGATTGGAATGTCACTAAAGGTATGATTAGCCAAGCTTTGTATAAATAGTGGAGCCAAGAGGATACAGGTTGTCTGTCTGACGTTGTGGTAGCTGGCTAAGCAAGGTATTCCAGGCCATCCTTTTTTCCAGATGGTTCCTGGGAGATCCTGAAGCAATCCTATGACAGATGAGATATTGTTCCTGTGTGTTCTAGGTGCACCCCAGTTTGAGCATGTGTGGAAAAATCCAAAGGCAACGGCCAGGGAGGCATTCCAACCAAATGCCAGAATCCCTTCAACCGGTTCTTTTTGATGTCAAGAAGCCATGACTCCTGTCCAAGCTGCATCGAGCATCACATCAATTTTGATGGTCTGCATGAAATCAAAGGAAAAATTATGTGAAATTGACATACAGATCAATTCTGGGGGTGAATGATGCAATGATCAAATTTCACTTCCACATGACAGTATGGTACAATGTCATCATTAACGCCGAGGTTGCACCAATGTAGGTCTACCTATCGGCCCACCTTTCCATCACTTGTGAATAAAATCCCAAGATACTGTTAGTGGGAGAACTCTACAACTTTTTAATGAAACACCACGGCCTCAGATTTGGAAATGCACTCATTCTGACCGTTTCACTGCAAACTGCTCCAATGAAGCCAAAGAGACCATGTCAACTGTAAAAAAAAAAAATGGTATTCTGAGGATCTACTTCACACCATAGTTCATTTGTTGAGAACTGCTTACAGCAGATCAGCAAAGATTATTATAACAGTGTTCTGTTTTCCACGTCTAATACTATGTAAGGGTCTAAACTAGCGTGACGTCAATTTCATCCTCAAAAGTGATCATCCAATCAACCCACAGGGAGCCTCAAGCAAGTGGACGCCTAGTGCCAGTCCCAAGCCAGGATAACTGGGAAGGGTTGTGTTCAACGAGAAGTTGGGACAGGATTTGGGTGGTAAGAATTACCAGATGACTGGGAAAGTACAGCTTCAGTATTGAGGGAAATGGGTAAAAATTGTTTGGTGTATCCTTTGGACAGAGGAAAGAAGAAAAAAAGACTTGGTGGTGAAATGAGGAAGTACAGGAAAGTATTCAAATGAAGAAGTAGATAGGAGTACTTGGAGTCCAAATACAGCAACAATAGAGGTGGCACAGGTGGCACACACAAACTCAATTCAAATATAGTAAAGTGATAAATAGGTTTAAATGTAATCATTACCCTGCTCACAATATTCATTTCCCATGAAAAAAAGAACATAGTATTTGCATCTTACTGAGAATGTCAACTTTTAAATATAAAGTGAGAAAAGAAAGTTTCCCTTGTTTTTTTCTTGTTTTAATTAATGCAAAATGTTAAGCGTTTTTAAAATGAGATTTTAAAAATAGCATGTTTCTGCTAACATTTCAGTATTTGCATTTTACAGGTGCAGAAATGACCTCTACAGCTGTTCTATAACTATCCAGAAGTGCTTACATAGAGTAAAATCACTATATAATTCTCACATAGGAGGCAGTCAGTGAATGGACAAACGTGTTCATAGTTTGCAAACAAAAACACAACCTCTTAGCAAGACAGGTATAAAGATCTGCAACAGTGAAAGTCACTACACCTCTCTCTCTGTCAGCCATTAGAGCATTACACATATTACACTGTTCCCTGTACAACCAAACAAATCAATCTTTCTGTAACACTAACACACACACACAGACACAATGTCCTAAGTGCAGGATCAAGACGTTCTCTCTTGGCTGAGTGCCTGGATGGGACAAAGGAAAGAGGTAGCCACACACACACACACACACACACACACACACACACACACACACACACACACACACACACACACACATTACTCTGTGACCTTGTCTGAATGCTGAACACTAAATACTGGTAGAAATCATGAGAGAGAAAGAGGAGAGGGAGATGACACTGTGGGAGAGAGATGGACAGAGGTCAAAGAGGGAAGAAATCAGAGGTGAAGAGCAAGGAAGGGACAGAAGGACAACTAAAAAAGGATTGGTAGGAAAATATGTTTACAAGAAATGAAGGGAAGAAGGATGTTTAAAGGCTGAGTCGGCTTGAGAACAGGACAAATAAACAGCAGAAGTAGTTTGGCGGTGGGAGAGGGGAGAGAAAGACTGAAGAAATGGAGAATGTGATTTCAGGGATAAATGATGAAAGTCAACTTAAAACAAAAGCAGAAAATGGAAGCAGGAAACAAACAGAGTACACAGACAAACAAGAGTGAAAAGAGTGAAGACATAGTGGAAGGAAGAATAAAAAATAAATGAAAATGAAATATGGAAAAAGAAAGAAAGAGAGAAAGAGAAACAGTATAATGGTCAGGGGAAAATAACAAGAGCATGAGGGTTCCCAGAGTGGCCACTTGACTCCAAAATCTAGTCAATCCCCCGAGACTCCTGGGTTAAACTGCCCAGCTCTTTTGGATTAAAGGTTATGCTTATGACATGTTTACTCTATAAAAAATCATTTTAGCCTCTATAGACAGGAGAAAAAAAGAACGATAGGAATGTAAGGAAAATGTCAGGACAAAAAGGAATGGTATGAAAAGGAATGTTGGGCAAAAGACATGAGATGTGAAGAGAATTCTTGACATGAGAAATCAAGAAAACTAATAAACAGAGCGAGCAGAGGTACAGGAGGAATCAAGGAGAGGGAAAAGAAGCGAGGAAAAAAAATAATACAAGCTTCTGTGCAGCAAAGTAAAACTATAATCATAAAATGAACGATTTAATGAACTTAGAAAAACAAATAAAGGAAGACAATAAATCCAACTCCACATATATTTACTTATTGAAAACAAGAATATGTTTTTTATACTGTATTTCAGAAATGGAGACTGGTACAGAGTACTTTCTTTTTATTTATATCTCCTTCTTCTATTTCTTTGTCTTTTTCGCCTTCTTCCTTTTATTGGTTGCCACAGAGGATAATTTACCTCCATGCCTCCCTGACGTCCTCCTTCACTTCATCTATGAATCTTTTCTGAGGTCTTCCTCTTTTCCTCCTGTCTGGCAGCTCATCATCATCATATCTATCTATCTATCTATCTATCTATATATATATATATATATATATATATATATATATAACTTTGTCACAAAAATACTCATCCTGAGCTGTCCCTCTGATATGCTCATTTCTAATCTTGTCCCTCGTGGTCACTCCCAACAGAAATCTCAGGATCTTCATCTCGGCCTTCTTGTCTTTTTGTCGGTGCCATTGTTGCCAAACCGCAGACCGCAGGTCTCACTGCTGTCTTGTAAACCTTTCCTTTCATTCTTGTTGCTAACCTTCTGTCACAAATTTGAAGTCTTTATTAGATTTTTCAGCTCATATTCACACCTGAGTATTTTTCTGCATAACCTAAAACCATCAGAAGCGAATCATATGCTCACGGCATCTCCCGGCCTCTTTAACCACCATTCTCCTCCTGCACACCCCCACCCCACCCACCCACCCTCCCTCTCTTCGATCAGGCGATTTACAGCGCTCACTTGTTGGGAGACGCCGGCTGTTGTGTGGTGAACAAGTCGCTCCTCTATCAGCGGCCCCCGTTGTCCAGAGCGCTGCGCTGATTTTCATTAGCGATAGCGACTCGCACAAATCAAAAAGTCGAGGCGCTCGGGGTGCCGCGCCACGCTCCTTTAATTTCCTGTTGTTGGGACACTGAAGGATTGTAGGGCAGCTGTGGGAAACAGGAAGCACGATAAAGCCAGCGTGTGGCCGAGGAGAGCATGTGTGGTGTGTGAGCGATTGTGCGCTCAGATGGTTTTGTTGTGTGACTGTTTATGTGTACAATGATGAGGTTGTGTGTGTCTGTGTGTGTGTGTGCGTGAGAGAGAGAGAGAGAGACAGTGATCAGGTGACATTAGAGGTCACGCTGAGTCTTCCATTTCCAGAAGCTCTTTCCCCCGTGTGCTTCATAAGAAGCCCATGATGGATCTCTGACCCTCCGCTATATGGTGCCTTTACCTCTGCAGTAACCCGGCCAACCAGGTTTCCAAGCTGCTCACCACAGTATGTTCCCATGGCAACTATGCTACGCCTGACAAGTAGATGGTGGTGGTAGACCGAGGGGAGGAGGTCTGGGAATTATCACCAGACATCTCTGAAACAGCAGATTAATGTATTAATAATGGGAAACTGTATCGATCTCCACAGAGAAAATCTCCGTCTTTTAGCCTCGCAGATTTTAATTAAAAGCCAGCAGAGCATTATTGCGCTTGTGCAATATTTCTTTTTACAGTATAGTTCAAAACCTTTAATTATAGAAACATTTTCAAGACCTGCGTTGAAACTTTGGCCTTTAGTAACACACATGTCATATGCAGACACACGTGTAATTGTCGAACGCATGCAAAGAGACTTTCGCATGAGCACGCGCTCAAACAGGAGTCGGTGAACTCAACTGACATGACATGAGTGTTTTTTACCAGACTTGGCAAGCAGTGTGTGTGTGTGTGTGTGTGTGTGTGCGCATTTATGCGAGTGCACCACCTCATCATCCCATTATCTAACACACAGCTGCAGTTTTAGACAACATTTCACCCCGTTTCCCTTTCATTCTCTCAGAGCGTCTCCCTCCCTTCTGTTTGCATACTCTCCCTCCCTTCATCTGACTCTCTCCCATTCCCTGTCTCCACCTTCTCTTGGTGTACCTTTCACAACTGGCACAAACACAGTAGTAAATAAAAGAAAGATAAAAAAAAACCACACTTGTCTTTCTGTAATGCTTTTAAATTTAACAGGCAATTTGAGGGGCAGAGCTGCTGACCAAAAGACTGCAGCGACAGGATGTGAGTGGATCTGACTTGTCATTAAGACTAACCCTGAAAAGGCTCAACTGCAGACAGACAGAAGTTCTGTCGTGTATTTATTACATACTTGTGCCATTGTACAAGTATGTAATAAATACACTGGGTGTTTTTATAACCGGTTTATATTTCTCTATTTTTAAAGTTATTCATTTATTCTTAAATCATTTTCCTTATTTCAGACCCTGCACTCTGCCAAACCTCAGCCATGTGTAAACCACAGACCAACTTCCAGAGCTGAAAAATGAAGGCAGAGGTTGTAGTTGCTGTTCCTCTAGGTGACACCAAAAAACAATGACCCACACACCTATCATGTCCAAATGTCCACCTTTAGAGCTTAAAAAAGGATAATTAAAACCTGGTACAAAACTGGTTTTAGCCACTATAGATAGTTTTCCCCTGTTTTAACAATGCTGAATGACATTTTTAAATATTCAAACAATTTCAGTTTGATGCTTTATGTTGGGAAGCAAAGACCCTACAAAAATACAGGGAAAACCCCAGGAATCAGATGATCCCTATGGGCAAGCACCCGGTGACAGTGGGGAGGAAAAACTTCCCTTTAACAGGAAGAAACCTCTGGCAGAACCAGGCTCAGTGAGGGGCAGAGCAATTAATTATAGACTATCTCAGCAGTGCCTCCCAACAAAGTCCATAAGGTCCATATAATGAGGGTTCTGGTGAAAAACCCATTCTTCATATACAGTTTACACTCAGCTTTGCCCCCCAGGAAAAAAAAAAAGAGAACTGGTACCTCCGTATTTGGTACCGCACTTGACAAATTTGTTGATATCATTATCCAGATTACAGCCACATGCCAGTAGCAGTTGTAAATAAGGCCAGATGTTAGGACTCTCAACTGAAATGTTTTGCTGGGGAACTTCGTCTCATTCTTGCAGGCCTTACTGACAAGTTAACATTATTAACTTGTGGAATTGGTGTACACAGTGTTCATAAACCATACATCTACACAAACACAAAGAAAACAATGGCTCCATCAAGAGCAACAAATTTAAAATCATTTATAATTTTAGTCTGAACTTATGGGTGAAAAAGCTGAACCATGACAGGAATGTGCATACACTTGATGCAGAAAAGGCAGATGCAGCCGTGCAGGAGGCACTTGTATCAGCATTTTAAATGCATTATACACACATGAACAGTGAAAGGTACACTTGTACAGAAAATATACATGAAAACATATTGGAAGCTGTGCAAATACTTACACAGAACAAGGCCAGATGTGGTGAAGTGTGAGTGTGAGTGTGCCGGGCAAAATTCAAGCTGTAATGGGCCATGCTAATGAAGCTAGCATCAGGACTAGCATGCCAAATCTGCTACCAGACAGCGCCATTTGACTCCTCTAACTGGATTATGTAAATCTGATGCTCATCACAGCTCAGGGAGGCGGGTAACACATAATTTATACCAGAGAAGAAGAAAAAGAAGAAGGAGCACAAGTGGGGAGTGAATACAAGCAAGCACTCAGAAAAAAGGTATGGTGACAGAGGAACACACAGCTTCACATTCAGCTGTACACTTGTGTGATCTGAACATAGTTAGCACCAAAACTCTGTACTTCCTGACAAATATCCCAATGCAGAACCTAAACTGGAAAGTAGAAAACAGAAAAAGTAAGGAGAGAAGGTGTACAACAAATTTAGACAGGAAGCTGGAGAAACAGAAAAATAATAAGTGCTTGATGAAGAAAACAGAGGAGGGATAGAGGGAAAAATTCAGGAAAGTGTGAGATTCCCACTATCCTTTATATTCTTTTTCTTCCCCAGATTAGTTTTCTTGTCTCTATTCTTCTCTTTTATCTACCTTAACCCATCTTACCTGTGTTTCATCTCATTATTCTCTCACCCAGCCTTTTTCCCTTCTTCTTTTGAAATCCTTCTTCTTACTTTCTGTCTTCTTTCTATCATCCTGCCATCCCTTCCTTTTTCTATATCATTCTGTCCTTCCTTTCCAGTCCTGTTTGCTGGCTTTTACTTGTTTTACATAAGATACAATGAATTAGTGACACCTACTCAAGAGTGTCTCTTTTCTCATTTTCTACTTTTTACTTGCTAAGATATCCATTCTGTTCCCAGATCTTAGGAAGAAAGTTTCTGCTTGCCATTTCATGAATCTTCTGCCATCTTCTGATTTTTTTTCTTTGCGCCGCTGTCCACGTTTCAGTCCCTTCTGTTTTTCCTCTTATTTCCTTGTTTGCTCAGTGCTTTCCCTTCCTCTTCCCTTGCAATCTTATCCTCTTTCCTTGTTCACTTTTCTCTTTTTGGACACTTTTATGTCCTTTCTGTGTATTTTCCCTTCACTGTCCCCATTGCGCTTCTCTCCTCCCCAAGTCCCTCTGTTTTTGTTCTCCCGCCTCTCTCCGTCGTGTAACTCTAACACACTCGTCAAAGTTTGCTGTAGTTTATAACAAAACACTTCAAAGTGAGTACAAAAGATGACAGGGAGCTGAATGGGGGGGCCGGGGATGGGGGGGGGCAAAGGTTTATGTTTGTGTGTGGCACTGGTGAAGGAAACGAGGGGAGGTAAAGGAGGAGGAGGAGGCGAGGAGGAGGAAGTTATGCTGGGAGGCAGAGTAGTAAATTGTTCCATTTTTGCAGGTAATCTAAATGCTAACTAGAGGCAACTTATCACCAGAATGGATTTCCGACCATCTGTTCAAATAACAGGGGATTTGTCCGATGGCAAGCACAAGAATGGGATGATGGCGGGAAGATTAGGCGATGGTGACGGCAACGCCATGTGCCTCGTCTCTACAGTCGCGGCTTCAGAGAAAAAAAACTGAAAGAAGAAAAGAGAGAGGGGGGAAAAAATGTATTTTGTGCAAACAAGAACAGATGACGCCCTTACAATTACACCTGTCAGGAGCTCTGCAAAGCAATCGATCTCTGAGGCAGCCGAGCGATGCTCTCTCTCTCTCTCTTTCTACTTCATAGCGAAATGATTTTCTCTCTTTTTCCTCCTTCACCCTCCCTCTATTTCTAACGCTCTTTCTCTATTTTTCCTTTCATTCTTATGCTCTCTCCATCGTGAGCTCTTCTTAAACAATTTGCAGGGAAAAATGCTTTTTTGATAGATGACAAGACGACATTTGACTTTTCACTCACTGTTGCGAGGGAAGGAAACAAGGGAAGAGGAGAGTGAGGAAAGGAGGAAAGGAGACACATAAAGGCCAGAGGAACGAAGGAGCTAGGAGGGACTGAGTAGAGAAAACAGTAGAGTGGTAGGAAGTAAGGACACGGGGATAAAAGAAAAAGTGACACAAGATGGAGCAGCGTGGAGCAGTTAAGGAAGGAGAAGAGAAAGAAGGAGGAACAAACTGGAATAAACAGAAGACAGATGGGGAGAATGCAAATAAAGATATAATAGGTACCAAAAAGACAAAAGCATGAAGACATGAGGAAGAAATAAAGGAAAAAGAAGGAAAATAAATACATAGAAGATAACTTGATAACTTGGGGAGTGAGAAGAGGAAATTGGAAAAGAGAAGAAAGGGGATGGAGTGAAGGTTGATAAAAAAAAACTGAGATGAGGAGAGAGGAAAGGAAGGACAGAATAAAGAGATAAAAAATTAGTGAAAGGGACTGGCATCAAACAGTAAAAGGAGGATAAAGTGAAAGAAGGTAGAGGATTCTAGAAAAGAGGATTAAGGTGAGAAAGACAAGGGAGTGAGGGATGAGGTGAGACGGAGAGAGAGTTGACAATAAATGACACAGAGCAGGAGCAAAAGAGGGTGAGAGAGGTCTCCAACAGCAAAAGGAAAGAGAGGAGAAGGGACAAAGATGTTGAGGAAAAGTGAGAGGGAGGAAGAGTAATTAATGGAGAGAGACAATTAATGAAAGGGAGAGAGGGAGAGAGGGATGCAGGGGAAGAATAGCGGGGTGACAGAGCGTGCAGTTTACTGGCCCAGGAAGTGTTCTCAGGCTGCAGGCCAATCGGCTTGGCTCAATCCCCCGTGTCACTAACAGCCCATTGGCCGATGAAAGCCGTCCTTTATTCGCTATTTCAATCGACGCCTCACACCATCAAAGAAGAGCCGTTTATCTTGCCCTTCCATCGCCCACACACACAACTTCCCCCTCTTTCTCTCTCTCAGACCCTTGATCCGTCTCTCCTCCTCTCTTTTTCTGCAGCTACATTCACAATTTGTCTCTCCGTCTCCAAAAATGCCTTTGGACGATAAAAGAGAACAAATAAAAACCTCCAGGTTCAGCAAATGTGGAGACAAACCAAATCTAATTCTGCTTTTTTCCTCCCTACACACAAAACTGCAGCTGCAGACGAGTATTTCCGTCCTCGACCGGTGCTCCGTTCCCAAAGGCCCAGAGAGTTGCAAAGCTTTAACTCTGTTATTCCTCTTAAGCACAAAGGTAAATGCAACCTTAACAGGAGGTTAGTAATGAAATCCTTTTCTTGACATTAAGAGTGGACCGGAAACCCACATTCCACCTTAACTGGAGCTTTGCTGCACCTCAAACACTTATCTCCATGTTACCAAAATACTGCAAGGTCCTACTGCTGCCCAGGTCTGAAATCCATCTTCTAAGAAGAATTTACTTCCCTTTATTTTTTACTCTACCTGAAAGTAAGTAAGTGAAAGCCTGGAAGTCTGCATTTACTTTACCAAAAGACTCAAACACACCTTGGAAAACAGCAGCATTACCTTTGTTACCAGAAGGTCAAATACCACCACCATGACATTTAGCAGATCGGTAACAGAAACTTTTCTTGAATATTTATGAACAATTTTAACGTCATTCCACTTTAATAAGAAGTTAACAGCAAATGTCTTGGTGGAGGTTTCAAACCAAAGAGAGAAAGCCACGATAGAGCAGCCCATGCCAGATTCCTACAGCTACTTGATGCTGTTAGCTGAAATTTAAAATCTAAAAAAGCTTGACTCCTGTCTCCCAGTATTAGTAAGTATTAATAAAGGATTTGGTTAGAAACCAACATTTCATTTTGGCATATAAACTTCTTCAGGACAGATTTATTGACATAAAACTGGGTTTTGGCTTAAAAAAAGTCCTGTCAGTATTCACAAAGAGAGCATAGTGACAGGATTGTGTATAAGATGTGGGAACTCAGAGATCTTTTTGTGACTAACCCTGCTACATGTGTATTTCTGTTAGTTCCTTTATGAACGTGCAAAACAGAGTGTTTTAATCAAGCACAGCAACTGATATAACAAACATTTACGACAGGCAGTGTACCCCTAACTGAGCCGATATTTAACGCCAAAAAAGCAAGTCATATTTTTTTTTTACTTGAAATTAACTGACTGTGTTTACAACAGGACAACTTTTGTAAATGACCCATAAAACTAACCAGACCTATGAGTGCTATTTGGGGATTGCGCTCACATGCTATTTTGCGCCGTTCAGTAAATCTGGCCTTCTGCCTCTTCTTTGTCTAACTGTCTTTACAGCATGTTAACCAAAAGGCTGATATCCTGATGATCTTTTTTCCAAATCCACATCGAATTCACACAGGCAAACTGGGAATACACTTATTAAAATGTGAATTAAACCAGTAGCAGAAAAAGTTCCCAGTTAAACTATATTAGAAGTAATATCCATCCATCCATCTTCTTCCGCTAATCCGGGGCTGGGTTGCAGGGGCAGCAGCCTAAGCAGAGGAGCCCAGATCTCCCTCTCCCCAGCCACCTCCTCCAGATTGTCCGGGGGAACACCAAGGAGTTCCCAGACCAGCCGAAAGATATAATCTCTCCAGCGTGTCCTGGGTCTGCCCCGGAACACCTCACCCAGGAGGCGCCCAGGAAGCATCCTTGCCAGATGCCCAAGCCACCTCAACTGGCTCCTTTCGACATGGAGGAGCAAAGGCTCCACTCTGAGCCCCGCCTGGATGGAACAACATGAATAACAAATTTTCAGCAAATTCTTCTTTAAAAATTTAAAACTAACTAAAGAGATGTTTCATTACACAACCACTGTACCATATGGACCATATGGACCATTCCTCATTCAATTCACCCAAGTTAGAAAGTACTTTTCTAAATAACTACCCTGTCTCGTCCTACCTGCCAACATCACAGTGGCAATTTGTTAGCAAAATCTTTTTTTCAAGCTAAATACAAAGAAACTTGACGATCCTTAAGTACTTTATAATATTTCAACTAATTTAGCCTATTATTAGTACTGCATTTCCTTAAAGTGGCCTGGAGTGGTGCAGTGAACTATTTTTTGTGTATTTTGTGTTATTTTTTCCCCTCTCATTCTTCTTTCTAATGCATGTCATTACTCACTGCAGACGGGAAGACATACGGTCTCCATATTCACCTGTTTACCCACAACACTGAGCCGTTTTACGACTTCCAGCTTAAACCCATGAATCATCAAACTCCGAGCCCATTCTTCCTGTCATTTACCGTCCCAGAATTTTTCTGAAGGTTTAAATCGCAGTGAAGGCCATGAGACTCAAAACTTTAAAATATATAGAAAAATCAACAAGCACTCAAACTAAAGTTGGATTAGTTTTGATCTGTAGATGACCTCTCACCTCTCCCATTTTGCTTCAGTTTTATATGCTCATAAAACATTAATTCCACACTGAATTCGGGCATTATGGATGGCAATGTACTAAGGATGTGGAAGGAAAGCGAACAAGAAAACCAGAAGTGAAGCAGCTTTGTGTGTGTGTGTGTGTGTGTGTGTGTGTGTGTGTGTGTGTGTGTGTGTGTGTGTGTGTGTGTGGCAGTTTCTTAATCTAATGCCATGCAGAGGAAATAGAGCAGAGCTGGACATCCTTGACACACACTGACTCAATACCAAGACCTAACACTTTATCATCTGCAGTACCTGGACATGCCGTCTGTGACTCTGAGAGGATGTGTGCGCATATATGTGTGTGTGGCCCTGGGCGCTGTGAGGATGGGCAGTAGTTATTAACCTGCTGCCCAATTTCTGTCACGGCTGCTTTGTGGCTGCAAGCAGAGATGTTGAGTGTGTGTGTCTGTGTGTGTGTGTGTGTCTACTATGGAGGGACTCTTCCTTAGTGAAGTTATTACCAGAGTCCGACTCTTAGAAATGACTGAATGAATGTCACTAAAGGGAATGATTGAGTTAGTGTGATTGAGCTTTGGTGCAAACTGATGTGGTAACACTGTGTGACTTAACAAGGTATACGGCCAAATATATCAACAGAGCAATGAGTGTTTTTATTTATATGAAAGGGATAAAGGAAAGTTATAAAAAATTATTGCTAGTCAGGGACCTGGTCAGTTAATTATACATATACACACACTTAGTCTGTTTGCATTGTGGCTGCTTATGTTCAACTTCAGGAAATGTTTGCTTATGTTTGGTTTTGCTTGATGTCTGAATATGAACCTCAGGCATCTCTCTGCATGTTGTTCCCTGTTTAACCTTTCTCTGTTTGCTTTGTATGCCCGTGTTTGGCTTTGTGCAGTTCTATGAGCTTTGAGTGGTTTTTGAGTGTTGCACCTATGACCAAACTTAGGTTGAGACAGTCTTGTCTCAGTAATCCCATACAAACATACTCAGCAGTTGTTACACATCTACTAGTACTGAAGAAAAACTATCATCTTAACACATTAGCTTTACAGCCTCTGTGCTTAAGTAACAGACTGTCACTCGTTTTTCCTGATAGATCTTTCAAATTTTCTTCAACCCCAGTTCCAAAAAACTTGCAATGCTCTTTAAAATAAAAGATAAACAGAACTAAAAATAGGTCTGTGAAGGTTCTCAGTCATCCAGGTCAGCGTAGTCAAAGGAGCTTGCAAAGAAAAGCGTCTGGACTTCTTTAAGTTGCTTGAAGACGTTTCACCTCTCATCCGAGAAGCTTCTTCAGTTCTAAGGTCAAATGGCGGGGAGTCCCAGATATAAACCTAGTGGGAGTATCCCCCCACAGAGGGACAAAAGGACCCCCTGATGATCCTCTAATCGCCTGAGCCAAGGTGTGAAACTGGGTGTGGGTCCCAATCAACTTTCGGGTGAGTTCATTGTGAAACCTGGCCACACCTTATCATGCGAATTCCTGAGGTCAGATGGCCCAGGATGTGAGTGGGCGTTAAGGCGTCTGGGGAGGGAACTCCTCCCCTGACCTTTGTCCTTAAGATGCAGATGGACTGCTGAGTCTTGTCCTGTGGAGGTGGCTCTTCTGTGTTGTGCCATGCACTTGTGAAGTGGACTTAACACAGACTTAACAATGTGGTGTATGCTGTACAGTGCAGCGAGGAATGCTCAGACCTCTACATTGGAGAGACCAAACAGCCACTTCACAAGTGCATGGCCCAACATAGAAGAGCCACCTCCACAGGACAAGACTCAGCTGTCCATCTGCATCTTGGGGACAAAGGTCACTCTTTCGAGGACACCAACGTTCACATTTTGGACAGAGAGGACAGATGGTTTGAAAGAGGAGTGAAAGAAGCCATCTATGTCCACTGTGAGCGACCATCTTTGAACAGAGACGGTGGTTTACGACACCAACTGTCTGCCATCTATAATCCAGTTTTGAGATCCCTCCCCAGACGCCTTAACGCCCACTCACATCCTGGGCCATCTGACCTCAGGAATTCGCATGATAAGGTGTGGCCAGGTTTCACAATGAACTCACCCGAAACTCGGGCTGATTGGGACCCACACCCAGTTTCACACCTTGGCTCAGGCGATTAGAGGATCATCAGGGGGTCCTTTGTCCCTCTGTGGGGGGATACTCCCACTAGGTTTATATCTGGGACTCCCCACCATTTGACCTTAGAACTGAAGAAGCTTCTTGGATGAGAGGTGAAACGTCTTCAAGCAACTTAAAGAAGTCCATACGTTTTTCTTTCCAAGCTCCTTTGAAAGTAAAAATATATAAAGTAAAAGAAAAAACTGGATGAATATCTTGCAACCAATTAGATTAACTGACAACAGGTCAGTAACATGACTGGGCAGAGGTTCATCTAATCTGGAGAAATCTCTGTGCGCAGGAGGGCAAATGTGGGCAAATGTGAGCAAGATGTGGGTCAAAGCTCCTTCAAAATGGACTGAGGTGAAGTGTAAAGACAAATCCAATTTTGAAATTACTTTTGGAAAACATAGAGATGGAACAGAAGAGGACCTGTTATCAGCACTCAGTTGAATAGCCTATATTTCTCATGGTTTGGAGGCGCATTAGCACCTATGGAAATGGCAGATTGCACACCACATGCACCGTTGACGTGAAAGGTACATACTGGTTTTAGAGCTCATGTGCTCTCATCAAGACATCTTTTGAGGGAAAGCATTGCATATTTCTGTTAGGAAACATTAAACAGCATACGCCATCTATTACAAAAGCATTGCTTTCTTAAAGTCCCGCTGCCGAATCAGCCTGCCTTCAGTCTGGATGTTTTATCAACTGAAATCATCGGGCACGTCATGAAAAGAAAAATATGACACAAAAGGTAAACATGTACTGTCCCATACGCTTGTTTTTTTTAAAAAATATATTTATCACAGCAACTTTTTTAGGAATTGAGGTATATATATCAGATATCCAATAAATTTATTAGAAGCCCTGAATCACAAATTGGCTTAACCTGCAAAGTTAGAGATCTGTTGGTTTAGAGTCACATTCGTGAGATGATCTAATGTTACAACCCATCCCTGGTTGTCAGTATATGACTGTGTGAAAATGAAAGAAAGTAATAGTGTATATTTCATTGAGTGACAGAATAGCTTGTCACCCATTGCCCACTAACTAGTGGGGAGTACAGAGGGTCAGCTCAGTGGCTTTTATAATGGACTGACCATAAATCATACTTTTTGAACTCATTTAGGTTCTGCAAAGTACTTTAAAACCTTTATCTCATTCACACACTCTAACAAACACATACATACACAAGTGCTGGCCTGCAATTAGGAAAATTGTATGATGATGACAAATTAGGAACTTGTATGATGTCTTGCTTATTCTAAGTGATTCTGACCAATCAAAAGCTAATAAAATTTTTGTATAACTGGTAAAAACCAACACAGCAATATGGGACTGTATTTAACCTGACAGAATAATAGTGCAATATATATGTCCCCTGCCAAACACCTGAGATAAATAAAAATAATAAAAACAAATTAATTAAATGAATATCTGTCTGTGGGGGCAAAACAACACAAGAGGCATCTACAATATGAGAGTACACATATCAGTATCCATGAATGACTTCAAGCTTCCCCCGTCCTTGAAAAAGTACCATTATTAGTTGTGATTTGCTACTATCAATCATTCTGAAAGAAAGACTGTCAGAGACTGCCACCTTTTTTCACATGGACAGAGATGAAACTCATTGATTCAAATGCAGATCTCAGACAGAGCAAAAAAACGTCAAGTCACAATCATAAAGATTTAATCCCCGGTGCTTTCGTAAATGTAGTCTCACAAACAGAGCTGTTGTATCGGTGTGGTTTTCGGCAAAATGTGTGTGCGTCAGTGTCTGTGCGTCGTGAATTCTCCCATAACCATTACATGCCACAATGGAGCAGAAAGGCTGCTGGTTTATCTTCTGATCAATGCTGCGAGCTGTCAAGCCACAAACACACACCCTCGTGTACTTACACCCCCTCTAGTTCACCCCGTGCTCACTCACTAATGCTCTCTCTTAAACATACACACACGCACACATTTACTCAGACCCCTGCAGTGAAAATGTAGTTATGCTGATTGCATTTGTGTGCGTTTTTTCCCCCTCAACAGACTGTCAGCCTGTCAGGCTGAAATGCTCTGACAGGCTCGGCTGGAGGAAACTCTGCGGCATCATGGAGACCAGCGAGAGATTAAACTGCATAACAAATGTCCATTTACACTCCAAAGCCTCCAGTTAACATACACTTCATCTCAACTCATGTTCAATGCCCAAGACCTCGAAGGTTTCAGCGCTCATTAAAATCTGAATTATGATGGCTTTGCATTTTTGTGTTTGTATTGTCAGGAATCTCTTGACCTTTGGACTCTTTCTACTGCGATAGTAGTGATGGAGCTGTAGTAAAAGCTAGATTGCTAATATTAGAGGTGCTGTGAGGGAAAAAACCAAGCAAACCCTAAAATTATCCAGTCTCTGATTGTTTCAAATAGGGTTGCAAAGGGGCGGAAAATTTCCGGTAAATTTCCGAAAAGTTTCCGGTAAATTTCCATGGTAAGTTAAGCTTGGGAATTTTGGAAATATTCCATATTGGAAACTGTCCATGGAAATAATGGGAATTATGGAAATTAATGGGAATTTAGGAGAACTAACTGGGAATATATTATTTCCAAGCATAAATATAAACAGAAATCATAAGAAAACCTCCATGCAAAATGTTTTCAACAGATATTTAAACAGATTTATTTGTAAGTACAGTAGAATAGAACACGTTTCAATAACTTGTTTCATGGATGAATAAAAACAGAAATGTTGAGTTCAATATTACCATCCCCTAACCCCGCTCATTCAAAAATGCCCCCTGTCCAAAAATCTCCACAAAGTCCCATTCAAAAGGTTAAATGAAAAATGCCACTTATCCTCCAAAACGTCCCATTAAACATTCAAATCTTCCTTCAAGCAATCCTCTTTTCTCATTTTTGCTCAGTCAATAGACTCTTCCTGGACCTCATCATCATCCAACAACATGTCCACTTCCTCAGCATCCAACTCTGAGTCTTCCTCTTCAGTGTCACTTTCCAGCTTTGTTGAGGATGGCTCTGTGTCAGGCTCAAAGAGCCGTAGGTTTGCCCGAATGCCGACCAGCTTTTCCACTCTCACATTTGTGAGCCTGTTGCGAACCTTTGTGTGGGTGTTCCCAAACAGTGACCAGTTGCGCTCGGAGGCGGCTGATGATGGTGGGATTTGGAGGAGGATGGAGGCTACAGGTGCAAGGGCCTCAGATTCACATAGTCCCTTCCACCAGGTGGCTGCAGATATGTGCTGGCATGACTGCCATATTCCATCCCCTTTCCAAAGGCCTTGCTTTGTTCGATACTTTGCCAAACTGCCTAGAACTTTGCCTTTATCGAGACCCAGGTGGTCAGACATGGCTGTAATGACCGCATAGGCACCGTTGATCTCTTCCCCGGAAAGTATGCCCTTGTCATATTTGGGGTCCAGCATGTATGCTGCTGCATGCACTGGCTTCATGCAGAACTCCCTCCGCTGTTCCAATGACTTGACCACAGCCGTTTCCTCTGCTTTCAGTAGTAGGGAAGTGGGCAGAATTGTCTGGATTTCTTCTTTGAGTTCTGCAAAAAGGCACTGGACATCTGACAAGATGGCACCATCCCCCTCTATCTTCGCTATTGCTGCTGCAATAGGTTTGAGGATTTTCTGACTGCTAGATACTCTTTCCCAGAACACATCATCCAAGATGACCTTCTTGATGTCACTGTCGATGCCTACAGACTGGGATATGGCCATCTCTTGCAGAGACTCCTTTCCCTCCAGAAGGCTGTCAAACATGATAACAACACCACCCCATCGCGTTATGCTGGGAAGCTTCAGTGTAGTACTCTTGTTCTTTTCCTTTTGCTTTGACAGAAATGTAGCGGAAGTTACTTGTTTGCCTTTAACATATTTCAGAACTTGCTTCACTCTCTTATTCAGAGTGTCCATTGTTTTTAGTGCCATTATGTCTTTTAGGAGAAGGTTTAGTGTATGGGCTGCACAGCCAATAGTAGTTATATGAGGGTAGGTCTCCTCCACATGTGCCCAGGCAACCTTCATGTTGGCTGCATTGTCAGTGACCAGTGCAAAAACCTTATCTGGTCCAAGGTCATTGATGATCACTTTTAGCTCATCTGCAATGTATTGGCCTGTGTGTCTGTTTTCCTTTGTGTCTACACTCTTGTAGAACACAGGCTGAGGAGTGGTGATTATGTAGTTAATAATTCCTTGTCCCCTGATATTGGACCATCCATCAGAGATGACTGAAATACAGTCAGCTTGGTCAATGGTCTGTTTCACCTTTGCTTGAACTCGACTGAACTCTTCATCCAGTCGATGAGTAGACAATGCATGTCTGGTTGGGGGAATCTATGCTGGTCGGAGAACATTCAAAAATCTCTTCCAGTACACATTGGATGTCAGCATCAGGGGTGAGCCAGTTGCATAGATTGCACGAGCGAAACACTCATCTGCGTTTTTCTGGCTAGTGTCATCCATAAAATCAAAGAATCCTCTGATGCCAGAGGGACCAGGAGCTGATGAGTGGGTATCTGACTCTGATACAGCTGAAACAGATTCATTTTCCCCTTGAGTGGAATTCCTGGCTGCTGCATGTGTTGGGCCTTGAGGAATTTTTTTGCACTTTGCAATGTGCTGCTGCATTTTTGTGGCATTCTTCACGTACGTCTTATCACAATACTTACACATATATACAGATTTCTCTTGTACATTAGCTGGTGTAAAATGTCTCCACACATCAGATAGCGCACGTGGCATTTTTCTGTAAAATAAAACAAGAGCTTGTAAAAATGCTAATGCAATGCAAGAGATCGTAATAATACAATTGCAATATGGTAATAAACAGATATAAATAGTAAGGCTAGCTAAACAACTGGAATGATCTTCAAAACAAAACAACCAAATGAGGAAGCTAGCATCTTCTTTATGTTATACTAGCTATGGCTTATTTAGCATCTAACAGATGCTAGCATTTTATTTAGCATCTAACAGATGCTAGCATTTTATTTAGCATCTTATCAGATGCTAGCATTTTATTTAGCATCTTATCAGATTGCTATCTACCAGATTAATACATTTTATGTGATATTCACAATTTAAACATTTAATGAATATATTTTCCCATAATATCATCAAAACTTACCTCACTTGTTAAGTCCACAGGCTCAAATGTGTGCCTTTAATACTCTTTGTCCTTCAGGCTCAAAAGTGTGGTCCATGTGTACATGTGATGGAGGCATGCACAGTGCCAGTAGGTGGTCTCAATAGCCATGCAGCAAGCTTGTGCTCTGTACATGTGATTAAGGAATGGCATGGATATTCAAGTGTATTTGAATTGCATTTGTTTGTTTTTGTCAATATTATGCTAAAATATACTTTCCTCAACTATATTTAAGTTCCCTAAGAAGAGCCAACCTTCAATTTTGAAAATTCCCACTTTATTCCCATAAATTCCCGTTAATTCCCGTTTATTCCCATAAATTCCCGTTAATTCCCGTTAATTCCCATGGAAAGATTCCATCTTTGAAAATTCCGGGAATTTTGCAACCCTAGTTTCAAATAATCTCAGAAAAGTCACTGTTAAGTATTTCAAGTATGTCAAGTTTTGCCAAAGGATGTCTCTTGTCAAGTGTTACTACTCTGAGGGAAATTCAAGCATAAAGTCAAATCAGAAAAATCACGTTTTAAAAGTATTGTCAGAGTGTCAACTTTTTGAGAGCGTGTCAGTTGTCAAGGTTTGTCAAAGCAACTCATCAAATGATTTTTGCAGTCTCGAGGGCAATTTGGGTTTGAAAAGCCAGACTTAGTCAAACCAAAGGAAACGTCAGGTAAGCCACATCTGAAGTCACGTCTTTAAAAGAACGTCACGACTAAGTCAGTCAAGAAAACCCTTTTGTCCATTTTCTGAATATGTAAATTAGACTCCAAGTCACCTGTTATGTCAGCTGAGTGTTTCGTACACAAACCTAACCCTTTTTAATTATTCTAATCAGTTTCTTTCAGTCCAATATTTTATCATGTAAAATGCAAAAATCTAGGGATGTTTTTGCCTCAAAGTATTAAATTGGATCAGTTTCTTGGGGAATCAAACTCGCTTCACCAGCACTCAACCCAAAGTACATCTCATAGTCCTTTTTTGAAGAACGAAATATTGATTTTAGTTCTGTATTCTGTTACAGTTTCTACTTAAATAGATGATAATTAGAATACAGTTACTTTGTTGAAATAAATGGATTACAAAGCGGTCTTTTCCTGTTTCATATGTTAGGCTATGAAACTACCCGGAGCCAGCATAACAGAGGCAGCAGTGCACGGGCAGGAATGCATTTCTTACTTGCAAATTCTAACACCACTTCACATTTAAAGAAGACAGGGATAGGTGAAATCTGACCGTGCAATGCAACTTTTGTTTTCCAACAACCAAGCTGCTCTCAGCATCAAAAGACTCCAACCTAAAGAAACATCTTGGTGTAAGTTCTTTATTTGAAAACTAACGTTAGCTTACTGCAACTACCTTGTTTTAGTTGTAGCTACCTGGGTTATGTGCCACTTCAGTATCTTCGATGTACTATTGCTGTGTGATTTATTACTATTGGTGAAGGCTGCATTACAAGCTGCTAGCTGCAAATAATCATGTGCAGTTCTGATAGCAGACAGAAAGAAAACATATTACTGATACAGAAAGTTTTCTATACGAGATCACTGCAAACAGTAAAGCCTTACCTGATGTCCGCCCCACTGTTACTCATTTTATATTAAGATTTAAAAATCTAGTTGGTATTGCTCTCAGAACTGCACAGGATTATTTGCAGCTAACAGGTTGTTAATGCTATCCATCAAGTCTACAGTCTGCAATCTATGAACTAACCCCAGCTAACGCCAGCTAACAATGTTAGCTCGGTGGCAGGTAGCCTTCAGTAATAGTAATAAATCACACAACAATAGTACATTCATGTAGTTGCAAAAAGCATGACAATATATCAAGTAATCCAAAGTATTCAGAATTAAGTTGCTCACATTGACTAACTTAATGAAAGATGTAACAAACTACATTTTGTTTTTCCATAAATGTGCTCACAGAAATCTGGCTAAAGATTTCTCAGTTGGATACTGACGTTCAGTAAAATTGCACTGAGCAATGGAACGAGGAAAATGTCAGTCAAGGTAAAAAAAAAGAAAAAATATGTTAACAAATATTTTGCTAATTTGGTGGGAGCACACTCGACATCAGGATGAGAGATGTCATCCTGACATCTGCCACGAGAGACTTCAAACTACACACTTCATTCTCTGACTCTACTTCTCTTTTAAAGTATTTAGTCATGCACAAGTCAGTCCAGAGCGCCTTTTAAGCAGTTAATCTACAGTGCTGTACATACACTTACTAGATATGCAGAGATGGAATCTCACACACTTACGTCATGCTGCTGGTGACACGGTCCCCGTGTCTCTCTGGCTGGCCAACGCTGGCTACAGGTTTTGTTGTTATTCGTTTTGGTTTTCTCTGTCTCTCCTCCTCCTCTCTGCCTGGGTGGAGCTCGATACGGGCTCTCGCTCTTGGCCCACGCACCCGTGTGATGGTGTCCACCTGCGGCTGATCTGGCTGATTTCCCCAGCTGCTATTTAAGGCAGTGGCACAGAGCAGCTCACCGCTGGAACGTTGAACCACCTGAGTTCGTGCTCGCGGCTTATTCGAAGAAGTTTTGTCTGTTTTTCCTGTTGTGGAACTAACCGTGAACTTTTTGTCTGTCGATTCTGGACCGAATCACCGGACCTGTCCAAGTGGGGCAGTGTGTGGAGCGTTGGAGCGAGTGCGGCTGAGGAGGAGTGCGTGTGTGCGGAGGAGCGGTGGCGGTGACTGAGTGGAAAAGGAAGCGTGTGTGTGTGTGTGTGTGTGTGTGTGGATTCCCCCCCCCTTCTCTCCTTGGAGCCCTGGACCCCCTCCCAACTCACTGTACATATATTTTGCACTAAGGTGATCCCTATTGTAAATAAATCCCCTTTTTGTTTCCTTGAAAAGAACTGTCTGCGCGTGAGTCCGTTCAGTAGCCATGACAGCTGGTGCTGCTGTACATTCACCAGGTGTGGCTTTGCCTTGCAGCGGTGGGGAATACAGGCAAAACTCAGCATTCCTCTGAGATCTCCTGCCTCGATCTGTCGCTTTTTAAAAATGGAAGGAGAGGGTCAAAATCCCCACAGTATCACACTTTGTTGAACGAGAAAAATAAGATCCGATTTTGTTCAGTTAACCTGGATGTATTTAACTGATCCAACCCCAAACAGTGTCCTTAATATAAAGAACAAGATTCCTTCTGCATTTCCAACATGTAAATCAACATTTCACAGTTTATAGGAACAGAAAACCTGCCAGAGCTGTATACATCAGCAGTGTGCTTCAGTATTTGGATGAGTGAGGATGATGATTCTTGGTTTACATGAGATATCTTAGGTTGCAGTGCAATTAGACTCATGACATGTGACTAGTACAAAGGCTCTCCATCAGAAACCCTTTAATGTTAAATCATAATTCTTTGTTTGGGACCAAAAACTTTAGATCTCTTCTGTTTTCTCCTTAACTTATTTCAAGTTTTGATCAGATCTTTCAGTTTATTTAAAATCACTTTTCCACCCTGGAGAAAGGTGGCTTGCCTGCTACAGGTTGTGAATGAACTGTGGAGAGTTCATATATCTCTGTGTCTTCCTCATGAGTGGGGGACAAGTGGAGGAAACAAATTGGTGCAGCATTGGCAGCGACCATTGTGGTGGGAGAGAGCTGAGAATGAAGGTGAAGCCATTGATTTACTGGTCTATCTTCGTTCCTACCCTCAAATTAGCTTCCTCCAAAGGGTGCCTATGCTCACTTTTCGAGATACGGCGAGGAGCTCGGTCATTTGGTTGGGGCTCAGAGTAGAGCTGCTGCTTCAGCTCAAAAGGCCAATTGAGGTTTGGGCATCTGGCTAAAAGGCCTCCTCAACACCACCTAAGCGTGGTATTTCAGGCATGTCCAGTAAGGTTCCCAAGATACACTACAAAGATTAGGACTTTCAGCTGGTTTGGGTCTGACAGAAAATAAAATGTCAGAATAGCTAGGGTAGGTGGCTGGGGGGGAGGCTTGTTTCTCTCCTATTTAGATTGGTTAAGTGACTAAGAAAATGATGATGATGGAAAGAAAATCAGAAATTTGATATATTGAGACACTTGAGAGTACATTTTATAGGCTTTTCTAATTAACATTTTTTATTTGGGTGTGCCTTATGGTCAAGCAACTCCAATTGCACGATTGAAGTTTTTTTGCTTTAGTAGCAGTGACTCTAGCTGTTGTCAGCGGGCTGGTATCAAGGCTTGTATGGTAATTTTCAAGATGATTCCCAGCCCTGCTCACTGGTGCCGCTGCTGTAACAGCACCGAGGGTCTGAATCTGTTTAATGTCTAAACAAGCAGCAGTCAGCTCGAGGTCAGACAAGTGAGCCAAGGAGACCGAGAGAAGCTGTAAAATGCTGTAAAAATAAATGCTTCAAACCAGACATAAACAAACTGTCAGCTGTAATAAAGAGAAGAGCCGCTCAGCTGCTGGAAGCTGCCGCAGCTCAAACACATACAGATGGAAAGAGAGCGAGGCGTTTTATCTGCTGAGCATGTTGAGATTTAGGACATTTATGTTTAACTTCACAGGTACTTGGAGGGATGTTTTTATTGATAAACCGAGACGAATACCTCAATCCTTGACTTGTGGAGATGTGTTTTTTGAGCCATCATGATATCAGTTAAGAAAAGAAAAGCAGTTTGATTTTGGACATCATGTGTCAAGTTACGCCACAAATGTCAGAAATCAAATTGCTTTTCTTAACTCGGACATAGTAACAAAACATTAGTCAGGCCTGTGCAGCATTTTAGGCAGAACTTTGCAAAACACAAAATAAGAGACAAACACCTACCACCAGCAATCACAAACTCAATTCTATACCAGGTTTCAGTAAAGTTAAAAAGGGCCTGCAGACAAAGAAATAAGTGTGTAATACGAATTCCAATGAAATAAACAAGACAAAGGCCAGACATAAATTGAAGGCAAGGTTATACAAACAGAAATAGAATGAAATAAAAATAATAATAATAATTGAAAAGCGTAAAAACAATTTACTTAAATTTAAAAAAAAAAGTCAAATCATCTTTCCCCGACACAACAAGGTGTCGGTTTAATGAGGCAACACAACACGCATTTAATTGAAGAGGTTTCATTTAATAAGTGCTAGCTGTGGGAAAGTAATATGATGCTTAAACATGCAAAAATGCATATAGAGGAACCACACAAAGCATAAAGATCATGCCTAAACACATTTAATACCGAGTCTGTCTGAATTCAGCTAAACTGTTTTGACAAAATGCTGCTAATAGAATGGAAAGGAGCACCGTCCCTCTTCTTCCTCCCACCAAAAACAAATTAATTTTTTCTCTGCTCACTGATTAAAAATGTACATACCACATGCAGCTCAGAGTCGCGTGCAACAGGAGCCCAATATGCAAATCTCACCCTTTTTAAGACTTATCTACATATCAAATATTCTCCAGGCTTCAACTCTCCAATATTGTACGCTGACCGAAGGCGTGTATGTGTGTGTGTATACATAGCTTCAGATGGAGTGTGTGTGTGTGTTTGTGTGGGTGGGTGGGTGGGTGGGTGTGTTGGTGTGTGATTCTCAGTCAGCTGCAGACAGCAGTGTGTCTGAGCTCTCATGTTTATCAAAGAGAAGCAGTTATATCTAAGAGCCCTGGATGGCCTTGTGCTGCCAAAGCCAATCACAGTTACATGCGATTATTTGTGTGCGTGCGTGCGTGCGTGTGTGTGTGTGTGTGTGTGCATGTGTGTTTGTATGAGGGGAAACAAGCTTATTATTTCACTGAGAGGTGAGGTGGCATAAGTAAAATTAGGGGCAACATGCTCAAAGTGTGTGTATGACTATTTCTGCAAGCATGTCATACAAAATGATGAAGGCACAGTATGATTGTGATAGTGTTCTGTTTCTGTTAAAGAGTTCAATGTTGGATGAATATATTATTAGTAAGTATTTGATTTATGGTGACTTCCAGTAGCAACATGTTGATGTACATATGGGAACAAGTTAATATTCCAGCAAACAATATTAGGGAGCTAGGAGAGGAACAAGTCAGCAACTTGTTATCAAAGTGAGAAAGTCCACCACTGACCACAGTTATATTACTACAACATTTACCTAAGGAGGAGGTTGGGGTGTGTGGATGGCTCAGCAAATCAGTGGCTGAGTACTCTTTGTTTCCTGTTTCAAACCAATGAATTGTTTCAATAAACAATGACTGTGTGTATTTTTGACACCAAACTTTAACTAACCTTAATCAGGGGGGTCATGTTTACCATAGACAGCATAAAAAAAAGGACATAGCATAGTGGATGAGTCAAACTATGGCCACACCCAGGTGTGCAGGTGGTTCAGTTGATTTTAACCATGATCGCTTCCTAAACTGGACTTCCACAGGATCTGTGCCTAAACCTAACCGAACATTTGCAATTGTACTTCTCTGTCATAGAAAAGTTGGTTCAGACGTCTTTTGCTCAGTTGTTACACTTACATAAATTTTGAGGTTGACAGCACAATTCCCTCCTTGTGTGTGTGGGACAGATATTAAACCTCATTTTGCTTCCAATCCTTGAATCTCTGCTGCCATTGCTGTGTGTAAAGAAGTTTGTAGCAGGTTTAAAGGTGCTGTATTAGTGAACCATTTACCATGTGCAGACCATTTGTTTGTTTTTCAGCACTTTATTTGAGATGGATCCGCCTCCATCTGTTACCTCCTAAGGTTCTCATCTATATGGTAATTTAGGGTTTGAGATCTGTCTTTGATCGGAATTTGCAGGAATGTGATTAGCTGGAAACCTGAAACGAGATATTCCTATCTCTACCCCTGAATTCCATGCAACTAATCAACACCTCTCCTGATGTAGTTTTATTGTTTTGAATATATTTACATCAATATTACTGTAAAGCAAAATGTCTAAATGTCTTGAGTATAGCTAATGTGACTCTTAAAACTTGTCAGGCATTGAGTCAAAACCATTAGGGTTCATCCTATGAGGACCACGAACCTCTGTCGAAATTTTAATAACTCAGTCCATAGCTTGTTCATATTTGATATTTTTGATTCTGATCAAAAGAGTTGGATCAACAGAGGTACTGACATTAGAGTCATGCTGCTAATGGAGCTAAACGGTAGGTATCTGCAAAGAATGAAACTGTTTTCCATTGTACGGACACACCTGTTCCTAACCACCCGGCATCAGCCTCCATCTGAGCCAACTTTCCTATTAGGCACTCATCCAAAAGAGAACAAGTGCATAGTTACACCAGATCACGTGTTTTGGTAAATATCCCCTCACATCTCATCATCACTGTGCACTGTTTGCTGAGTAGAAGCCAATTAAACAGATGAGTTGTGAACACAAATGAAATATCTTTACCACATAAAACTATCACAGAGGATGATCAATCATGTCTGAGTCTGCGTGTTTCTTAATTAAAAACGAAGGAACTCAAATGGAGCCTTGTGAGACAATTCCTCAGCTGCCATCATTCACTCATCCAAAAAAACGGCTTTTGAAGCAAACCAGCTTGCTCAAATTCCATTAGTCTGTTTTGTGTTTAAAAAAATTGAGAAAAGAGGGAATCAAACTGTTAAACAATGCTCTCCTTGAGTAGCACAATTTCAATCACCTCCCCTTGCCCCTCATTCAGCTGGGCTAGCGTAGCTGGCTAATTAGTTCTGGTGAAAGGCTTCTAATTAAATTGGCCTAATGTGGAGGCCCAGGCTGTGAGAGAGAGGGGCAGCTGAAAAATATCACTCATAAAAATGTGTGAACACAAAAAGACTAAATGCATTTGAAACTTTGAAACATGCATTTTTAGAAGACAAAGCAAAGAAAGAAACGGGGACTGCATTTTATGGATCAAAGTTTCTTTTTGAACTTATTGGTTTATTTCTCTTTCCTTTTGTATGTATTCCTTTTCAGACAACCTTTTTATTATTCCAAAGGCAATTTAACTGTAACCAACATTTATAATCAAAGCCATACTTACGTTCATAGATACGTGTAGCCAGCATTGCTGTAAGATATTTTTGCATATGTGTTATCAACAAAGTTCTGATAACATATCCATAAAACTCAAGACGGATTCAGATTTAGCCATCTCACATTTAAGAGCATTTTCTCATTCAAATCTCATCTTTTCTCACCGTGGCTTTTGAAATCTATGCATGGATCTATGAAGTCCCATTACGTCTCAGAACTCTTTGATTGCACCTTGTACAATGTTCAAAAAACAACCCAAGACAATGCAACATTTTAAAAACAGCAAGGGGAGGTCACAGACTGGACAAAAAGATAGACGACGCATCTGCACAGTACACTCTACAAAACTGGTAGCAAAGCAACTTGGAAATGGCAACTGCCGTCTTGCATTTATGATGTTTGCAGCTAAATCTAAATTTTGTCAAGGTTTTGATTCCTGCCTAGATGGAACAGAGATAAAATGAGCACATGGAGGAAACAACTAGCAGTGTAATGATGTGAAACTGAGACCAATCCCACAGCACAAATGTCCACAGTCCTATGCTGGGCTTCTATCCTCCCAGTTAACAACCCATTCTGCTCACGTTGATAGGATATGTGACACTCACGACAGAAAATTAAAGAACACGTTAAAACATTATAAATTATTACCGTCAACTGTAATGCAACAAGAAGCTATTTTCCAATCACCATTAGTAGACAAAAATAAAGAACAAACTGCCAACTATTAGGAGTCAGTCAGGTAAGACAGGAGAAATAGCAATTGTGAAAAAATACTCCAATTAGCCATGACTTCATGTTGCTCAAGCTAATGTTTGGCCAGTTACATCCACCAAACCTGACGTCACATCCACAGGTTGCACTCTGGTGTTGTTTTGGCTGGTCAGTTTTTGTTACATACCTTTGTACTAGTGATATTAATAATTACTAGTTTGTCAAACAGCTATTTTATCAACTAATTTTCAACATATATTGGCTGTGCTCCTATATTAGACATGGGACAGTGTCTCAGCACTTTTAAAATAACGTTCATGTTCTGCTTGCATAAGGCACTGACGATTTCTCAGATATTTTGGCATCAGTTTTATTATGATTCGCTGGTGTAATAGAAACTTTAATTCTTGTGTATTTGTTTTGTTTTAATTTAATTTTTTTTTAAATTAAAAGCTTATTTGCAGAAATGGCTGGAAAATATATCTCCTTTGGTTTCTGTGTTATCCTTTCTCTATTTTAAAGGGAAAATATTAGACAAATAGCACAATAAGTAAATTGGTAAATGAAACTTGCAGTAGAAACCAAAACACGACGCAACAAAGACAGGCTGTTACAGGCTTTTTCCTGCAGGCTCGCCTGCTACCACTTCAAAGATAGATCAGCTTTTTTCTTGTTGTAATTTTGTAATCACAGCTCTCTGTACAGAAAAAGTGTGACATGGTTAGGTTACTGATTCTGTGGTATCTTACCATAATCTGTGGTAAGGCCACTTTATTTGCCTCTTCCTGTAGTAGGCTTATTGCACTGCAGATTATGTCATACATAGTTTGTCCCACAACATGTGGTACGGATTTAGTAGTGGCCACATTTTCTGCGACAGTGGATCTGAATGAATAACATTTGACCTCTTTTTTAACTGAAAGAAATTAAATATGGTCAAACACTAAACTGTAAGACAGCCGAGGCATAAACTACATTATTATGTAACATAAGCTTCAGAGTGTGCACAACGTGAAATAATAAATACCTTCTTAAAATAACACTACAGTAACACTTTTTACTCAGCTATGATTTTCTTCATTCTCAGTATTCGACAACAACACACTCACATATACGCGTATGTAAGGAAATGCTACCAGTTTAGACTTATCGACAACAACCCACAAAGACTTCTAACCTCAGACAACGATAAGTTTTAATCTGATGATGAATAAAGACTGCTGTCCTCACCCAATAATGAAAACATGCTCAAACACACACATGCAGAGGAAAACTGAGTCATTACTCAGACTGCCCAGAGCTTGTTTCTGTCATTCCCACAAGAAAATGGCAAAAACAACAACACTCTTTCTTCACCGTTCCTACAACACAGCCAACATCCTACCCTGCTCGCTCATGCACACACACATACACATTTACATGATGTACCCATAATGCTGCTCTTCCTTTTTAAATGCTTTAAGTGTCTCTCTCCCTGTCTTCTATCTGCTAATAGGAACCAATTAGTCTCCATTGTCCACTCTCCCAATAAAAGAGCATTATGGGAATTCCCCCTACTTAACACCTTTCCTTTCTAAACAGGCACCCAATTAGATGCCTAAAGGACAAAGCTACAGAGGACAAGTGGGGGCCTTAGGAGGCAGGGACAAAGGGACGGTGGGGTGAGATGTGTCTGTGTGCGTGCGGTGATGCTGAATGACTCTCTCAGTTCAGTCCACATTTTTGAAGCTGTCAAAGAAAAGCTGAATAAAACACTGTTGAATGCACAATTTAAAAGGGTAACGCTGATGTTATTTTAAGGCTTTATTTTGGCAAACAAGTTGCCTAAAGACACCAAAACCAGCTAATAAGTGATATATCTTCACTGATATGGGTTATGATGCTTACTGGAGTATATTCTGACTCAGTCCAGTGAGTCGGCTGAGCTCTGTATGGTGGAGGCCAGGCTAAAATAAGTTGGCACTGCTTTGGTTTCATGTTAATCAAACATGTTGTGTGTAAAGTGTGAAGGAAGACGGGAATAACATGACATTGCAGCCTGGCAGGTGTCACCAATGTGTCTCTCGGTTTTCATAATTTAAGAAAAAGCTTGCGTTTTGCACTGGGTGGTACAGTCACCTGCTGTAAACACGCCGTGGGCCATTTGCCAGAAAGATCTAAGGAAAGAAGCCATGACAGGCAGATCATGATGATGAGGGATCGTGTTTAAAACATGTGGGAGAAACTTGCTTTCCCCACATTTACATTTATTGGACAACACAAGCCATGAAAAGAAGAGCTAGGAATGATGGGGGAAATAGCCAAAATAAAACAGCCAAATGAATCTCTCTACAGAGAGGAAAACGTGCTCCTGTGTGCAGCATTCTCTGCAGCACCTTTTCTACTCAAAACAATAATGAAAAGACTGTTAAGAGAGATTACTGCAGGACGCACATGTTTCTCACCAAGCTACAAGTATACACACACACACAGAACAGCCTGGTGACGTTTTTTCCCATGACAGCATGGGAATTCCTCTGCTCAGGAGTCACTGCTCAGTGTGAGATGCAGAGAGAGAAAGTGTGTGTATGTGTAAAACCAGTCAGGGGGGCTGGCCCTGAAGTGGCCCGCTCTCTGGAGAGACGCTGTCTGCTTTGTTCCTTTAAACTACACAGAGAGACAGAGAGAGGTTAGCTTGGGTGAATGTGCTCGTACTGTCTCTTTTCACTCTCTGCACTAACAGACCTACTGTATTCATTCGCTCTCTGCTGAGCTACTATGTTATAGCAGTGGGAAGCGATTATTCATCCATTTATGCTTCTGGCAGTAATGTCAGTCACTTTCTCACAGAAGACGTTCAATCGGGGTCACGGCTTAATGCCCAGATAAGCATGAAACTCATCTTGTTGGATCATCGCTGCAAAGTAAAACCAATCGTGTTGCGAAAGTTACGGTCTTTAAAAACGGCGTTTTGGGTTAATATGAGGACTCTATTGTGTCAAAGTACAAACCTGAAGATGTGCTAGTCTAGCTGTGCTTGAAGTTAGGAAACAGAAGGAAACACCTGGCTTACAAAATCCTGCATAACACATTACCTTGACCTTCAGACATCACAGGTCTATGAGACAAGCACACTTGCCCCTGCACTGCAGTGGGCGTGTTCATAGTGGGGAGCAAACAAATAGGTTAGCAGAATTCAGAGAGTACAAAG
Organism: Aulonocara stuartgranti; assembly: GCF_965226115.1. Taxonomy (NCBI): domain Eukaryota; kingdom Metazoa; phylum Chordata; class Actinopteri; order Cichliformes; family Cichlidae; genus Aulonocara; species Aulonocara stuartgranti. The sequence goes on along the minus strand of NC_138955.1, from coordinate 26,475,381 downwards.
GGGGTTTTGCTCAAGTGTTACTTGCTGATTTCAAAGGTTTTTGGATTTATAGTTGATGGGAGAAGTTCCGTAATACACAAAATCATGTCAAAGAATATAAAAAGTCAAACTTTTTAGGAGCTGGTTTCTTTGGTGATTGACAGAAATGGGGAGAACCTATCACAGCTCTAAGGGGGGTAAAAAGCGGTTTGCACCCTAGACAGATCGCCAGTTGGTCACAGGGCCAGGATTGCTTGTTTGCTTTTTAAATAACATGTGATTAGTTATTTCCTGGATCAAAACACCACAAAAACACACCATATTCTGCAGTCGAGTGTAGTGCATTAGCGCCCAGTTCTCTAGCTTTTAGACCTCTAAAGATGATAAGATGATGGTCTATGTTTAGGCTGATGTTACAACTTTGGTGTAACTTTAAATTAGCAGAGGCTTGGGTCAGTACTTGACAAATTAACAAGTGGATAATATGATTACAGGATCATTATACAGTAATAATTACTGCATTCATTGCAGCTATACTGCACAACTACAACATTAAAGTCTCTCTAATATATTTCTGACAAAACAGCTCTAGCGGGTCAGGGCTTGGAATCATAACCTCTCAAGTGTACTGAATCTTATGCACATAATTCTTGTGGACCAGTCGATTGTGCATATTATAAAAGATCCTAGATTGGGCTCATATTTCTCCAGCTTTCAATAGGCACCTTATTGAGACCCAGAGTTGCATTTTAGTCTTTATCGACTGGCCCTAATACAACTGAGTTTGTACACTGGACTTCACCACAGTCAATGCTGCTGGTTCCCAGATTTTAAATCAATTAGTTATATTGTTTAAAGCTTTTTAAAATACACACTGGCAAAAAAAAGTCATACAACCCTAAAGAAGTGCTTATTTTAAACTAAACCATGTTCCTCAAACCTGAACAAATTGTTTTTATGCCTACATGTTTGCCTACAGATTAAATTTAAATTTGGCACAAACAAAAAACGTCCAGCTTCACTCTTCTTAGTTAAAAGCAAAATTTGTGGAATGGAAGCAGCTATATTGAGATCCTCACCAGAACCATATCAGCTTATTTTTGGCAGATTGGCAGCCACTTACTCATCTGATTTCATCCCAGTTGCATTTTTAATCTTTTTTTCTTGCAAACAAAAAGTACACAGGAACAAAAATACAACCACGCGGTATTCTAGCTGGTGGTAAATTACACTTTAGTCCAGCTATTTTTCCTCTTTAAAGCGTGTCTGCTCAGAGCTTATCCAGCAGCTCTTTCTCCTCGCCACTGTACTTCCACAGCAGGAGCCATTATTCATCATTTACAGTAAAAAGTAAGTGGGCCTATTAATAACACATAGACTGGTTTATACTCTTCTGGGCTGCTTTATAAACTGGGTGACAGAGAGGAGATACATGCGTAGCTCTGTGGTGCTGTGCCCACCAGTGGCACATGCATAAACAAACACACACTGTCTCTTCTCAGCCAGGCCCTCCAGAGGAAATGCCAGAGGCACAAGGAGATGGAAAGTCAGCCACTTCAGCTCATCCACTCAGTTCATTTGTACCAGTCACTTCCAATTCAGACTCTCCACTTTGTCCAACAAGTTTCGATTTCATTGGTCTGGTTTGTTCTGTGTGCATTTTTGCTTTCAATTAAATAGCAGACAATAGAAAAATGATAATAAGAGAAACAAAGAAATGTGGATGACTGAACCCAAAGCAGGGATTTCCTATGAACCCTTTGGGGAACTCAGTTCTTCAACTGCCATTCCACTGGATAAAGTAATGACTAAATGCTAGTACATGCTTTGGGAATGTGGCTTTGCTCTTTGAATCTTGGTCATTTGATGAGTGTAAAAGTGTTTTTTATCAGCATTTGCAACCACCATTTAAACCTCCCTCTACCAATAAGGTTAAATCAGTTTTTCTCATTGTATTTGAACACAAAGGAAAGAGAGAGTACATGTACTGATTGGCTAGGCAGAGAGATCAAGCTGAAAAGGATGTGCAGCAAGTAAGAACTGGAAATGTACTAGCAAGTCAAGAAAGTGCATTGAGCAGATGAAAGGAGTACTTTAAGGAGCTCGTGAATGAAGACATAAGACTGGTACTGAACAGTGATGTGCAGATCTGTACTATATACAGAGGGATAAAGTTTATGAGCCACACCATGACCCTGTGGTAACGAGTTGTTGAATCTAGGCTGAGCAGAGGTGATGATCAGTGAGCAGCACTGATGAGAAAGAGCACTATAGATGTTTTCTTTGAGTGTTAAATCAGATCAGAAGGAGCTGCACCGTCTTTGTTGATCTAGAGGAAGCGTATCATAGGATGCCAAAAGTGGCAGAGAGGTGTAGGGACATGTATGAAGTCAGCGAGACAGTAGTGAGGTGTGCAGTAGGAGTGACAAATAGGGTTCAAGATGGAGGCAAAATCATCTCTGAGCCTCTTTTTACTTAGAATGCTGATAGGCTGAGAAATGAGCTCAGGCAGGACTTTTCATAGACTTGATGTTTGTAGACGACATTGTGATCTGTAGTGAGAGTAGGCAGCAAGTGGAAGAGACACAGGAGAGATGGAGGTATGCACCAGAGAGAAGACAGCAAAACAGAATACATTTGTGTGAAGGAGAAGGACACAGGTGGAAAGATGAACATGCAAGGAGTCTAGGTAGTGAAGGCAGATGAATTTAAATACCTGGGGTCAACCATCTAAGGACTGGATAATGCACAAGAAAGGTGAAGAAGAGTGCAGGCAGGGTGGAGACGAATGTTGGGGCGATTTATGACAGAAGGATAGCAGCAAGAGTGGAAAAAAAGGTTTACAGGATGGTTGTTTGACCATGATGTGTGTTGGCAATGACAAAAAGACAGGAGGTGGAGATGAAGATGTTTAGATGCGGTTTGGAGACAAAGTTAGAGTGGCAAGGCTGAGACAGTCTGAGCATGTGCAGTCGAGGGGTATCCAGTATCAACTGTTACCTGAGTGCCACCGGGCCCTTTATGGTCAGAGGGCCCGGTGGCGCCAGTGTCCGGCAGCCTCGCCTCTGTCAGTGCGCCCCAGGGCAGCTGTGGCTACAACGTAGCTTGCCATTGCCAGTGTGTGAATGTGTGTGTGAATGGGTGAATGACTGAATGTAGTGTAAAGCGCTTTGGGGTCCTTAGGGACTGAGTAAAGCGCTATACAAATGCAGGCCAATTAGATAAACAAAGCCAGAAAAACATTAACTACGTTTTAGACACTACCAACTGGCATTTAGTCCTATAGCATATAAAGTGATAAAATGTGTTCCCTTTAAATCATTACTTTTAAGAAAACCGCACCTGTTTCTGCAGTTAGCGTCACAGCTGTACACTAGTTACTGACTTTAACCTTAACCAGTAGCAGAGTTCATTTCTGTAGTCTGACCAGCGAGTGTGACAGTAGTGAGAGCCCATCATTATATCCAGCCAGCAGCACTCAGAGAGATTTACTGTGACTGAGAGGACGAGCGAGGTAGAGCTAGACAGAGAAAAAAAAGAGGAGAGAAAGAGAGCGAGTATGGATTAAGGCCTCCCAGGGGAATTCCCACTCATTTTCTCTGTGGAGCGAAGCAGAGATGGAGGGAGGGTTAGTTTCTTATCTCTTCATTTGACACCAGAGAGCCTCTCTCGTTTTTTTCCATCTATCTACCTTGTTCTACCACTCATCTCTCTCCCTCCATCTCACATTCAGTAATCTCTCCTTCTCCTCACTTCTTTTACAGACAGTTTATCTCTCCATTTTCTCTCCTCTCAATCCAGCCATCCTCCCATTTCTTTGAAACCCCACTTTGTTTCTCTTTCACTCTCCGCCCTTTACCGTTTCATTTGACTACGGTGGTTGTGACTTAAATAAACTTTTGGCACTTTGGCTTTACTCAAACTTTGATGTTGTTTACCTCGCATAATATTTTACTTATCTCACATGTCAATTCGCTAACATTCTTTAAAAAAAAGGAAATGGCTTCAAAGAGGAGGAATGAGGAAATAAAGACTTAAATGCATGGAGAAAAGAAACAGCATGACTGTTTTCTGCAGAAATAGAAGAGGGGGATGACAGAGGAATGAGAGAGTGAGAGGACGAGTGTTATTTAAATGTAAATAAACAGGAGTTGTCTTTATCGGAGGAAATTTGGAGGAAGCTCTTATCTGCTGCTCGAGGCCTGTTTTTCTGCTGCTGCCGCTCTGCCTGCTGGCTATTACACCTTCCAACAGAGGGCACACACTCATAACACACACACACACGTGCACACACAGGCAAGTTTACAGGTGTACATACAGAGCTGGGGAAATGCTTATCGGCTGAACGAGAGGCAGACCCATTAAAATCATAGAGAGGGGAAAACAGCGCGCATGTGCCGATACGCCACAGCACCACTGTAAAGTAAATAAAATAAATGATAATCTTGTTCCAGTGCCAGACTCTGGTCCTGGCATTCATATTCATGCCGCTTTCATGTGTGCCACCCACCTAAGCATTGCTAGAGACTAAGCACAATCCCCCGTGGCAGGACAATTGAACCCTTCCACACTGCAAAAACTGCAGGTTGGCTCTAGAAACATGACAAAGAGCCCACGGGGGTTGTCCCTGACTCAGAATTCCACAGATTCCAATAAGCTCTTGCATCTGGTGAAAGTGAAACAAGCTAAGTCCACAGTGGACTCCCATAGGTCCTTCATCCATCCCCCAGTGGGTCAAAACAGTTTTGACTGGATGGATAGTTGGCACACAATTGTTGGCAGATAACTTTATTGTGGTGATTTCCGAGTGTATGAGTTCTTCATGTATAAAAAGACGGCTATAGCTTCTATAAATCTAGTAGTGTGAAAGTGTCATGAGCCTGCATTCATTCAGCCAGTAAGGATGGCTCCTCTGGTTACAAAAAGAAGCCTGCTTGTATAGAAATCTATGATAAAATGACCCCCATTGATCTATAACTTTTACTTTACTTATAGGTTACAGTGTCAGTATAGTTTCAAGCCTTACTGAATACACCATAAAGTCGACATTGTAAATGATGGTGAAGCTTTAGGGTTGGCCTGTATTATGAAAGACAAAGTGTTCCCATATTTTCAGTTTCTTATCACATCAAGTTTCAAAACACCAAGTAAACATGCTCAGCTGAAGCATCAACATGCCGCTTCACTAATCAGAGCGATTTAAATTTGCCTGTGAACATCTTTTATATACAGTCTCTCTTTTTAACAGCAAACATGAGGAAGATCACACCATCCAGATAGTGAATATTACCAGATACTTGGAGACACACACACACACACACACACACAGAAAAATGGAACCAGGCCTGCTTATATGACCTAAACACAGCAAGACAAACACAATTAAGTGTGCAAAAGAGTGGAAAAATATATATGAGAGTCCATAACAACATTAAATGGCACACGTACACAACTTAAGACATCTATGGGGATACATCAATGAGCAAGCAAGCACATATACACACATACACAAACACACACACACAGACTTATGTTCATGGATGCTCATATAATACAGGACAAATGCAGTCAAACAAAACAAACACAGTGACAGGGTGTGTGTATGTATGTGAGTGTTTGTGTGTGCTGTGTTGCCAGGGGCGACGGCTACTATCAGAGCTAAGACGATTACCACACGTCATTTGTCATCTGGATGGTGGCAACATATAGCTCTACATTTAATTTACCGCAGCGCCATCAGACGCTGGGGGGTGGAGTGTGTGTGTAGGTGTGTGTGTGTGTGTGAGTGAGTGTGTGTGTGTGTTCCATTCACCCATATATACAAAGCCCTGAAGGAAGAGAGAGAGAGAGAAAAGAAAAAGAAAGGGAGAGAGTAATTGAAAGAGAATGAGAATGGGGGGAACAGGAGTGTGTGTGTGTGTGTGTGTGTGTGTGTGTGTAGGGGAATGAACATTCATTGCCTGAACGCACAATGTGACAGATGCCAACACACACAATAAGACAATAAAGTTTATTTCCCTTCTCTCCATATACTATATCTTTGTCATTTTTCTCCCTAAGATGCTCATTATTGTGAGTTGCAACACTTTGTTTTTAATTTAATCTACCTTAAATTTACATTTTTAGATAATTTCCCCAAACGTATTCTTCAAACATACACTTTTAAGTTTATTAAAATTGCTTTTTGATGATCTACCATTGACAAAAGGGACTCTGCAATTGATTATTTAAGTCATTTTAATTTTGTACTTCTTCACTAGCACTTTTTTTTCAGCTTTTGCTTTTTCCACAGTAAAGAAGCAGGGAAGAGACTGTGGGGGAAGATACACAACAAAGGGCTTTTGGTCAGAGTTGAATCCAGGCTGCCGCTTTCTCAACCTGTGAGCTAAACTGGTGGCTCTACTTCTTATTTCTTTATTTAAAATGTGAATTTATTATTTTTTTTATAATCTTTTATTTCAATTTAGCTTTTTTGTTCTGAGTTTTCAACACATGAAGTTCACTCAAATACAGTTCAAATGACTCCATATGTAGGATTTTTTTTTTTTTTTTGTGACAAAAAGTAAGCTCTTTTATCATTCCAAAACACTAAATGAAAACACATTTTAGGTTGCATTTTGGGGGTAATGTGACACAAAACTTTGACATTTCTCCTTCCCGCTTATTTCAAAATCAAAGTGACTTGATGCAGGTCATGGGAGATGAGAGCGATTTTTGGTAAAAGACCAGAATCAGTGTGATACTGAAGCCCACATGCATCACTCCATTCTTCAGCCTGCACAGTGAGCAGCACAGTGAGCAGCAGTATTGATCGCAGGCACCAGAAGCTGTTTCAATAAGTTATTAAGAATCAAAAATTGACAAGAGGAGCTGATCAAATATCTCAGACTCTCTCTCTCTTCCTGCAGAACTACCCTATTGTCTCTCTTCCTCTCGCTCTCTGTTAAATTCTTTCTTTCACATCTTAAATTCCTTTTTAGTTTTTCGCTTGCTTTCTCTCCTTCTCTTTCATTCAGTGTTGTGCATCAAATAAGGTCTAATCTATGAGCGATGCATGTGTTTGTATTGGTGTGTGTCCCTTGTGTTACACGGACATGGAGCTGCAGACCATAACTACAAAGAGCTGTAAATGGACTGATTCTTATACAGTACTTTTCTAGTCTCCCAGAGTTCTCAAAGCGCTCTACACAACATGCCACATTCAACCAATCACACCCATTTACACAAGCACTGTCTTTTAAGTGTTTTATTGCTTCCTAACTACCATTCATACTCCGATGAACACATCGGAGAGCAATTTGGGGTTAGTATCTTGCCTAAGGATACTTGGCATGGAGGAACCAGGGACCGAACTGCCAACCTTCTGATCAGTAGATGACCTGGTCTACCTCCTGAGCTACAGCTGTTAATGCAAGCCTTTACACTAAACTTACATCTCTACCATGACATGACAAGACAGCACATCATACAAGCTTGGTATCATGGATGAAGAGAAATTAAGAGAGCGAGAAAGAATAGAGGAAAAAGAGTCTTTCTGGAAAGTTCCTGTAAGTGAAAACCATGCATAAGTTGCATCAACATAAAACAAATTCAATTAAAAAAAAAACATTACAGAAAGAGTAGCTTTTGAGATGATCAAGCTTAAAAAACACTATCCTGGATCCCACGCTTCCCATAATGCAACTCGACAGCACCATTTGCTTCTTTCTAACAGAGCTCCTCCAAGTGCCACAGAAGAGGTTATCTAACAAGCTTAGGAACTCGTCTTGATGTGTGAAATCCAACGAAGACTGCTTTAAAGAGCGAACCATTCAAAGTATTTGAAACTAGTTAGCAGCACAATACTGACATCACATCACAGTTTAATACAGACTATAACTGTAATAGTCACACACAATGTCTGCTACTAAAAGTTTATTTAAAAGCTATTGCTAGTTGCTTGTTCATTCTTCTTCAAAGCCAACAAAAGTATTCAACTTTTTAATGAATTTGGGGATTGATTACAGGGGATTGAGGCTTTTTGGGGGGGGAGGTTTCAGTATAATGTCAGAGGCTGCTGCACCTGCCTCATTACGGTCTATATACTCAATTCTCAGCTTTCCTGCTAATCCAAAGACTCCATTAAGTGCATTTGTAACTCATCCAATGCATTCATAATTGTCTTGCAACACAGGAAACTGCATCCTGACGGCAGCCAAAAAACCAATCTGACAGCACAAAAACAGTCACTCGAAATAGAAGTCAGCTAAACTGACAGCAAGGTGAGCTGGTGACAGTGTGCTCAACTGGTAAGTGTTGATGTTTTTGCTGCTGTTAGCTGCTGTTCATCAGTGTCAGCGACACTTTCTTCAAATTGGATGTGACTTCGTTGGACTCCAACATTTAGTGAATAAACTCATACAATGTTAAAATGTAATCATATTGTTTATTACAGGGATTTTGGGAAGTTTCAGCATGGCACGGTCAGCTAACAGACACTGCTGAAGAATTTCTTTAAAGTACAAACGTCATTATCACAAAAAACTAAAAGCTGTAGTTTCACTCCCATACAAACTATTTTAAAACTAATTTATTTTTGGGCAAGACGCTGAACTCTTAGTTGCATCCAGTTGCATCCATCCAAGTATGTCTGTAAATGTTAGACAAGGCACTTAGGTATAGAAAGAAGTGCTCATATGAATAAGAGTGTGATTGGGTGAATGAGGTTTGCAGTAAAAAGCACTTTGAGTGCTCAGAGTAGAAAAGCATAAGTACTGGTCCATTCACCATTGTTACTGCTGGATTTAATTAGATTTTCTAAGGAAGTCAATGGAATCCAGATCTGCTTATCAAACCCCAGACTTAGGTGTACAGTTTACTCATTTTGCACATTTAAGACCACTTTAAGTGAAAACGAGCAAACAATAGAAATAGAAGTGGATGTAAAGGAAATGAGAGGCAAAGATAGAGAGTGAACAGCTCATCTTCTCCCGTCTCTATCTCTCCAACAATCTCAACAATCTATCACGCGAGACAACTGGCTATATACAGTGTGTGTATCCAGATTATGACTCAGAGACTGGCTGTACTGAGTGATTCCATCCACAATGGCACTAAACACCATTCCTCTTCACAGCGAAGGCACCAAGAGAGATGGAGTGTAGAGCAAGCGAGGGAAGAAGAACAGAGAGAGGAGAGGGAAGAGGCGAAGAGGCACGGGAGATGGCAGAGGGAAAAAGTGAAAATTAACCAAGGAGGCCGACACTTCCGCGGAGTCAAAGAGAGAGACGACCCAGGGGAAAAGAACCAAGACGATATGAGGAGGAGGAGGAGGTGGAGGAGGGAGGAGAAAACCAGTGAATCCCCCCCCCCCTCCCATTTCCAAACCTCCTAATGAGCATCTCAACTTAACAAACTCATCGCTGTGTTTCAATTCCAGCCTCTTTAACTCTGCAGGCTCTTCTTCCTCCTCCTCCTCCTCCTCCTCAGCAGCAGCAAGAGAAAGCCTTGATATGGTAAACAGGAGAGGGCCTGGCACTTCTCACCGCCTCCTTTGAAGTCATGTGAGGAGCGGATTATGTAGCGGAGCGCCTAAGTCGAGATCCGCCTTAACCCTCTTACATCTTATTTTGTGATTTGAGTTCATTTGATAGTTTTATATCATTTTAAAGAGAAGGATCATTCTTGTTAAGGCGAATAATGCTGAGGAAAGAGGAGGAGGAGAGCAATGGGAAACACGGGATTTGAATGAAGAAGCAAAGTAAGCCCATTGAGGAAATGCAAACAGAGAGAAAAAAAGGAAAAAGAAATAAAAATTAAGAAAGTAAAAAAGAAAAGAAAAGAAGAAGAGCAAGAAGAAAATATGGGAAACTCAAAATATAAATAAGAGAGGATTAAGTACAATCAGCTTTTACCAAGAAAAGCAGTGAAACACACTAATCCACATTTGCTGCATTTTGCAGCAAAGGGTGAATTTACTGCATGCATAACTCTGTATGCAGTTAAATACCCCTGACTGTGGATACCCCCGACTGAATTTGCATGCACTCATGTAACAAGTCTTACAATGTGTAGTGTTTGAACTTGAGAACTGCTTGCCCCATTAGCGCACTGGTACTCGAGTTAGCACATGTGCTGATCTGTCAGGGTTTTCATTGAGTTTGTGTTGTTTTTGGCACAGGTTAACAGCACGTGACTGCAAAATATAAAATATGAGGGCAATTCCTACACTTCTAAATATTTGGAAGGTCCCAATGTAACACAGTAAAAACACAAGTTGCAACTCTCTGAAAAGCCCAGCATAAATCAGATGTTACTGTTAATGTTTATAACCAGGCTTTTCCCATTAAACATAACTGAAAGTCTTATAAGAGCCTGGTTATTAAATAACATACATAGACATTAGCTGATGGTGACACTTTAGTGGAGTGATATTGGGGTGACACTTCACCAGTCATGAGTACAGTATGAAGAAGGGGACCGAATTCCCATTTTTCTACAAAACAAAAAAACACACAAAAAACCCACTGACAGCTTTTAATTCAGTGTGACAGCCATATTGGTATTGCAAAGCCATGCAGCTCAGTGCATGTTTATCAAGGCAAAGGTTCTGTCCACATTTAAAAGTATTGCTTAATTTAAAAAAATTGTCAAGTGGTTTTGTTTTTCTCCTGCATCACTGGACTGAGGTTAACTTAACGGCCAGCTGTGGCGAGGCTAGTGTTCTCCTTGATATGTCCATTATCAGCTAAAAGTCAGCTAGTCTCAAAAATAGTAGCTAAAGTATAATTATATATTCTTGCACAATAGGAGAAAGAAAACTGACACAATAAATCTAAAAATGTTAATTAGCAATCAAACACTAAAGCTGTAATATAACCCTCCAAGATGGCAATCCATCACTGAGCCTGCTTCTGCCAGAGGTTTCTTCCTGTTAGAAAGGGTTTTTTCCTTTCCATTGTCACCAAGTGCTTGCTGATAGGAGGTCGTCTGATGGGGTCATCTCTGTATGATTGGTTCGAACTGCTAGCTCCTCTATCCGCTACATCTTTAGCTTTAGAGAAACGAGCTGCCCAGTGATGGCGAGCCACGGAAAGAGGGTAGGCCCATTTGGGAGCAACTGCACAGCATGAATGATGCTGGACCACTGTGGTGGACTGTGGTGGAGGGTCTTTACCTTACACTATAAAGAACTTTGAGGCAGCTGTTGTTGTGATCTATATATAATCATTTCAATTCATTTTCGTGTAAATAAAAACAAACTGAATTGATGACAGAGGTAAAGGAGCAAGGACGAAGGTAACGTGGAAAAAATGTGGAAAAAGTAGGAGTATAAGGAATAGTGATAAGCAGTGAGAGTTTAGAGACTGATAGAAGGAAATCCAACGTAATACAAATATATTTTGTTTCCAATTGAAAGTGAGTGGTGAGCAAAAGTGGGCTTTACTGCAAACACACATATGCACACGCACACACACACACGCACGCTGTCATTTCATCCATGTCTTGCCAAGAAGCAGATGCTGGGCTCATCTGGTGAGTGCCATGGTACCTGTCCAAATATTGACACACACACACTTAACCCCCTCTGTGTTTGAGCTGGCACTGTATCACAGCTGCCTGAAAAATATTTCTGACTTTTTTCAGGAAGAATCATTTATGAACATGAAAAGAAAAGTGAAATTGAAGTTGAGAGATTAAATTAATTTCTTATCCTTTGTTTTACAGATCCTAAAATGACTTAGTATACCAAGCCACTTCTATATTAAAATCACTATTTTAATGTTAATTGTTCAAAAACACTCTTGTTTAACTGACATCTTTTAGATAATCGTGTTTTGTCTGTGTGTGTTGTAGTGCTGCGGGGGTGGGGGATTTGTCCGTCACTAACTTCACACTCCACGGCTCAGGCAGCCTCTGGCCTCGGAACCATATGCAGACAAACACTGGATGCACTACTAAGTTAGTAGAAAGCACTGTGGAGCTCTGACGTCGACTGCTGCAGTCTTTCCAGCAGATGGTTTCTATCGCAGAGCTTTGATTGGCTTGTTAAAACATTGCCTGTCCAAAAAACTGTGACATTGTGACAAACTATGTTGAAACATTTTAGATCACGTATGCCATTTTTTTAAATGACATAAGTTCTTTAAGTGATTGGCACTTCCCTGTGAATTCATATTTTAGATCGTTACCAAACATTTGCCTGTGCTATGCTCTGCTAATTTAGAGTTAAGACTGTAGCTAAAGCTTGTCAATGTGGAGTGCTGAATTTATTCCAAAACTTTGGTTTATATTCCAGAAATAAGTCTGAAATGCTGAATAGAAAATGAATACTCACTACATACCTGAACTGCAACAAAGGATTTGAAGTATTTTAAACCCTCGAGCATAACATGCCCCAGACCTGGTTATATAATAGATACACTTCTATGAAACCATTGCCAACTAACCAATAGGTTTTCTACAAAATTGGCATTCACCAGTCAGCTTTACTGGAAAACCTCATGGACCTTTGTGCATAGATAGTAAGAAGGTCTATAGAAAGTATCTAGTTTTGGTGTTTTTCCAATGAGCACTGATAATTCAACTCAATTTTATTTTGTTTATATAACGTCAAATCACAATAGATGCCTGAAGTCACTTTATATTGTAAGATAAAGACCCTACAATAACAGAGAAAACCCCAACAATCAGACAACCCCCTACAAGCAAGCACTTGGCCACAGTGGGAATTTTGTAATAGCCTGTTATTGTTATAGTTATATAGTTCTTCTGCTGCAAGTAGACTCATCCACGTTTGTGACTGGTTATATGCTGCCATAGTTGGATCATTTAGTCTGATAGATAAGAAAAATATATTCTGGGTATGTTTAACTTCCTAGTACAGGTCCCTGATTAGATAAAGAAGGAATAAAGAAAAACATAAGTCACAAAAGGACACTAAAGGTAGCGAGTAGGATAGCGCAACCAGGTAGGGGGAAAAAATAAGGGGGGAGAAGCATTTCTATCAAAAGATTAAATAGAAGAGACAAAGAGCCACGGAGCAAGAAGTGAAGAGACAGTGTGGAAGATCAAGCTGGAAATAAAACAGAAAGGGTGAGTGAACAAGAAACTGTTGACGAGCTGAAGAAACAGAAAGAAAAACTGATAGAAGAAGGCGAGAGAGTGGGGAGCAGGCGAAAAGAACAAGAGACCGTGGACAAAGTTAAAGGCAAAGAGTGAGGAAGAAGAGGAGCAGAGGAAGAAGAGCGGCGTGTATTTAAATGCAAGCCGGTGTTAATGAGTTTGGTCACAGTGTGGAACAGTCTTTTTAAAGCTGCTATCATTCTCATTAATGTAGTGAATGAGCCGCTGATAGCTGTCATGGACCTCACACTTCAATTAACAACAACATACACACCTATAGGGATGTGCGTGCACGTGGAGTACATGAACACACACACATACACACACACAAATAAGACGTGCAGGAGTTGTGTGTACAGGTATTTATATGTGTTAGTGTAAGCACAACTTTTAGCATTTGCATGGATATGTATGTGCATGCATATGCGAAAGAGTGCAAGGTGGAGAAGTGCAGTTTGATTTATGGGAGAAAAAAAACAACTTTCTGCAATTTACAATTTCAGCATTTCTGTTTTCTAACGAGCGTCCGCTAAGCTGTGAGATAGAAATGCAAATTCACCTTGACAGGCTGAGAAGCCACGCTGAAAAATTAATGGAATTTCCCTTTAATTTGGCCAAACAGGGAAACAATATGCTGCCAGTAAACACACACACACACACACACACACGAAATGAGAGAGTAAAAAAAAGTGTGATCGCAACTGACAGGCCTAGATTTACTAACTGTATAGCCAATCTCTCAGTTGTTTTTCACGTCGTGCCCTTACATTATGCTGTTTCTTTGTTTTTGTTTTTTAATAAGAGCATCTAAGCCTTTTAGTCCCTTCAGAACACACATTTTTAACACCTTAAAAAGGCTTAATTACATTATTATACATTATTTGGGTGTAAGTAATTTGACTTCAGTTAGACAGCTTACATTTCACTACAGCAGCAGAATGTAGTTCGAGTTTAGTGTCTTGGCTCTGATCTCATTACTCAAATATGATACAGGGAGAAACTGAGAGTGCTATGTTAACGTCTTCCATGAAACTGAGGTGGCTGTTGGGGTGGTGGAGGGATTCAAACAGCAAGCGGCAATGAAGTGCAGCCGTAGAACTGAAATGTGGCAGTGCATTGGCAGGCTGTAGGGAGCTCTGGACAATGTAACATACAAAAAACCATGAAAACTGTCCACTGCACCCTATTCAAGCCCACTTGTAAACCAATCAGAATTTGCCAAATGCACAGTTATGTACTATATTCTGGTGGGTTTATGGAGGTTTATGGAAGCTCATGTGAGTAGGTTGAAAACCCCTCTCTGCAGGCTCTCTGTAGCTAATTCCCTGTGCAAATAGACACAACTGTTTTATCGTTAAAAACAAGCATCGGAGGGACAGATGGGAAATTTTGCAGCCTGAACATACACCACCAAACTGGAAGGATAAGGAATGTGAGGCATAATGACAGAATGTCAAGCTGGCTCTCTGAACTAGCTCAAAGGCTTTGCTGCAGTACTGCAAACTAAGGTCACGTGCTGCACAGTGACCTTAAAATATACCAATGTGCAGCATCCCCTCTTCTTTTAACAATGGTGTAATTTTCTGGTAAGCGAGGAGACCAGTTGCTGGACTTCAGGGAGAGGAATGTTGTCTCATTCTTGTCTGACAGAAGATTCTAGCTGAAGTTATAATTTTTGTTTCAAAGCTGGTTCAGCAGTCAGCAGGATGTTACAACCATGCTGCTGTAACAGATGCAGTATGCAGTTTAGCATGATCTTGCAGAAATATTCAATATCTTCCTCTAAAATGACGCTGTCTGGATGTGAACATACTCTGAATTAAAACATCTATATATTTCTTTCAGCACTGATGGTGCCTTTCCAGATGTGCAAGTTGGCAATTCCATAGGCACTAATGCAACCCCATGCAGTCAGAGATGCAGACTTTTGAACTGACTGTTTCCAACATGCCGTACAGCCTCTTTCCACTTTGTTCCAAAGGATGCGACGTCCATTTTTTCCCCAAACAATTTGTACATTTCATCTGAATGGAAGTGTTACACTTTGTCTTAGTCCAGGAGGAGCTTTGCGGCTTGTTTGGATCATGTTCACATATGGCTTCTTTTTTGCACGATAGAGCTTTTCCTGGCATTTATGAAGGCATTCCTGAGCTCATGTATTGATTTCCATGACAGAATCATGCCTGTTTCTAGTGCAGTGTCTGCTACTCAGGCCAGAATATGATAATATTATGTAATCTGAGGTATTTGAAACCTGCAATTTTACTTATTCTAAAACTTCCACAATTTTTATATACCAAGATGCTATTTTTATACCCAGTCATGTTGCTGATCTGTTCCCAATTTATCTAATTAGCTTAAAAGTGTTCCTCCAGATGTTTCTTCTTAGTACCACTTGCTTTCTCAGCCTTTGATGTTCACTCTCAATTTTTTCTAGACGTTTTGCTGTGATCAAATTCAAAATGAGCTAATTTATTTCTTAAAATGCTACATTTTCTCAGTTTAAACATTTGCTATGTTTCTATGTTCTATTCTTAATAAAATATAGGTTTATGAGATTTGCAAATAATGGCATTTTGTTTTAAGTAATTTTAAATATTGAAGCTGAAAACTACCACCAACAGTTGTTGTAGAAAATAGTGTAAGTGCGTTTGTTCAGATAGACTGGTGATAAATAAAGGGCCAGCAGCTGAAAGTTAATCCAGCCATGGGTGTTAGGAACTATTTTGAGGCATTGATTATCCTTTTTTTTTTGCCATGTTTGGGGTTACAGGATAGTTCATGAAGAATAAATGTGAAAACCATATGCAAAATAAACTGTATTAAGTGCAAACCCTGTATGAATGCAGATTCTGTGTGTTTGCAAAGACATCTGTTTCTCAGTCTTGTAGTTAATATAACATTTGTTCTGCTGTTGCCTTTGTTTCTTCTCCTTTTCTCAGATGCCCCATCTTCTCATCCACTGATAAACAGTGTACAGAAATTCATTACCATTTTTTCCCATGTTTGTGTGTGTGTGTGTGTGTGTGTGTGTGTGTGTGTGTGTGTGTGTGTGTGTGTGTGTGTGTGTCCAGGACAATTAAGTATGGCTTCACAGTGATTGATACTAGCTTGGCTTTCAATTTGTTCCACTACAGAGCTCAGAGTGTCACCTCCCAACCTCCACCCACCACACTGACCTCACTCACTCACACGCACAGACACACATAAACACACACACACACACATATATATACACACACAGAGAGAAAGAAAGTAACATGCACACGCATACTTTTGTACCATTAATACCACTTTCAAGGGAACCTTTCCAAACCTTGTGTTTGGATTTAAGCTATGATTTAAGCTTTGTGCTGGAATAATTGGTCTTTTTTTTTTCAATCATTTGTTGGTTCAAAAGAGGCTTCTAATAATCCCCGAGATGATCCAGTAGTCTTGGAAGAAAAAGATTGTAAACCCAGCAGTGACGATGATACTGTACATAAGCTCAAAGAGGAGGCACAGAGCCAAAGACAAATTTACATTTTTTTTTATTCCTCTCATGAAAGGTTGCTACAGTGTTGGATCGTGAATCCTAATCTTGCATGTGAAGCACTTTTTAAAAACAGAAAATGAAAACATCAGCTGGAAATTAGAGAGCCTCTGTTTGAGCTCAAAAACAGTTAATACTTTATTCATGAGATGAGTTTGGATCATTGGATGCTGTATGCAGGAATACCAAAATGCAGACCAGAATGCCCGTTAAATGTGAGGGATATCTTCTCTTTAGGGAAGGATCTTTCAAGTTTCAGCAAACAACCTGAACTTAGATGGTCAGTTACTAGCCAAACAAAAGAAGCAGCTTGTTTATTGAAGCGTCAGTGTTTCTCAAGAGAAACTACATTTTTACACAAAAATTTCACTTAGCTGTATCTAATTAGCATACTTTTCCACTTAATTGTTTTTATACAGACAAATGTTGTGACCTAATATAATTTGTCCTACCAGCTTATATTCCTTTACTGTTATTCATCCTAATTACCCAGTGCTAACGGTAGTCATTTCCCTGCCCTAGCTTCCTGTCCAAACATTCAATTCAATTTTAATTTTTACATTTTAACCTCAGGGTGTTTTATATTTTAAGGTAAAGACTATACAATCATACAGAGAAAAGCCCAAAACTCAGATGACCCCCCATAAATAACCACTTGACAACAGTGGGGAGGAAAAACGCCCTTTTAACAGGAAGAAACCTGCAGCAGAACCGGGGTCGGGGAGGTGCAGCCATCTGTCGTAACTGGTTGGGGTTCAGGAGAGAGAGACAGGACAAAACACTATAATGATTGATTATAAATTCAGAGTGCTGTCTAAACACAGAGGTGAGTGAAGAAGAAACACTTATCATGTGTTTCTACCCTGACTCCTTTCAAGTGAAAGGAGTCAGGGTCACCTGATCCACCCTAACTATGCCGTTTTAGCTTATTAGCTTAAGTCCGATAGCTTAAGCTAATCTTTAAAGTAGAGAGGGTGTCTGTTTCCAGAATCCAAAGTGGGAGCTGGTTGCATGGTAGAACGGCCTGATAAATGAAAGCTCTGTCTCCCATTCTATTTTTGAAAACTCCAGGAACCATAAACCTGCAGTCTGAGAGTGGAGTACTATGCTAGGATAATAAGGCACTATGAGGTCTATAAAATAAGATTTGGTCTGATTATTCAAGACCTTGAATGTAAGAAGAATGATTTTAAATTTATCCTGAATTTAATTGGGAACCAATGAAGAGAGGTCAGTATGGGTGAAATATTCTCTCTATATGCACTACATACGGTCACATCCAAATCAAAACATGATTTTTATAGCTAAAATGCCAAACTCGAGTCATTGAGATGGTGCTTCACAATCTATCATTCTTACAGACTCTATGGTTCCTTGTTCCTGAAGCTGTATAATCTCAAGTCTATAAATCAGTTTAGCAGCTAAAATAGTGGCAAGTGCCAATTAGCATGATCTATCACATGAAATTATCAGCACCTGCAGTTTGGTATTACATTCTGAATTGATACAAACAAACCTCATTAAAACCCTAATCACAGCTCCCTTGAGAGAACACTTTGACTTTCAAAGCCACCGAAGTTCAAATGTCAGAGCTGCAGGACAAACAAAGTAATGAAGGATAAGCTACAGAGTTTGAATAATTTCAAACTTTATTGGAATTCACATTGTGACAACAAGAAGGTGTCGGATGTCTAAAATAAGGTCACAGAGACACAATAAGGATTCACAGTGCCGCCTCTGGCCTCTGCGCACACACAACTGCAACGTGTGAGTGTGCGTTAATCTGCATCGATATGTTTACGTATGAGTGTGGCTCCATTTGCATGTGAATGCCTGCATGTGTGTGCAGCACATAATGGCTGAAATCATTTAATGGCAATGGGTGAAGGTGTGTTTGGGGTGCGTGTGTGCGTGCGTGTGTGTGTGTGTGTGTGTGTGTGTGTGTGCGTGTGTGTGTGTGTGTGTGTGTGTGTGTGTGTGTGGCGAGAGGGCAGGAGTCAAGTGGGTGAATAAGTACAGACATCAATAACCGGAGGACATGTGCATGAAATTACACACAGCAGATCCATCATGGAGGAGCAGCAACAACAACAACAACAAGGCAGAGGAGGCAGCAGCACTGACCAGCCTGAAGGTGACAGAGACACTTGTGTCGGCAAGTTTGTCAGTTCAATACCAACTCCAGGCCACACAAAGCTGCCACAGAGAAGGAAGACGCGTGTGCTACTCTAAAATGTCATAAGGTTATATATAAGAATATTATTTTAAAGAAAGTGGCATATATTGATAAGAAATGGAACGGGATCTTCATGTTGTTTTAAAGCACAAACCTCTAACCTACCATACGGACTAACTTACAATACATGTAGATAAAAATGTGCTTTAAAGGAAGATTACAGTTTGTACATTAATAACGGCTTTAACGCTATTCATCCAACAACCGTTTAAGCGGACTAATCTTAAACCCCTGCGAAGCAATATTTCAGCATGTGTGTGTGTATGTGTGTGTCTGGCAGCTCTTTGAAGAGCGCTCGTCTCTGATCAGCATGAGGTCGAGTCTTCTCCCAAATGTCACCATGTAATGCTCAGCTGGTCGCCATTCACACATCCAGACACCAGAGCGAGAGACAGAAAGGTTAAGATTAAGAGAGAGAGAAAGAGAGAGAGTTTGGGCTTGTCATTTCACTTTGCATCGCTCATAGAGAGAGAAGAGAGGGGAAGATGGGATGGGAGAAAAAATGACTGATTAATGTCAAATCTGTGATAATTGGTAGACATATTTTATGTGCATAAGATAATTAATGCACAAAAAATACAACTTAAAAATAAAACAAACAAACATAAAAAACTGGATTAAATTCAATAAAACATGAATGGCTGGCATTGTAAAGATGCTCAAGAAGAGAAAAGCCTCCGTTTCCATAAATGCTGCAGCTCACTCATGTGAGCTGGTTTATTTATCCTGCTCGAGAATGAGCTCGTAACCACAATATTAACAGCATCAACAGTGCTGATCAACTCACAAAGAGAATGCAATACAGGCATTACAGGATAACTCCCCTGACTTCCACACTGTGTGGCTATGAGCTCTAAGCCCATCGGCTTCCCACTAAAAAAGCTCCATCATTTTCAAAAATGTCAGGTTAACATCTAACACATGCACATACAAAGTGGAATCGTTAAGGAATAGTTTCTGCAGGAGATTAATCCACAAATAGTGAGTTATTTCCAGCCGCAGTGGAACATGTGTGAATCTATATTCTGTTATTTCCTTCCCTTCTTTTTCAAAACCATCTGTCTGACTGAGGTGTCCCCTTGTTGTCATCTTCCCCTTCCTCTCCTCCTCTCCATTTGTAGCAGAGAATAATCAATACTTATTTCACCCCCAGGTCTCCTTCCAGTCTATAGGGGCAAAACAGGTGACCGCATGAGGGGCAAGGAGGAGACGAGAAGAGGTAATGAGAGCAGAGGGGAAGAGATGAAGCAGACAGAGGGGAGGGGTAAGGATTTCATTTATTTGCTTATGTACTGTTTTTGTTTTCGAAAGGAGAAATATAAATGTAATATAATGTGGACGTGAGAGCACTGCGGCGAATCATCAGACACAGAGAGCGAGAGAAAGAGTGTAACAACAAGAGCAGCAGATCATTGCCATGCTGCAACACCTGTCCTGGCAACTGGACACACATACACACACACACACGCACACACACACACGCACACATACGCCAATTAATTTCCAAATAATTCCTCTTGGGGTTGAAGCAACAATGAGAACAGCTGGTTAATCTACATGTTACAGCACCTGGTTTAACTGCTGGATACACACGTGCAGCGAGAGAGAGGTTACAGTTTATATTGATAGTCATAAAAATCTCATTTACAGCTTTATGCTGTTTATTTATTGTCTTAACAGTGTTACTATATGCCTTTAAATTTTTGTTTTACAAGAAAATGTAAAATTCTTTGAAAGATGATTCTCTCCGACTCTGAACATTGGTACTGTCACCCTTTATCGTACCCCAGAGCTACCAGTTCCTTATAAAATCTTTCAGTTTACGGTTTACCTTATAGCTGTTGTCGCTATAGCAACACAATAATGATATTTATATTTCCATGTCGCTTTCTAAAATAGGCACGAATCAAAACCTGTACATACCTATGTACATTTAAACATATATACATAGGTAATAGATTTAACTACTGCTGTTATTTACAAGGCTACACTGTGATGCCTAAATATCAGGTATGTTAGGTAACATCAGCATTTCTTCTAATATCCTATTGAAATACAATGTAACAAATGATAGTTATTAAAACTTTTATCATGTAACAAATATTGTTCATTTCAACAAAACCATGGGGATAAATATTTATCAAGGCCAATTTTTAGGCCCAATAATTAAAGGTATTATTGTAAGATTAGAAGTGTGATAAAATGCTTTATCAGATTTATTAAATTAGAACAAATGAATAATGTTCAAAATGGACAGTGTCTATACTATGCTATGTCCTGTAGCACAGAAAAGATCCTAAAAATCTCTCCAGAAGCAGATTTATCACTTTGACCTCTTGTGTTTAATAAAAAGCTCCTGACATTCAGTAAAGTTATGTCTCTGTTAGCACGTTCAGTGAACTACACATTTGGTGAGGCAGTAATGTTTATATTTTATTTGTATATCTTTCATATTTCTGTCAAAAAAAATGAGAAAGTTTCAGAATTTATGGCAGCGCTTCTTTTGAAAGGTAACCAAATGATCCCTGCATTGATGTGTCCATCTTCACCCTGGCAGAGAAAAGGATTCCAGTAAACTGGTGACTGAAACATCATCTGTGTGAGTTGCTGGTATGATCTAATGCCACTTTGTCAGATGTCTCCTTTCTATCACCATTATGCACACCTGTGGCATTGGTACCCTTATACTCCAGGTGTCAGAACATAGAGAAAGTTTGTTTGTTTGTCCAAAGTCCACTTTACTTGGCTGGAGGGCTGATGACGGCATAAATTTCAGGTTTGGCAGCATTGGTTCTTTTTCTCTTGCCAATTTGTTTTTTGCTTGATTATTGCTTTCACTCGCTGGTTAGATTTAGGGACTGAAAATAACTTAGTTAACACCACCATAACACCATGCTGCACAACAGTAACCCAGTTGGGACTGACAGATACTTCTCAATAATGCAATAACCTGCTGTGTCAGGGAACAGATGCCATAAAAATCCATGTGCATCGATGAACTAAGCCTACAGCTTTGAGAAAATGGCACTAACTGACATCCTTGGGATGAGAATGAGCTGGGATAGATGGGTTTCTCTGCAATGTCACTGCAGAAATGCACATACCACTGGAAGGCAGAAAGCAGCGTTTTTTTATGGCACATCTAGTAGAGCCAGGCTTCCTAGCAAAAGCAGGTGTTGTGCACCAACAGCAAAAAACATTTATACAAATATTCTGAAGAAAGATTGCAAATCCTTGCTTCAAAAGGGGTAGACTGGAACCTGTGAGTGTGTATAGCTGGGATGGCAGGATACTTGGGCATATCAAAATTCAGTTTAAGTTTAATTACAGTTTTAGGTAGGCACTGAATCACTATCTGTGACCTAGCAAGCCATCATAGGTGTCTTGTGTAGCGATGGATGTTTAAATTACAAATTTAAAAATACTTCACAAGTTTTGTAATACATCTGATGAGGCCACTGACCTAAACACTCGCACATGTTCAAGCAAGAAACTATGGAGGAGGCAGAGGAGTAAAAAACAGGTAAAGGTATGGTGGAGATAGAAAGTAAGAGAGAACATGGAAAGAATGAGGCAGAACATGAAAAGTGGCCATGATGGAAGCCTGCATGGGTCTGAGGAAGAAGAGAAGACAAGTGGTAAAAACTGAGGGGGCGGGGGGGGGGCCTAACAAAAACAGCAAAGCTGAAGAGAATGTGGAAGGGCACAGAGGAGGGAAATAATACCAAAGTGGGAAAGAGTAATAAAGCAAAGAGATAGTGTGGGAGCGGGAGAGAGAGAGTGTGTGTGCGTTTAACCAATCTAAGGTGTAGTATAATTGAAGTGTGTGTTTTCAAGGACAGGTAGATATTGGTCCTGAGGTGGGAAGCTGCCGACTCAGCAGGTCTGAGTTGATTACATCCTCTTTCTACATGAGGAGAGGAGAGGAGTAAGACACAGGAATGGAAAAGGTGAGATGAGAATAAGAGAAAGGAGGAGGAGGGGGAAAAGGTGAGGGGGAGGTGAGGGGGAGGGAAGTGACTGCTGGTTTTTACAACACAGAAGCAAAGTTACATTGTTGCAATGTCCCAGCAGTTATGGTTCTATTCCAAGTGTACCGCAAATTATTGATATTTCCTTCCAATGCAAACATATTCACAGGGTTATAATGGCATCATTTTTAAAGTGGAATTCCAAACTGCAAAGCCACGAATCGTCACAGTGCAACCAGCACTATGAAGTGACTATTATGTAAAATAATAACATAGTATTGTTTAATTTTTTGATCACCGTTTCAACAGTGATCACAGATTCAGAGGTAATGGCTTTACAGATTATCTGGATTATCTGTCCTGGTCAAATTACAGGATGCTGCTACCTGGATCTGTGGTCTGACTGTAAAACTTTCATTTTTACTAACTTTCTGAAACAGTCAGTGTAACAACCAGATTCCCACTTGATGTAACAATCAGCCAACATTGTCCTCTTTTGTGCAAGACGGAGCCCCTATTCAGACAGGATATATTTCCCTAGGGGTATGTGGGGTAATTTTAATATTACATGCACTGGTCAGTAATTTAAATCCAGCTCAGAGTGTATACAGGTTTTTTTTTTTTAAAAATCCATCACCAGTAATAATTATAGCTCGAATTACCTGCAGGTTTGGACCCCACTCGCTGGAGGTCATCATGTAAATCTGGAGTTTTGGGAGTTTTCCGCGTTTTCTTTTCCTCTCTCACATTTTATCATTTCAGTGTGAACTTTGACTGTTGTGCAAAAACAGAGGTTTTAAAGAAATGTTTTGCTATTGTGTTATAACCAGCAACATGTTGGCTTGGCTGAGAATTAGTATGACAACACAGAAATCAAAACTGAGTGTACAAACACCTGCCAACTGATTACTTACCAAAGAGTTTTCAAACAATTTCTGCATTATATTTCTTTCTTTAATCGATTTACCGTTCTATGAGGTTGTCCTGATGAACGATAGATGAATATATTCTGATCTATTTCAGCATGTATTCCCATGTGAAACAACAAGTTTATCATGTAAATGTTTTATGTAAATCAGTACAACATCAGACTTATATTAAACAAAGTATTACATTATACATTCATAATACTATAATAGCGGGACAAAAGAGGACAGGAACAAGCCAAAAATGCAAGTCACAATACTCGAAGGAGCTGCAAGACAAACAACAAGTGAAACACAAAAAGCTTTCACAAATTGCATATAGGATGGACCGTTGCTGGTATACAACTGGCAGAAGAAAAAAAACTGCATTAGTTTATGTAAAATCAGGAAATAACTAACAACATGTTTGTGCTGCTTTCCGGTCCCTTATAAAACTGTTTCAGCCGTGTGCAACATCATTTACATTTTCATACATTTCCCCATCTGGGACAAAACCAGAGTCTGTGTCAGAGTGGCGTGCAGGAAATTTACACATTGTTATTTGGTAACGACGTACAAACTGCTGCTGCCGCTGCCGAGGCTCAATTGTTGGCCAGAGACATTTTCGATGCATTTTCATCCCAAAGACAAATGTAAATTCAGTTTGAAAAGGAAAGCAATTTTCACTCACACACACATCAGCAGACTGTTTTTGCTTCCTTCTCTGATAACCGTGTTTACATGCATGTCTGGACAAAACCAATCTGTTGAAATCACAGAGGGAACCACGAGCAAAACTCCATGTTTGAAACAAAACGTAAAGCGTCAGGACTGTTTTGTTTTTTTTCTAGCCCAAGCTGTTTCCTAACAACGTGTCAAGATCTGGCCCAAGCTTGAATACTCACAGCTATACAAAAAGCACCAAACCACCGACTTGCTGCCAAAGCCTCAGACCAGCCCCCCACTCTCTCTCCCTGCCTCTGTGTCTCTCTCTCGCTCATCAGAACGGGCTAATGGGACATTTTATTGTGTTATTTTGCTCCCGGGGAGGAAGGAGAGAGGAAAGGGGGAGGGAAATGGGCCTGTTTTGGACACAAAGCCAACTTTGTGCTTTGTGGTTTTTCTGTTGTTTCTGAAAGTTCGCCAACACTGTCGCCGCCACAGCCTCCTTTTCTCTCGGCTTTGCTTTCTCTCACCCTGGTTTTCCTTCTGCTCTCAGTCTGTCCTCCTTCTTTTTCCTCACTTTGTGAGCAAAAACAGATTCTGCCCTTAGACAAAGTCAGGTGTCTGCCTGAAACGATGTCAGATCTTACAGCAAACAACTGTTGTTCTAAGTAAGGCTTTCAAATTCGACTTAGTTAAAAATAAAGATTTACAATAAGTGAGAGGCAAAAGCTTGTCAGTCTTACAAACTTAATCCCCTTTGAAAAAAGAAATTTGTTTCGTTAATAATTTCTGCAATGCTGACATTTCACTTGATCCCTGAAAATGTTCTTGAATGGTTCAAACACTGGATATTAGTGAGCGTAAAACTCCTTTAAAACCACAGTTAACCTCTCAATTGTTGGGCTCAATTTTTCTTGATACTGTGATATTTCTTGAAGTGAAATTAAAACAAAAAGAAAGAAAAAATAATAATTTTACCAGAGACCTGATCACTTGGTCAGGGCAACGTCATGAACAAAAACTAAACTCCATTATTCTGATGTGCTTCTAGTTCACTTGTTACATGAACCATCTGCAAAAACAACTTTCACCAGGCTAGCATGTATTAACAACTCATGAACAGCTGCACGCGGGTGTCACGCTGTGGAACGACAGAAAAGACACTTCAGAGTCAGAGTTATTACAAATGAGCAATATATGCACGCTTTGTGAACAGTTACTGTTTTTGAAGCATTACCTCAGAAGCTAAGGAAACTTTAGCTTCCAGTTTTATTTTGGATCATTTTCTGAAACAGTTGAAACTCATATAAGTCACATATAATCAGCATTCATGAAACAGACCTGTTACTTGTGTGTTTTTTGAAGGCACACTTCGGAAAAATAGAACTAGAATTTGATTCTTAACCTGAGAGGAATCTTATAGTTAGTCGAACAAGAAAATTTGAGTTGTCTAAACTTTTGTCCAAATCTGTAAATGTTAGTAAAGCCAACTGAAAAAAATTCAAGTGAATCACAATAAAAGCTTCTGAATCACGTTCACCTGAATTTCTTACATTTTCTCAGCTTGTTGTTTTTCACAGTGTTCATGGGTTTACAATATAATCACTTAAGATTTTTTCTATTCCAGTAAAACTGAAAAATCACATTTTCTTTTTAAGCGTGTTTTTTTTTTAAGTAGAGTGAGTCATTGTTAAAAAATGATTTAAAAAAAGAAAAGATAAAACATGTGAAAACAACAAAGCATGTGGAAGGCATAAGTGGAGCATTTTTATCTGAAGATTCAACAGTTGCTCTACTGTTGCAAACAATATCATCATTGTCTCTGCAGAACCACTAAGTATGAAAGTATGCCCAATTCTGAGTCTCAGATTTTTTACAAAAAGTAGTGAAAAAGTCTCATTTCATGCTCCTTTTTAAACTACTTTATTAGTTGATCTCCTAAAATATTCACTTGATATATATTAAAAACAAAAATGACAAAGATTAGTTTTCCTTTTTTTTTCATTTTAATAGATAAATGACTTAAAAATATGCGATTATCAAAATAGCTCATTACTTTTATGTTACTCATTTATAAATCGCTGAACTAATCATTAAAACACAATAACGCATTGCACCAACATGTGCTAACAGAAAATGTCAACTAACTTAGCTTCTTTAAAGATCAAACATCCTCACATTCACCTAAAAGGTCAAAAGTGAAAAAAGTCAGCTGTAAAAGCTTCTGTTTGCTACACTCCATGTTGCATGTTCTGCCTAGCCATCGTCTGAAGTCTTCTAATAAAGCTGATTAAGTAGAAACTGAATACAGTTTCTAATAAGAATTATTTTGAAATGCTGCCAAGTTGTCAATAACATTTCCATTTTCTTTATCTGTAGGATTCAACCTTTCGTAAAAATGAAGTCAGCTTTATAAAAAAAAAAATCTATGAATAACACACACACTTGCAGGCCTGGCTTTGGGCAATCAGGCAGGTGTCCCCACCCGCCTGCCTCCTTTAGGGCAGCTAACCAAGCTCTCCTGCAGGGCTTTAAGAGGCTCTTATCCAGCCTGCGGATGAGTTTGATTCATCCCAACAGTTGTCCGCTGGTGAGAGCCAATCAGGTCGATGAGTGAGTCTGCCATCACTCATATCCCACTCTCTCTGCCATCTCGCACTGTCTCTACACCATTTCTCACTTCCTAGTCGCGTCCCTTCTTCTTATTTTTGTATTTTTTTCTTTTCATCCTTATTTTTTTAATTATTTCCATCTTCCACAAAATCTTTACTCCACCTTCCATATCTAAGTATTTCTAAACCATCTCCGTGGACCATGTGCACCAGACTTATCTTTTTTGCACAAAGCTAAAACTATTTCATTAATAAATTCTCTGATAAAAATCTCATTATTACATTGGGATTACTACGTTTAATAATCAGTCCAATTATCAAAGCCACAATGGGGTATAAATCTAAATGAAACATTACAGGTCGCAGAAGGACAAAAACACAATTACACTGAAAATATATCAATAAATGTCTTGTTCACATAGCCTAGAGTGCCTTGTGAAGAGGTGTCATGCCTGTTTTTGGTAAGCTTTACAGACCAGTTGGAAATCATTGCTGAGTAGTAAATCTGTGCCAACAATACTGCTATGGGTTTGGTTAGGTGTGCATATATATATCTATATATCTATGTCTATCTATATATATATATATATATATATATATATAGATATATATTCCTTATATAAGGGAAAAAGAAAGAAAAGGATTGGACATCTTGAAGAATAATCTGGGTTTGTGCATGTTGCCAAAATTATGGGGACGTTTGATATCATGGTTAGGTTAAAAGGATGTGCTTTGGGTTTGACGAGTTGTCATTTCCAACTCGTCACATAGGCACACTGACTCTTGTTCAGCTATCACCCAGTCACCATTTCTTTCACTAAAGCCGAACACCATTAGCATGCTTATCCAACACACGGGGATACCCTTTTAATGTCATTTTCCCAAGTTCATGACAACCCACAGAAGTTCTTATTCTGAGGTCTAGAGGTGATGCAATCTCAGGACCTTAACCCTCAAACCAAGATTTGTAGGCCTTTATGTTTTTACTATTTCTTTTACTTTTATTTTAACTGTACATTTACAGCCCCTATTTGGTTAGAGTTGGGCACTTTCAACTGCATAAGTAACTTTAGGAAAAAGAATTCTCACTGATCAACATTTGGTTGCCACAAATACACATCGTTGTTACCATGGCGTCTAGTTCAGATGCTGGACTCGAATTTCACTTACAACTACGTACAAGTACTGTTTCCTGGAGAGTCAGCGTCTGAAAAACTGTAACTGAGAACAGGTTGTAAGTTTAGAGTACAGTCATGCCGAGCTTCTTTATCAATGCTTTTGATTGTTTAGAAATTTAAATCTCTCTGCTGTACTAACGTCTGATGCTATTTAGGCCCATCCATTGGCACCAACCTCCTCCTTACTCATGCTTGGGCTTCAACACGAGCATGAGTACATGAAACAAGAATTCACTGAAATATCTGATGCTATCATGTCTCGTTCAGGTTACAGTCTTCCCTACAAAATTTTCTTTTTAAATTTTTACCTTTTTTAGTCTATTTTTTCCAAACCTTGCTCCCAAAACCATAAATATATCATTTCCCCTCCTTACTGATTTTAATGTCCACCTCTTTTCTGCTTTTCTTCTCTCCCCATGACTTTCTCTCCCTCACCGTTGCTTCTGTTCTCCTCTCCATCATCTTTCCATCATCTTCCTCTCCAGAGCCACTGTAGTGTACTGATAGTGGGAGCACTTGTGCAGTCGGCTATGAAGTCTGTCCTCCTCCTTCTCCTCATACGTCTATCCTCACTTCCTTCCTCCTGATCCCTCTCTCTCTCTACCTGAAAATTAATTTGGTCTCCTCGAGATGCCTATCGGTGCTGAAATGCCCCCAGAAATAGATCCACAAACAGCGGCTCAGCCAAAACTCTGCTACCTGACAGCTTTTAGCAGGAATACTACTGGATGGATGGGTGGGGGGAGGGGAGCAGATGGAGAGATGAACGGAGGGACGGATAGATGGATGTAGACAGGGAGTAAATGGTAGGACCATGGGGCGTTAGTGGGAGGAATGGATTGATGACGACAGAAATTAATAGATGGATTACCTACAAATTTCTACACTTTATTGCCTAAACAAACCATCCGTTTTTAGATTGATTTCCTTCCTTCTAGGCAATCATTTCTTTCTGTTCATTTCTATGAAAATCAGCTCTCGGAGGCTCGAAAACCTGCTGCGGAGAGACATAATTCATCACAATAAAAGATTTAATCACCATTTTTCCATCCATGTTGGGGCATCATCACATGGTGCAGTAACACAGAAGCAGATTCAAAGACCCCTTTGGGTACCTTCAAAGACACATCTGAGACTTGAGAGTTGGGGGCCAAACAATAAGTTAATCCATGACAACTAAAAAGAAAAAACTAGAGTTGTAAAAGTCCAGCTGTCAGTCAGAAGCACCTCAATATCACATCTTCCACCAGGAAAGTTTCCTTAGTAAGTATCTTTAATGGTAGCTGGGTAACGTTGCAGACAACCTGACAAAGGGAAAGACTTTTATTTTTATATTTATTACCTGCTTGCCCGCTTGGAGTAGACATGGCCAGTTGGTGCCTTACAGTGGTGACAAATTGGAGGGTACGCTACATTTACTGAGATCCTTGCCTACATGCTCTGATGTTAAAATATCAAGTAATATCATGTGATGTTGACCCTCGTATGAAGATGGAGACTTGCATAATAATAGGTATGAGAAGTAATGCAAACTCTGAAATAGCCAGTGATGGACAAAGTCTCCTCGATGCTAGCACCGCCGCAGCAACATTTGGCTTTCTTGCCCAAAACAGACACAAGCAGGTGGTGATAAACTCATGAAATCCAGCAGTTAGCGTCAGAACAAAGTTTTAATCAGGATGCCCGGCAGGTAAATCTGACTAGGTTTTCAACAAGCAGAAAGCTGTGATGTCGTTTTTCTTCTTCTTCTTTGGAGAAGAGGATTAAAAAAAATCCAGCCTCGTGGAAGAAATCACAAACTTTAACCTGACTAAATAGTTAGACCTTTGTACAGTCTCAATGTGTTTTACAAAAGGTTTCTTGTCTTTCTCTCATTACGACCCAAGAGGATCAGGAGGCTCTTTTTTTTATATGAAACTGATCTCCATCACTAATCTACAAAATAACTGGGCTGTTATTGCAATTTTCTTTTTGGTTTTTAAATAAGAAAAAAAATTCAGTTGTTGTGGAAACCATTTCACTAATTCGCTAATCTCATTTGAGCTTCTGAGTTTCTCATCTCCTCGGGTCACAAAGGGAAGCACAAACTCCCGGTGCATGTGTGCAGCAGAGTTTCAACCTCAGCATGTGAGGAGAAAACCTGAGGTATGAAACAAGTCTTACTCTCAGCAACAAGACAATAAGACAGCAACAACTTTGTTCCATCAAGCTGGAGCTTCCTGCCTCTTCATGTCGAGAGAAATTAAAGGATAAAAGCTCTCGGTAACAGAATCAGGGAAAATGAAGCTTGGACAGCAGCGCGGTGCAATTTCAGCTCTATACATTTGACGTCTGACCCTTCCGCCTGGTTTCTGCTCTTTAACGGCACACATATGCAAATAACCTGCTGTTAATCTGCAGTTCAGTACTGACCTTATACCCCTGACTTTAGGTCGCTGAATCCAGTGTATTATGCTCACCTGCATCTGGTGTTAACTGTAAGAGTTCCTTTTTGTGTTGTTCACTCTGGATAAGAGCATCAGCTAAATGGTTTTCGTGCTTACACTCCTCAGGCTTTCAGGAGAAAATGAAACTACAATTTAAAGGTCTGTATACCAACTTCAGGGCATCTTCAGTCATGCTGCAGTTCAGATGTAGATGAGGAGTGAAACGCTTTGATTCAGTACGGCTCAGCAACACCGTCACAGCAGCTGTGCGATGGTGCTTTTGCTCCTGTGCTGCTCAGGTTTGTCTGGGCTCGTTCTGCAAAGACGCCACCAAACAAGAATTTTGTCAGTTTTGCAATCACTCACTATGGAGGCTGAGAATTTGCTCAAACAAACTGTGCAGTGGCCGAGACAAAAGCTGTCACTGTTTTGCATGAAACCGTGCTATAATCTGACTATCTTCCAGGGAAGCAAACAGGATATACAACCTCTAGATAGTTGTTACACTGAATCTTAGGGCATTTATGTCTGTTTATAGCTATTTAAACACAACGGTCCTCAAGCACCTACGTCCAGTAACACACAAGGCCACATTCCTTAAATGAAAAGGCTCAAATGATAACAAGAGAATTCCTTCGCTTCACGTTTCAGCTGCTCATCAGTCTGCCACAAACGCAGTGGATGCTGTCATGTGGATGAACGAACACTCCACTAAAATAAATCTGACTCAAATCAGGGAGCTGCGTCTGGCTGCATCAAAGCACTGACTTTCAGCAGGCAATCCAAAACGTGTGAAAGACAAAAAGATAGAATTAAAAACTTTCCTTAAGATTTGGTAAACATTCAAACCCTCACTAACATTTCTCTGAGTATGCATTTTTATTTTCGTCGGCTGCAGTTTTGTCAGAACAGGTGGTGCTGATGGTGAAAGAAGAAAACCAGCGACGCACCGACGCAGGAAAGGGCCGGTCAAGGAGCGGACAACCTCTGCAAGCTGGAACAAAGTGATCTGCTTTGCAACAAAAGACATTACTGTTGAGTTTACAAAGAAAAATTATAACAATAACAATAATAAAACACCAACTGCTTTTCATCACCCTCTATTCACATTCACCTGCCACATCCTTTCAAACTGAAAACAACAAACAGACCATAAAAACAGAGAGAGAGAGAAATTGCACAAAAGCTTCTAGTAAACACATGCTCTTGTCCTGTTGGGGTGATCATACTTCTAGCTCTGGTTTCTTGTTAACACAGACAGTACTGCAACATACAACACCGCGTTCCCTGTTCATCCCTGTGATACACTGATTCACTGCCACAAAGGCTTCTGAAATTAAAACACAACAGAACTGAGCAGACGCGTAGGTTACATTTAATTGCTTGCCATCCCAAATTCAACAGGTATAAAAAAGGGGAAAAAATGTAGATTTCCATAGAGAACATGACACCACCATGCATCACACACTGAATAAAATACAAGGAGTAAGCATGTAATTACTGGCCATCCTTGAAGCAGCGGTTACAAAGAAGCTATAGCAGATACACCAACAAGAACTGTGTTCCTCTGTAAAAGATCAGCTTTGACATTTGAAAGCATGGTGGATATAACAATATTAACAGCAGATTAAAGAAGACATACACACAAATTTAAACATGTCAACAAAAATTCAACCTTAAAAATCAGAGCAGGTGAATCGCCTTTGAGGTCATGTACAAGTCTGCTTTGTGTGACTTGAACAGGTGAGTCCATGTACATCCCTCCACATTAAAGATCACTGGCAATTCTTCAGTGACACACGCGCGCGCGCACTAGTGTTGGAGTAGTAGAATTGGCCACAAACGCACACACATGCACGTTCGGTTGCACATGTTTTCCACGACACAACGCACACACCTTCCTTGCTCGGAGCATCAACACACTGCATGGCTTCCTAACATGCACGTGCACCTTTAGGCATAGAAACACACACACGAGTCAGAGCAAAGACAGTCATCTGTTTCCCTGAGAGTCAGCCAACCGACCTGTTACCCAGCAGCCACACGCCTCTTCGTCTGACACACACACACACACACACAGAGGCGCGCACGCGGGCACGCACAACTCGACTCTCCTCTGGAAAGGGTAACAGCGTTCCTCCTGACACCTCCAGCCTCAGAATAAAACGCAAAGCGACACGGAACAGCCAGCCGGGCTGCCGGTCTGCGTGCAGCTGTAAACATGCATTGAAGGAGAAGTGTGTGAGGGAACAAAAATCCAAGCCCCGTTACCGTTCTCTCCGCGTCGGGTCCTGCTGGATGCTCGGCTTGGTGGGCGCCATCTTCCTACAACAATTATTTGATTTCTTACTTTCTCTCTTTTCTTTTCTTTTTTTCCCCCTCTTCTCAGATTTTTGTGGACGCGGAGCGGCGGCGGTGCGCTGCGCCCTGACAGCAATGCGTCATGGTCGGTGTGTTAAGACAAAGCCATGTCCGTGTGTGTATGTGTGTGTGTGTATCTGTGTGTGAGTGAGAGAGAGAACGTGTGACTGTGTGTATGTGTGGTGTCAGCAGCCGTGCGCGATTGCGCGTGCGTCTAATGCTTGTCTCGCTCTCTCTCCCCGCCGCCGCTCAGGAGCGTGGAAACAACGGGTGGTGGAGGCGAAGGCAGGGACGGGGCTGCAGCAGCAGCAGCAGAGGCATGCCGAGCGGAGTGAGGGGGGAACCCGGGGTGGATGCCTCTCAGATCACCGCCGTCTCTCCCCTCCTCGTCCTTCTGTCTCTCTCCACGCACGCACAGCTTCGGCTTTTTTGGCACCACAGAGGAATTTCCCGCTTGCGCTCCGGAGGAAGAAAGGAAGGAAGGAAGGAAAAAACAGAGGCAAACAGAGGCGTCAATTCTTTACATTCTCGCCGCCACTGCAGCGCCTGTATCCCCGTCAAAATCCCCGCGGCGGAGCGTCTCTCGCCGGTCAGAGTGTGTGTGGCTTTCGGAGCATTTTCCCTCCTCTGGCTGCTGACAGGAAAAAAGGACAGCACACATCTCCGGTATTTTCTCCAGCCCCGGCGCAACAACGCCACTCTGTTGCAGTTGGAGTCTGTGTGTGTGTGTGTGTGTGTGTGTGTGTGTGTGTGTGTGTGTGTGTGTGTGTGTGTGTGTGTGTGTGTGTGCGTGCGTGTGTTTATTTATTTTTTTCATTTCCTCCTGTATACAGGTTGCCCTGTGGGTTAATTATCAAAAAAATTTTACCACCTAAATAAATTTTTAAAAATGTAATAAAAAAAGAAGAAAAGAGAAAAGCACGAGACGTTGAGTGGAAAGAATGATGGGTGATTTACTTGGATTGTTTCCCTGTAAATCAGATCTGCACACCTCCACCCTCCACCCCCTTCACCTGGCTTCCTTCACTGTCAGTAATAAACACATCACGGCAAATGTCTCACTTCAAAATCCCAACTCAGCTTGTTGTTTTCGTTTGTTTTTTGATATAAAAATAAATCAGCAGTTTCCTGGTCATCTGACGAGTCTCTGTCATGATTTTGATATTGAGTTTGCGAGCCTCTAAATTGAAACAAAGTCCCCTTCTCCATCTTCTTCGACTAAATAAATCAAATAACCTGCTCGGTTTTTTTCTTTTTCTATTTTTCGTATTTCAGGTTACTGAAATATATTTGCCTCCAGGCTTTGATGTTTGCGCGTCAGCAAATGGCTCATTATCGTCCAACAGAAACTACCTTTTACTTCTTCTTTCCCCTCTTTCATTCATTCATTTAAATTCCACCGTTTTCAGTGTATAATTCATTGTAACCTAATCGCTGTGCTGTGTGATTAACCCCCTGGCTGCAGCCCTAGAAGCTGAAAAAGCCTCCCTCTCTATACCAATGACCTGTCAAGGTCAAAGGCATGCTGGGTATTCTCCACACAAACACGGGGTTACAGGCGGCGCAGTGGCAGAAAATAAAGACTGAAGATGGGGGAACCATGACCTCCAGCCGGCGATCGTCGGGAGCTGTGAGCCGTTAGTGCCCATGTGCACTAACGGATTCTTAGAAGACCTGAACGTGTGCGCGCTTCATTTTCACCACTTTTAAGAGCCGCTGCTGTGATTTACGGTTAAAAAAAAAAAAATGTAGTTGCAGTTTCGTATCAGAGCTCAGGTCTCAGTAACCAGAGGTTGGTTTTTTTTGTTACTTCGTCTCTGGCTCCCAGTTTATCCAGATGTGATTTAAAAAGCTGCTTCAAAGTAACATTTTCTTTTGATCACGCCAAAACCGGAAAGGTCACAGATCTGACCCTCATCAGTACACCTTCACAGCGCCCTAAAGTGAGCTTACTTCGTTCAAACAGCATAATCTTGATAAAGATAGAAATATAGAGATATTTTAGAATAAACACATTTATTCTTTGGGTGTTGGTTTCGTGTAGATTGAGGGTCGAGTTTTACTCTAGCTGTGTGGCCACTTTGCGCCAGACCAGGTCCCGAGCGTTCGCTCTTTTCTTTGAGGTTTGGCTGCTCCTTCTCTCCCCGTCTCAGCCCTGCTTACTGAGAGCTGTCAAACGGAGGCGACGTGGATAATGGAGCGTAATGTATAAACATATTAGCTCCCAGCTGTTGGTGGAGGGAAACATTATGTATGGAGAGAGGGAAGAGGGGCAGCTTGGTGAAAAGACACTGCGTCTGAAGAAAAGCTGAGCCTCTGCGGCCGTTACAGACACAAACACTCAAAATGGGCCCCATGTGCCAAACTGGCCCTTCCCAAACTGAGGTCTTAGGGGCCTCAAAGGTCCTTGAGGAGTTCAAACAGGCCCCCAGCTGCCGATGACGACACAGTTAAATTACAGCAGGTTTTATGTCAGTGGAAATGATGCGAGAACGTGCCACGCCACTACTCTAATCCCTTCAACTGTGGACACAAACAGTCCACTGCCCAAAATCCTCCCTTATGGGGGTCTGAGGTCTATGTGCGCCCAGACGCTTTGCTTTAAATAACAATACAGCCCTTATTCGCCTTGTATTTGTTGCTTTAGAGGGCTGAGACACTCTCAGTGCACTCGGAGAGGCCCCTGCAGTGATTTATGTCCTGTTTGCTCCCCACAGCTTTTAGACTTTACACACACATACGCACACAGAGCTATGCCCCATAATGTGGAGAGATTGTCCGGTAATAAGGCAAGAGTGTGCGTGTGTTGGGGTGTGTTTCTGCCCCCTGTGGCTCCAGATGATTAGAAAAAACAACCCTACTGAGTGGCCGGACAGGGAGGCAATCATTTAGATTCAGAGTAGAGGGGGGAAATAAGGGAGGGGGGGGGGGGATAGGGGGCTATGACTGAAGTGAATTGTCACAAGAGAGCAGGTTGGATTCATGACCAGCTGGAAAACATTCAGCACATTTTTGTTTTTCCTGATATAATCCAATATGTTTTCGCTGTTATTAGCAGGACATCATCCCCAGTTTTCCATTGAATTACCTCGACTTTATTCCAGAAGTCGTGTTTTAATACTTGAACCTCATTCCTGAAAATAATTTTTCACTAAATCTCTGCAACCTCATTCCTCCGTTTCTTCCACTGCTGCTCCATCCTCTCTGTCTTTGCTGAGTGCACATATTTTTATACTTTTCTTCACAAATTTGCTTTGAAACACAAAAAATAATCCCAAAACAAACTGTGGATATTGACCTTAATCCTCTTATGTGGCATTAAAGTCACAATATTCCTCTTTTGCTTGTGGATTTGATGGAATAATTGAAAAGGAACGGCAACTAACTGAGAAAATATTTATCCCAACGTATTCACTCAAAGAATAAAAAAAAATCCTCTCCATCTAGTTTTACACATTTCAAATGAGTTTCGTGTATTCTGGGGTTATAGGTGATTTTCACAGGTTTGATTTAAAATCTCAACTGACGATGAAGTTTTGCTTCATGATACCTTAAAAAACGACTTCAAAAATACTAAACCAAAAAGTGTCCACTGAGTTAGAGATGCCCAAGTGTGCCTGAACATAAAACATCCCACGAAGGGGAAAATGATTGATTTCAATAGATGTTAGTAGGTTTAAATACTTTTATCGCAGTCAAATCAATTATAGGAGCACTGAGGAGCGGAGATCTCTCCGCAAGGCCACTTTGATACAAGTATGTTTAGTTTCGATGTGTTACTTTTCCAAGATTTCTTTTCAACTCCCTTTCCATCCTACGCTGACTCCGCTACAGGTCGTTAATCCTGTAGATTTCCCACATACCTTTGTTGGTAGGCGGTGATTCCCTGCACGCTCTGCGGGGTCCCGTTCGTGGCTCCGGGTACCGGCACGGGCACCCGACCCACCGGGGGTCCGGTCACCATCCCCCCTCCGCCGCCTCC
Source organism: Aulonocara stuartgranti (assembly GCF_965226115.1). Classification (NCBI taxonomy): domain Eukaryota; kingdom Metazoa; phylum Chordata; class Actinopteri; order Cichliformes; family Cichlidae; genus Aulonocara; species Aulonocara stuartgranti. The sequence continues at coordinate 26,438,429 of NC_138955.1, read as the reverse complement.
TCCTCCAGCTCCGGTTCCTCCGGCCGCCGAAGCCGTCACCTGGACGCTGAAATCCGGGAAGATCCTGATCATGGTCCCCGTCGTCTCCGATGCGCTCCCGCTTCTCTACTTTAACAACCTCCTCCGGCGCTTTCTCCCAACACAGACCAGTCACCGAATACTGGGATCAATGGGATCAATGGATGTATTGATTCAGCAATTAAAGATAAACAACAAGTTTCTTTTTGTTGATTTGTCTTCTTCTTCTTTTTCCTCCTCTCTTTCTAACCTTTGAAAATAACTCTCAAGAAAATCCGGATCACGGTGCGTAAAACAGTCACAATTCAGTGAATCATTAGATAGCTGAGAAGAGTGAGTGTATAAAGCGCAAAGACAAAATATTATAAACCTTTTCCTTAATTGTTTCCTCTTCTTTCTCCTCCTCTCGGCTTTATCCTTGAGAAATAACCCGTGTGCTGCTCCGGATCATGGTCCCGGAGTGCGCGCAGTCTGCCTCTTCTCTTTCCACCTGCTCAGCAATCAGCGGGATCGGTGGATGTAAGAGGTGATTATTTCACCGACTGGAGACCGGCGGACAGCCGTGTTTGTGCTGCTGTCTGCCGGTGCAGGAGCTCCGGACTCTCCTCTCTCTCACGCGGGCACCGCCGCCGGCATCCCGTCCCCCGGCTCTCCTCCGCCGGGTGTGTGCCGGTTGGTCTTGTGAGTGTTGTGGGAAGAGCAGACCTGAAGTGGAGCAGTCAGTCTGTCAGCCAGTGAGCGCGCGGCTCTCAGCAGCACGAGCTCTGCAATGACATTGGTGTAATACAGTGATACAGCAGCGGCGGCGGCGGAGGCAGCGCCAAAGTATGTGTCGGTATGTCGGCGAGAGCCTGCGTGTGTGTGCGCGCGCGTTTGCACTTGTGTGTGTTGTCCTCTGCGCCCCACTCACACACGCACATACAGAGAGAGAGAGAGGGGGGGAGAGGGAGAGAGAGAGAGGGAGAGGGAGAGAGGGCTGTTTGTTCAGCAGGACGGCATTTCCCCTGGCTTTATTGTGTAGAGTAACTGAGAATCAGTTTCCTGGACTTTTATTTTAAGTCGGTTTGATTTGGAGCATTTTGTTTATTCCAACAGTCTTTCGGAGCATTTTTTTTAATGTGTTCAAATGTATAAAAGTAAAAAGGTCTTTAAAGTAAAACAGAACCGTTTTAAAGATTGTTATTGCCTTTGAAAGGTTAAAAAAAAACGTCTTTAAAGAAAAAAAGACAAGCTTCACCGTGCGTAAAGCCAAAAACTCCCCACTTCACTCAACAAAATAATTTAAAGCACCACATTTGAACTGAGGATACAAAAGTGGATACAAGATGTATCCAGACTTCAGGACGTTCACTTTTCCCCGTGCTGTGTGTGTGTATCAGCTTACTCTGGGAATTGAGACGAAATAGTGCGGGTTTCTGTGCCCAAAAAGACGCAAGAGCTGCGAAGCCCGAAGAGTCTCTATAAGTGCAAATAAAGGAGCTGTGCTTGAGCGAAGTGTCTGTGCGAAAGTGCGTTGAGTATTTTCTCTCTAATCTGTTTTCTGAACAGACAAACCAGCTCGACTGTCCTCTCCCCATTCACTGAAGCGCCGTGTGTGATCAGACTTTCGAATAAAGTCGAATTCAGCAGCGCTCCTCCTCAGACTGTCTCCTCCCCTTTCTCTCACTCACACCGGCTCTCCGCCCTCACTCTGTCTCTCTACTGCTCACTCACACAAACTCGATGCTACAAGTAAAGGTTCCCCAATCAAGTAAAAGTATTTATTGTACAGTAATTATAATTGGTTTTTTTTAGCTCACTATAGTCTCGGGTAGGTTCATGTTCAATGAAACAGAATGCTTTATTTTTTCATTCGATTTTTGTACAGCCACCATTGGGTGAGAGACGGGGTGCATGGTGGAGAATTCTCACAAAAATTCGGTAGAAAAGACGAAATGCTGCTCAAATGTTAAAGTTTACAACTAAATGTTTAATTACTTTCCAGCCTTGGCTCATTCAGGCTACTGTAGCATTTTCAGTCCTTGTGTTATACTCCATTCAGATATGAAGGTCATGGGAGTCTGAAAGCCCAGAAAAACAAAGCCAAAACCTGCAGTTCTTCACCACTGGCCACTAGAGACTGGCTCTAAAAGGAAGTCAGTCCATAGACTTTCAATTTAAGAAGTTCAATTTTAAAAAATAATTAAAAAATAATAATACTAATAATAATGATAAAAAAACATTTCGACCTTCATAACAAATATGTGCATTTTGTATTGCTCTTTATTCCGAATAACTTTAACACTTAAAGTAGAGCGTTCCCACACAGCCAGTGAGCTGCTGCCAGTATCTGTCTGCTAGGTCAATGTGGCTAAGTCACTGAATTGGACTACTTGTCTATGTTTTTGGTGTTGGTGCCTTTTCGAGCGTTGTTATTTTAGTTACTTGACAAAAAACAGAATTAGCTGGTACCAAGCACAATCGTAGTAGTAATTGTTTAAATGGACACAGGAGAAGTAGAAAAGGTGTAAAACCTGTGAAAATACAGGTGAAAATCTAACAATCAAGCCTTACTTCACATTCCCAAAGCATTCCAGTGGGCCAGATTGGAGTCTTTAGTGGGCCAATTCTGGCTTCAGGCCTTATGTTTGGCACCCCTTATCAAGCAGATGTACCTGGCTTTGCTTTTGTACAATTTGTGAGTGTAGGGTTGTAAACAGCTTTGCAAGCTTTAGCTGATAACTTAAGAGTTATTAGCTAAAGCAGATTATTTCTAGCGCTAAAAAAAGCTCCAAAAAAACCCTTAAAAAAAAAAAACCCACAGCACTGGGTAAAATGCTAACAATGAGCTTTTAGCATGCATACTCCAAAATCAGTGGATAATGTCACAGTTGACAAAGTTTATTTCATAACTATTTAGACAAAGATACAATGTTTGCAATTTTGCCTCTGTGCATCACATTAAACATTCAAGATACGCAGACTTTCATCTTCAAGTAAGGGGGACAAAAGAGGACAACAAAAGTATTTCTGTCTCTCTCTCCTCACCCTGAGCGTCAGATGGACATCCCTCCTTGTCGTAATGCCAGAGGGTTCTTCCTGTTAAAGAGGAGTTTTTCCTCTCCACTGTAGCCAAGCGCTTGCGCATAGGGGGAGTCATCTACTTGTTGGGGTGCCTTGAGGTGATGATTGTTGTGATTTGGAACTATATTGATAAAATCATTGAATTGAATGAATACATTAACTGCAATTTTTCTATACAGTTCTCAATTTTCAGAGGCTCATTTTAATTAAATGTATCAATAAAATATTGATGTTTATAGATATTATTTACATGTGCCTGAACTGTAGGCACATCAGCATACAGAACCATATCATTTTGTTCGGATGTATAGTAGCATGTTTTTGTGTTTTCAGACTCCCAAATTCGATCAAGAGAATTGGAGCCACATCATTAATCACTTGTCTGAAGTGCTCAGTTAAAGTCAGACTCATTTAAATGATGCTGTCATGATAGTTTTTTTTATATTTTTGCAGCCAGTTTTTACATGGTATACATTATATTAGATACCTGTAACGCAATATCAAAGAATAGCAGTGAGCGATGTGCTATCTTTATGTATATATCTGTAGATGCCTAGTGTATTATAAAGTGATGCTTAAGGGACCATACCAAACGTCAGTATTTGATAACTTAGAAATGACAATGGCCATATTCAATTTGACTATACTTTCCCTGAATGCTAGTAGCACAGAGGGAACAGCATGGTTCATGTAAGGGTGCTACTGTAATTCTTTTAAGGTTAAATGTCATTAGATGTAATTCTTTTTCAAAATATATCTGCATGTATCAGCTTATACACAATCACAATAGTTAATCTGATGATCTTCTAGACTGGTTAAAACACTGAAATTAACCATCTTATTTCTTTACTTCCTTCTGCATTGGTCAAGTTTGCAGCGGTTGCTTTTATTTTTGGCTCCACCTTCTGAGGATTAACTCGCAGCTTTGCCTCTGAGACACGTTTGCAGAACTAAAACTATAATTTGCATCGTGACATTTTCAGCAAAGGCATCGAACCCCCAACTCTGGCGATTTTACTGCTCTCCTCTTTCTCTTTATTGAGCCATGCAGGACACATTTTCAATATTTCATCCTCCTCTAGACTCGCTGAAACCCCACCAGGACCCCTGCAGGGACTCCGAACCTCACTTTGAGAGCCTCTAATAACCCGCAGTTCTCGTCTGTCCTCCGAAACAAAGCATTGCACTAATAAAATGTCCCAATTGAGCTGATTAAATACCAATAAAAACACACAGCTCGCCTCTCCGCCAGCCTGAAGTCTAAATTGGATCGCAGCTCTAACCAGCAGCTCCTAATGAAAACCACCACTGCAGCCCCTGCCTCGCTCCCCCACAATACAGTTTACCTCTCTCTCTTTCTCTCTGTGTGTAATGAAATCAAATGAATTGAACTGGAGGTTTCAGGGGAGACATGCTGGACCCCCTTATAGAATTAGGGCTGAACAGCGCGCGCGTGTGTGTGTGTATTATACAGAGATGTGTGTCGCTGCAGTTTCTTTATATGACCAGATGACCATCAACTCATGATGATGACGATGTGTGCGCGCGCAAACATTTGCCTCAGTATGCGTGCATTTGATATTCACGTGTGTGTGCATGTGAATTTGTGTGTGCGTGTTTGCATAGCAGGCTGCATGGTGCATTAGTGAGCTGTGACCACCTAAAGTACAGCAGACAGAATCAGGACAGTCAACCTGCTGTTATCCCCCAGGACAACATGCAAACATAACACATGCACACATTCACACAGAAACACACATTCATGAGCTCTGGCAGCAAAATAACAAATACTCACCTGTCACAGATACCTTCTTCTCTCATGGTGCATTCAAGTGCAATTCAATCAGGGTATCAAACTTCAATGGAAATATGTCAAAAACTGGCGGATAATAAATGCTGACAGACAGTATTTGGTCAGATTTTTAGATTTGTTCTTCAGTTTTTGGTCAGACAATCCGAGTCCAGCTTTGTCAGATTTACAAGTTTATCTTCACAGTTTAGAAAGGATTTAGCCAGTCTCTAAAGACAAACTTAAATAACACATGAAGACCTTACTTAGATACAGACAATCAAAATCTCCATGTAGAAGTAAAGGATTATATTATATTTACTATATGCTAAAATTTCCTCTTTTCTGGAAACATAAAGACACATTTTGCGCTGCCACCAAATGTTACTCAGCAAACATTTTGATAATGAATGAAAGTTTAGGTCATGATTAAAATTTGTGCATCCAACGTTTGGTGGTTGTCCTTGACTTATTTTGTTTTTTAACAAAAGTATGATCAGTATTTTCTGGTTTGTACGAGGGGGTCTTGCCTAGCTGTCGTCCCTCTGCTCTTCCTGTATGAAAATGTATGGTGTATTGGAGTGTATTTCTTTTCTCCTAACTGATACGTGATAGAAAACTGAACAGACAACTAAGCTGCTTATGTCACATGACTCAGGTTAGATGCTGATATGGTTGTTATCATTAACTTGTAGTTATAAAGTGGAACGCAAACCGACCCACATCCCTCTACTTGCACATATCCTCCCCAACCAGCTATAAAACAAAAAAATCAAGAGGATCTCTGATATTTTATCTGCATTTTTTCTTCATTTTTATAATTAGCAAAACATTAACATTTTGCTGCCAAGGTTTCTCCAACAGACCAACTCCAAACGCAGGACACAGTTACAAAGTTAAACTGTTTAAATGAACAGAATCTTAAAAAAGAACATCACATGTAAGTTAAACAGCTGGAACCTTGATCACTGTTTACAGGTAAGTCTTTAAGTAAGTTCACAGGCTGCAGGCTGTGCTCAGGTAAGTGTCTTTAGGCAGGTTAACAAACAGGAATCTGAGCATCTTTCCCCCGGAGCCGATTAATCTGGGAACAAAGTTCACCTGAGTTGCTTTGGGTAAGTAACAGAAATCAGAGCTTCCCCTCTCTTTCTCCGGGGCACAGCTCCAGTCCTCAGAGCTTTAGAGTTGGTGAACAAAGATGGCTGGGAGGAGTGAGAGTGGGTCAGGCAGCTTTGCACGTAAATATTTCTCATTTTTATTCCTACGAGGAAGGAGGAGAGAGCAAGCAGGTCAGTTAAAGCAGCATTGCAAGCTGTCTGCATTAAACTCACACAGGTGTTGGACAACAGTCCAGCAAGGAGCAGCGGTGGAAGGCGGGTTTATGTACTGGACTAAGTGAAGACGAGGGACAAATGTGTTCACTGGACTTCCTGAGACTACGCCCACTACTGTGAAAGGCTGGTGACATCCACACTTACATTCACACAGATAGAGCCACGTGATATCAATTCCCTGAAGACACTCTGAACTGAGCCTATTACATATATATGTCTATGTCTCCACTAGTTTGTCATTTTGAATCAGAATAAAATAATAGAAATTAATAATAAATGGTTATTACAAGTGGTTTAAGTGTTTTATTTTATGTAATTTTATTAGTGTTTTTTATTGACTGTAGAGTGTAGAGCCCACATCTGAATAAAAAGATGAAAAAAACTACTGGGATTAAAAGAGTCAAGTCATGGACATGAATATTATTTTAGACTGAAGCACTTTAAGATTCCAAAACTGCAGTTCCTCCAACGGCCTCTTGAGGCTGACTCCAAAGGAGAGTTACTCTGCATACTACAAAAATGTCCAAAAAGTTGGGGTTTTTTTTATCTTAATGGTGACATTTTGGTCCCCGTTTCACACAATTATGGGAAAACAGAATTTTATTCATCATTATGCCCGAAGACACCCCCACATCAAGTTTAGTATTGCCTATCCAGATTCAGCCAGTTTCACCATCAGCAGTCATCAGTTTTTCTGACTCGCTGTAAAACACAACAAAAGTCAATAATTCCCCGTCATGTCTCTCTAAATCCATTTTGGAGGCAGCCTGTCATCTCTGCAGACACACGTGCCTTTCTATTAAGCCAACCATCAGTCCGTTAAAGATCACACGTCTCTGGATCCTCATTTGATATTTTTTTTTTCATCATTGGTGAAAGACAGCAGATGACAAAGAAATCATACTTTTCTGTCCTGAAGATCCGTTTGCTGACAAGAACTCGTACACTGTGTTTTCAATGAGTGATGATTGATGTACACAGAGCCTGCTTACGAAAGATGACGAGTGTCACCAAATATTATTTCTACATTTTAAACCTATGACACTTCTGCTTAATAAATGTGATTTCCTTCCTTTCCCAGAAAGATCATGAACTCATTTTTCTCCTTAACAACACTTTCCCTTTATTTTAGGTGCTGTAAAGAATTTTGGCCCACTGTTTTTCAATGTTGCCTCAGTTCATTGAGGTTTGCAGCTATGCATTGTTGCACAGCTTTCTTGACGTCCCACAAGCTTTAGTTGTCAACGGATGACGGATGGCCTCACATTTGACTTTACAATACTTACAGGAGATCATGGTCATCTTAATTACTGCAAAATAAGCCCAAATCTTTACCTCTCCACCTCCGACAGTTTGTACGAGGTGTTTGTATATATATTAACAAATAATACCGCAAATTCTGACTTTACAGAATTTGATTACGTGTAAATTTTCCACATAATTTTGTGAAAGTATGATGCAAAATGTTACATTTACAGGAAAAATTAAATTTACTGGATTTTTATACATTCAGTTTATAACAATCATATTTTACTGATTAATTATTTGAATAAATAATATCCCCTGTACATAAACTCAACACTTTTTTAAAAAATTCTACACAACAAGTTGCATTTTAATCAAAATTCTAAAAGTTTCTGTTTTGATTTAATCATAATTCTCTAACTGTTGACTGTTTGGAAACAGGCGACATTGTGGGAGGATGTCCTGTCATAAATCCTAAAGCAAACACTGGAACCAGTTTTAATTTTGACAGCAAAACTTGATTTCGTTTTAGCCAACCTTCTGACTAAAATGTCAATTAGTTTTTTAGTCATAAAATTCTCTTGTAACTGGTTTCTTCCTCTTAAAGGGGAGTTTTTCCTTCCTACTGTCACCAAGTGCTCGCTTCTGGGAGCTTGTCTGATTGTTGGGGTTTTCTCTGTTTTATTTTAGGATCTTTTCCTTACAAAATGAAGTGTGTTTATACTATTGTTGTTGTGATTTCAAGCTATAGATAGGGTGCTGTTTTGTCTTAAACGTTCTATTGACTGAGGGCTATCTTATCGTGGCTCAAGAGTTGGGAGTTCGCCTTGTAATCGGAAGGTTGCCGGTTCGAGCCCCGGCTTGGACAGTCTCGGTTCGTTGTGTCCTTGGGCAAGACACTTCACCCGTTGCCTACTGGTGGTGGTCAGAGAGCCCGGTGGCGCCAGTGTCCGGCAGCCTCGCCTCTGTCAGTGCGCCCCAGGGTGGCTGTGGCTACAATGTAGCTTGCCATCACCAGTGTGTGAATGGGTGGATGACTGGATATGTAAAGCGCTTTGGGGTCCTTAGGGACTAGTAAAGCGCTATATAAATACAGGCCATTTACCATTTACCATTTTATGAACATCCACTAGCTCAATTGCAGCTAATTTTGGTAAAGTGGCATTAACAGGAAATGAGAAGGCTCTCCAGTCTTACTGGGTTTTTAGCTAACAAGAAACAACATTTGAATACTGGGCAGGAGACAATGCACTGAGTAATGAGGTAAATATTAATTTTCTTAAACTTTCGTTTTTACCCCAAAAGCCTCCAACCTTTTATATGGGTAATAATCTGTAGCTCCATTGAGTTATTATGTGCTCATCAACATTTTCCTACTTTTACATATTGTTTAATGTAAAGAACTCTATAAAGTGTTGAGTTTATTTATGTATAGAGGATATTAATATCATTGTCTGAGAAGTTTGGTTTTACTGACCACAAACTGCTGCGTGATGCAACTTAATCAGTGCAAATGCAAAGCTTTAACAATGTTAATTCTTTTTCTCTTTATGACTTCATCATTTCATCAACCTTCATACAGTCAGTGGTATACAGTGATGCCGACAGGTAGCCCAGCCAGCCAATCAGACAGACAGCGTCCAACGACAGCCGCCCACACTGCCGGCTGAAAATGACAGCTAAATCTCTCTCCCCTGTAATCAAACTAATAATGTTACCCTCTTAATATTTCCTCTCTCCCCACGTTGATGGATGGGGTCAGGCTGCGATTCCCTCGGCTGAGGTCTGAGGTCAAACCGAAGCCTCAGCTCTCTGCTCTGCCACTGTAATGGGGGCTGAAATATTAGTCCTAAACGCCTGCGGATGCCCTGATGCTGAAGCACAGATGATGAATTAACTGCTCTGAGGAATTACAGATGGAGCATTTTGAAGACACACACAGTTTTCACACACTCATCTACACATCTCCACATCTCCACATGCAAATGATTGATAATATACATCACTGACATTAACTTTATCTCTTCTTTTTTGTCCTTACCCTCAGACACATACACACACTTAGACACGCACACACACTTTCTTATGTATGCTAATGATTGATCAAGGTCTCTGGCTGACGCTGGCATCATCATTGCTTTTATTTATTCTACGGTTCTGAGCGGCTCTTGGCCTCTCGCCATCGCGTATCAAATTGTTTTTTAAATGCATTTTGACGACTGATGTGAAAATGCAATCAGGCTAAAACTCCATGAATCCATATTAGGAACACTCACACAGACATGTACAAATGCACACACACACACACACACACACACACACACACACACACACACACACACACACACACACACACACACACACACACACACACAGTTACAACCATCAGGTTCTCATAAGGCTTTAATGAAGCCGTACTCGGCTGTCAGATGATGGTCACTCCTCCAAAACTTTTTATTGTTTTTAGAGTCTCAGTGACATCGCTGTTATTATTCTTCCACCCCGCATGCATCAGGCTCAATTTCTACTTCCAGCTGGGAAAATAAGATTATAGGAAACAGCCCTTTTAAGAGGGTTTTGATTGTTGTTATCGTCAAATACCATGAAAGACAAAACAAATGTAGGTATCTATTAAATGCTAAGTATTGTGTGTATGCAGAGTCTGATGTATTCCAGGCATCGTTTCCACAGAGCTCCTCTGTTTTCCAAAACCTATGACAAACATTAATAAGGCACACTGCTTCACTGGTTCACATGTTCGTTAATTACAATAAACACAAAAAAGTACAACAAGCTGTACTTTATTGTGGAAAAAAATGCACATACACAATCCTGCTGCCACAAATGATAATAGTCAAAAGCAGAAAAGTATTTTGATCTTTTACCTTTTGTTTGCTAGAAAAATATTAAACACACGCAAGTTGTCAGTTTCTGCTCCTTGGATCTGATTTGCAATTAAATACATTTGTTTATTCAAAAAGGACCATGCATATTGATTAACATGAGGTAAATATGCCAGATTCAGTCATAACTGCCTACAACTGGTTTCTCTCTGACAGAAAACAGATTTGGGTGACGGCAGTCTTTGACCAATGAACAAAGGGAAAGGCCAAGGAGCTCAGTGAAGATAGATAGAAGTTTTATGGTCAAATGAGACAAAAGTTTTAGCTACCGTTAATGCTACAATTCTGGTAGCTGCAACTTGCTATTCCACCTCGGAAAAAGCAGTGTTGCCAACTTAGCGACTTATTTAGCGACTTTTTTTCTAAACAGCAACTAGCGACAAATCTGACGACTTTTGCCGGTGTTATTGGTGACTTATGAAGACTTTTTGATGTGAAAGCACTTATCGCTCTTACTCTCAACTAGCAGCTGGTGCTGCCGTGTGACTGCAGACTCGCACGTGCCAAAGCGCTCAGAGGTGGCGGATAGTCCTCACGAAACAGTCGCCCCAAGCTGCCGTCAGAGTAGAAGATGCTGACCCCTACACGTCCAAACTGCAAATGAATCACACATGAGCGAAGCCGCTGCTCCCGTCCTGACTGTAATGCAGTCAGTTCTTCTTTTACTCTTAGTTATTGAGGATCAGGTTTAAAACTACTTAAAAACACACACACACAACAAGTAACTCTGCCAGAGTTCCTATTTCGGGTCACTTTTGCTGGTAGCAAGCCCGGATAAAGGAGGTGGGTTGGAATTGTGACATTAAAGAAAACAACAATTGCTAAAAGAAATTAAATTTGTAGTTCTAAATATATTCTAAATGCATTTAGGGTGGTTTTTACTCACTCTAAGTCTCTTCCACAATGTTATTTCTCTCTCCTACAAAGTAGGTTACAATTACATAAGCATGACCAATTATGCAAATTAGGCGGTGGCATCATTTAGCGACAGCCAGACCCAACTTATGATCCCCAAGACTTTTGGGAAAATACTCATTACATCTAGCGTAAAAGTAACACAGCATTTCAGAAAAAGAACATCGTACCAACATCAGCAGCTTGGACACAGAATAATGTTCTTTGAGAATCATCTGGAGATGTTTTAATGTACAATAAAAGCATCCTTTTATGACATCATTTCCCAATAAGATTTTTTTTTCTTGATGTTGTAAGTGATTATCTAGTTTTAAAAATGTGTGGCGTTTAAAGTGAATTTTGTGAATCTCCTGGCTTGTATTATATAATCTTGTTGAACCTCAGTAGTAGCATGGGTGCATACACTTCTGTGGCTTGACCTGAGTACTTTAGCTTTGGATTCCAACTTTCACAGAGAAGGAAAACAGAGCGTTTAAGAGTGCATTCACAACACCAAGAGCATATTTATGCTGTTGGGTTACTAGTTTGTTTTATGTGCTGCTGAACAATAGCCAGGTATACCTGATACTAACGTCACAACTGGGCCCAGAGGCATGGTTAACGGACTGGTTCTTATATAGTGCTTTTCTACTCTACCTGAGCACTTAATTGACACGCACTTTTTTTTCTATGTTCTTTCTATTTAAGTGCTTTCCATCTAACAGCTAGCATTCACACAGATTTATACTCCAATGGACGCATCAGAGAGCAACTTCAGGCTAGTATCTTGCCCAAGGATATTTGGCACACAGTCTGGAGCAGACGATGATCAAACCATCAACTTTCCAATTATTAGGTGACCTGCTCAACCACCTGAGCTACAGCCACTCCTGGTCGTGACAAAAAGAATAAAACTCAGGATGAAACAAGCTATACCAATTAAATATAACATTTATTTTAACAGGCAACACAGCAAACATCAACCAACAAATAGCTTTTAGGAGTCAGCAGAGTGAGCATGTCAGTGGTTAGGTGACAGTATGATATTGGGATATGATGAACAGCACAAATTATAATGAATATAGTGGACAAAGGAAGTTTTGTGAGATCTGCTGCAGAAACACACAGATATAGTATCAAGTAATTGCTCCATGTATCTAACTTATCTTTCTAAAAGTCAAGATAAAATTTATTATAGCATGCTATATTGAGTGGTGCATTTAAGGAAATTAAGGAGTTTTATGCGGCTCAAGCAAAGGAATTACTTGATTTTTTTATTTTTATTTTTATTGACTAACCACTGAGGTTTGTGTTATCTTTTATCTATGTAATTGAAATTAATGGAAATATGGAAATATCTAGGAAAATATATGGTCATATTATTGTAAATGTAGTTTGAAATCTTTTCCAAGCTGCCACAAAGTAAATTATAATTTTATAATAACTTAGTGGAAACATACATGAAATACTTTTTTATGTATGTCATTGTTCTGAAGCTTTTTACTTGAAAACAAATATCTGTTACAATCAGACCAGTGGAGACAATGTGTTTCAGTCCACAAATCCAACTCTGTCAAGTGCATATGAGAAATCCCTGCGCCTCCTTCCTGCCTGCAGCCAAAGTGAAGTTTCCGCGTTCATCTGCAGCACGTCGAATCGTCGATGGATCACTCTGATTGTAGAGAACAAACCCTTGATGACTTTAGCGTATTATATACAGCCCGTAATGTGGGATCAGCTTATAAGCGAACCTGTTTCCAATCTATCCTTCCATTTTCTCCTCTCGTCCCCAGACTAAAGTACATTATGCTGTAGTTGATGATGAAGGGATGGCTCTGCTCATTAGGGAGAAGAGGAGAGGGAAATGAAGAAGGGATTGCGGAGGCTTTCCGCAGCACTACAAGAAGATCATTACAGCATGGAGAGAGACTCAAGAAGGCGCTTTTCTCAATGTGTGTGTATCTGAACACAAATGTATCATTTTCATTCAACACCAATGCAAATGGCTTAAAACACCTACACACTCCCGCAGCATTCTAATAATACAAATAGTTTCAAATGTAACTTTTATTCTCAGTGTTTCTCATACAGTGATTGCATCCCATGGGGAAGTGCTGAAGGCACAAATGTTTTACTCACCTGTCAGAATCACAGACTGCACAGTCTATGGTCAGAATACACAAGGACCAGACCGTCTGTGTATTGATTCATTAAAACTTAATGCACAACTGTGAGTATTTCAAATTTTTTAGCTTTTTGCAAGGGAACACATACTCCATGAGCTTTTATAAGATCCTAAAAAGAAACTTTGACATTGCGAAATGTTAATGAAAACATTTATTTTCCCACTTATTGTAGTTAAAAGGGTAATAAGAGACAAACATTAAATAAAACCTTAAATTTAATGATAAAATGTGGATAATAACCTGCATTCCATTACAGTATATGCACCATAAAACAGTCACGTACCACTGTGCAGATATCATTAGAGCATTTTCTGAAAAACACAACTTCTTGTGTTTTTGACTATGAAGGGTATTTAGTTTAATAGAATAGAACAGAATAGAATTCAACGTTATTTTCATTGCACATGTCATAAGTACAAGGCAACAAAATACAGTTTGCCTTGTTAACCTTAAAATGTTCCCTGTTCTAAAAGAGTTAAAGATATTTAAAAGATTATTATATACTAAAAGGCACAGTCAGTACATTTTTTCAGGTTATTTAAGAAAAAAATGAATTATTCTTATAAGGATACATAAAATACTGTGTAATTACATCCTCCTGCAAACTGATCATTTCTTACAAACTTATAATAAATCTATTAAAAATCCATAGGATCAAGTGGTTTGTGGAATGCTCCATGTTCTCCCAACATGTTTCTATACAGTGGCTGGGAAGGACATCTCCTTTTTGACTAAATGCATTTAACATATACAGCTAGAGACTGGCAACAAAGGTACTATGGCAGACAGGCAGAGGAAAAGAGAAGTCATATGCGATCACTTGCCATAAAGGAACATTTAAATTTGAACCTCTTCAGACTCATGATAAGGTTCATACCTGTGTTTTATTGTCAGAAAGCAGTCCCCTTCATCTCAAAAGAAGCAAAAGCACAAAGGAAAGTGGCAATGCTACTAGTACCTTAATAAAAATGCTAAAAATCACACGTTCACTCTCATAAGCAATTTGATTACATTGTCTTGAAAGTTTATTCGCAAAAAATCCTACATTTCATCCACTTTAAAAATAGTTTCACCCGTTGGCTAACAGCAGCTAACACAGGCTACCATTGGCCAAATTGGCAGCACTTACAGAAAAGCTCGGCATATCCTCACCAACTCATTTCACTCATCAGCCACCAGTGATCTTCACTGACTCACCAAATCTTTTCACAAAATTTTACAGGCTTTTTTACAGCTTGAACACAAACAGTTTCACTGCTATGCTGTGTTGCATTTTTTGCAACCAGATGTAACCTTTTATGGATGAATGTCTGGAGAGCTAACTTACATATTCTAGTAATACTAGTAAGTTTAGTTACCAAGCTACATCATGAACTGTATACATGGAATACAAAGACACACGTAACAGCTAATTCATGCAGATTAAGTAACAGACTACAGAAACACTAGAATTTCACTTACCAAAATCTAAAGCACTAAACTCTTGGATGGTCTGCACCACACTGCGAGTCATAACACCAAAGCGTCTGAGGTAGTTCCTGCTACAGTTGGTGTCTCAAGGAGCAGAGTTTGCTATGATGACACACAAAAATGGGTTCACATCACTGCTTCCTCATGGAAGAGGGAGCGGGGGTGCCAGAAGGAGAGGAGGGAAAACTCTGTCCCTGTGGGACTGCTGGGTGAACTGAGTGGAACAATGATAATCCCCAAAATCTTATAAAACGCCTGTGCTGGCGTGAGCTGGCCGCTCGTGTGCTCGAAGTAGTCCTCCCGGTGCCCTCTTGAGCACTTTCCTCGTCCACTCCCAGAGGAGTGGCCTGAAGGGTAGGTTGCGAGTGATGAACGGCAGCATGGAGGCCCTCCAAGAGCTAGCCGAGTCCCATCCTAGGAATCCCACCAACGCTGTTGCTAATCCATTTCTCTGCAAATTTGAATTTCAACTTGTGTGCCGAGACAATTGAAAGAAAAACGTTGTTTACAACATGGATACTGCTTATTTGATACAATGTGAAAATGACTTTTTGCAGGCCGTCTCCAAAGCTTTTAGTATAGGCTACTATTAAAATCTTACTAGGTGTAATAGTTTAATAATAAGCTGAGCATCTGTCTCCATGAGTAGCAGCTTTTGTCATGGGAAAGCCTATTTTGTCCTTTTTTTAGAGTGCTTACTGTTGCTAGCTTCTAACCATCATCAGTGCTAGATTGTAAAAAAAAACTGGGTTGACAGCCAGGATCAATTCCTCCTCAGCCATTGTTTATATGTGCTGTGGATATCATTAGTCACTCTTCCTCTAGATTATGGTAGCAGAGAAGTGACTTGGGCGAGTGCGTCGGTGTTCCAAGTGTAGGACTATTTTCAACTCAGGAGAAGTGCTGGACTGTGAGGACTTTGAAACGAAGTCGGCCTAGTCCTCGGCTTCCTGTAAGAATGCGCGGAACCAATATAACCTAATATTTGACGCTATTTTGCAGGTAGCTATATCAAACCAGACACAATAGAACTCACATAAGCTTCACAGAGGAGTCCAATGATATCCAGTATAGCTTTAATCGTGTCATGCAGACAGCCATTTATTGTAGCTAGTGTAAACTTAAAGGACGACCCCCCTCGTGCCTGCTGAGTAGAGGAGAAGCACATCCATTCAAGCTGTGGACAGTGAAAGTTTTGACATTTAAAGCCTTTAACTAATCAGTCCATCTGTGTTTTATCCCCTTTTCTCTGACTTCACAGTAAGAGGGGAGATAATTTGAGCGCTCTGTCTGTTTGATGTACGGTAATCACATGTGATCTTTTCGACAGGGAGCCGGTCATCTCGTTAATTTGACCATCGGTGCACGGTCGGTCCCCTCCCCACCCTCCCCCCAATCAGGCTGCTGCCTGAAGAGTAATTGCAGAGCCACCATGCTTCGATGCGCTCGACCTTTACGACCTTAAAAGCCATTTCCATTTTTCTGACCACAGAAAAAAAGAACATATCTTGTTAATTGCAAAAAGGCAAATATTCTCCCGCCTCTGCTCTCCCCTCTCCTTCCACCGTTTTTGATTTCCCTTTGAAAGCAAAACGCTGAAAACCATTTCCATTTTCATTCATCAATGCTTATCAGTCATCTGAAGGCCCCTTCAGCCACAATCAACATCACAGCTCCAACCGAGAGGGACGCAACAATGAGAAACTATCAACAATCGCAAGAAGCAATTTGCTTTAATGTGGAGTGTGTTTTGTTGCAGCTAACTGCTATTTTTTTAATCCACTGACAGCTCTCCTCTGATACTCTCTGAAAGACAGAGGGAAGTGTCAGAGCACAGCATTACAACACTGTTAAATACACAGTGCAGACTGCTGGCTGGGGAGGAGGAAAGACACTAATCAGTTAAATCAAATACTACCAGTTGACTGTTGAACCAAGCTGTTCCAGGAGACCCACGTTATATTAACTAAACAGATAACAAATAAAGAAACTGAAGAGACGCCATATAAAAATGATTTTAAAATTGAAACAGCTTGATTAATAAAGAATTACACACAAAAGAATACGGGGCCTGCGCTGGGTAATAATACATTTGTAATGACATTATTTTGTTTAATGCGTTGATTGTGAACTTTGCATTACGCCTCCTTGGTAAACTGTAGTGTCTTGCTCTCTACTCTTACATTTGTTGAATTTGTGACATGATGATTAAAAGTAATTAAAGTAATATAAGAAGTAAGAAGTAATCCTGGCAAGCAGGGGCATCACCGGGGGGTGGGGGGACTCAGTGACCTCCCCTGGCAAGACTGTCAGGTAATAATTTTAATAAACATGATGGACTGTTTTGAATAAATGTGATGCCAAAAGATTTTGTTTTGTACCAGTAAATAGTTTGTTTTGTTACACATGAAGGTGTCTGTGTGGTGTTTGAAATTTTGAAAGTCTTATTTCCAGTGAAAGAACTACTGACCAAAGTGACTGATGGTACTTGTTATATTCTCTCCCCATCCGGTCGCAGCAGATGGCCGCCCCTCCCTCCCTGAGCCTGGTTCTGCTGGAGGTTTCTTCCTGTTAAAAGGGAGTTTTTCCTTCTCAACGTCGCCAAAGTGCTTGCTCATAGGGGGTCGTATGATTGTTGGGTTTTTCCTCTGCATGTATTCTTGTGCGGCCTGCCTTACAAGTATAAAGCACCTTGAGGTGACTGTTGTTGTGATTTAGCGCTGTATAAATAAAATTGAATGGAAGTGAATATTTGATCCATATCAGGTTGCAAAAAAGCTGGTGCCAATCTGTGGACAGATCACTGGTGCACCTCAGGGCCAACATAGAGACAGGCAACAGTTCACACTCTTACATGATCTAATACTTATTTGTCTTTCCTGAACAAATTTGCTCTTAAAGTTAACTCCAGTCACTTAGTCAATCAGTTAAAACAGATTATTATGGATTTCAAAATCTTGTTTGGTTTTCATACATGCCTATTTTCAGTGATATCAACTTTAAAGCAGGAATTAACTAGGTATGTAATTCGTGGTTAAAAAGCTGCTTCAAAATGATGGCGTCTAGCTGATGTACTCGATATTAGTTGGCCCTCTGCTAGACACTATTTAAAGCGTCATTAGTAAAACTTTGATATTTGATTCTTTTGTCCATGAGGACATATATGATATAATGAACTGCATCCCTGGGGGTGAAATCATATTTACAGCTTCATTTTTCAAATCACACCTTATCCTATGGTGCTAACCAGATGTCACACAACAGCAGCCTATTTTGCTGGATTGAAAGGGTAGAGGGACAATTGATGAACACTATGGCAGCCCTGAGGCTTGCACAAATAAGGTCACACGAAAACAGGAATATAATTTACATGTAGATAAAGAATACATGTACTTTTTTTGACTACATTTGAACATTTCCATCTAGTGATACTGTATTGTAGGAGAGGTCCACTATGGGGGAGGACCCAACTGTCAGTGTGATTATCAGGTCAAGAAAACAATGTTGCTGGCTCAACCTTCTTAGTATTCTTTTTGTTGAATACTATATATTCAACAACAATATTTTGTTGAATATATGGTAATTTCAATTTACTTTTCACAACTTTTAAATAACTGATTGAAAACAAAATATTCGATGACTTTTTCCAATGGCAGTCACCTATGAATCCTATCAAATTGTTCGGACACATCACTTATAAGATCACATGCTTTTACTGTTATATTACTTTGAATTCGGTTCAATTCAGTTATACTCACCAAATCACAGCAAAGAAAGTTTCTGTGGTCTGAACTGCTGTTTGAATCCAGTTTAAATGAACACATTGTTTGGATTCCTCCATCAGATGACATTCACACCTATGGGCAACTTGGATTAACTAATTAACCTATCCCCACTAAGTGCATGTCTTTGGACCGCGGGTGGAAGCCATGCAAGCACGGGGAGAACATGCAAACTCCACACAGAAAGACCGCGGCCTGAGGGTGGAATTGAACTCAGGACCTTCTTGCTGTGCGGCAACAGCGCTAACCACCGTGCCACCGTGCTGCATTAATTTTATGAAATTATTACTTTTTTAATGTTGGAGGTTTTTTATGTTTGGCTGCAGTAACACAGCAATTTCCCAAAGTTTGTGATAAAGTGTTTCTTATCTTATGTAGAGGCAATTTTTTGGTTGTAGATTCATGTGAAATGAAAAGCTAGAAAGCCAGAGCAGCATTTCGCAGTATTTACCTCAGTGACATCCAGGAAAAACATTCCTGGATGTATTTCTTGTAGTTGTTGTTCCGCCCTGACTGGAATGTTCACATGAATTCATAACATAAAGTTTACAGATTGTAATAAGTTGTACTTTTGCCTTTGCGTAATTAATACTGAGTTACAAATAGCACAAATGCACCAGTGTGTGCTTAACAAGAGTAAACTGTTGCTTAATAGTAGAAAGACAAGCTAACATATTTCAAGTCACCATTATCTTTTCCAAAGGAAACATTGCTTTGCAAGAGTTGTTCTCTAATATAATTTCAGGTAATATTGCCACAGGTTGATACCACAGCAATAGTCATTTTCAGCCTCAGAAAATATTTTCTGAAAGCTAATCGGTTTATAGGAATCTGAGTATGGCACATTTGTGTGTGATGTGTTCTGAATGGAAAAGAGAATTTTTATTGCCAAACCAACAACATTAAGTCAAGTTCAGATTTAAATGGTGTTATCAAGGAGACTCTCTGCAATCAGGGACATATTGATTTGCAGTGTGAGTAAGAGATTCATACAGTATGCCTTTATATTCAGCATACAAAAACATCCCATTTATTCCTCTGCCCATCCTCCCCATTATCCAGCCATCCTCTCTGTGTTATCAGTAGCATTTCCTGGTTCCACAATCTGACCTCCTTCTGATGAAGTAAACATTGTTTAATGTTCAAGTAATATTGCCAAAGTGAGTATTTATCATCATATCCAATCACATTCTTCAGCTTTCAATTGTGCCTCATCTCCTCTGCAGTTAAAACTTTGCATCTGTGTGTGCAGGGTGAAGGTAAGCAGCTAAGCTTGCGGCAGCAGGAAAACAGGTCTTATTAAGGGCACAAATATATATCTATGGAAGATGAAAAAAATGATGCATTTCAGATGATTGAGGGCCTGACACACTGCTTTTGTCATAGGAAAATATCAGAACTCCAGTTCTGATTTCAGTGTAGAAGAACTGTGTACCAAACAACAACTGCAAACCAGCCCAGTGTGGGCAGATAATCTTAAGAATTACTTGCTGTGACTTGAATCAATCTTAAATTTGTCTATCTGCGAACAGCTGACAGTGTTAAATTTGTCTCAAAATCCCAAGTGGGCATGCAACGTGATCAAGTATCAGGTTATCGGTGCACCTGAATGGGTGTGATTGGTGCACACACATTTAAGGTTTGGTGAGTGAGCGCGGGAGATGTTGCATGTAGTTTTAGACATTTGTACACACAGAAAGGTTTTCGAAAAAGAAAATGACCAGATTTGTGACGCTGAATTTAATAAATTGTATATAAATGATCAGTATTTATTCTGGTTTGGATGTAGAATCAAGTAAAGAAGACATGAAGTAGAACTGGAGGTGGCACAGCTGAAGAAAGGAGATTTTTCATTGGGAGGGACCAGAATGGAAAGGCTTAGAAATAAGTAGATCAGAGGGACAGTTCAGGTTTAGTTGTCAACAGACAATGTTAGAGAGGCAAGGCTGAGATGGTTTGGACATGTGCAGAGGACGGATGAATGTTGAATATGGAGCTGCTGCTCAGGAGGAAAAGAGGAAGACCTCAGAGAAGGTTTATAGATGAAGGACATGCAGAGAGTTGGTGTGACAGAGGAGGATGCTAACAATAGAGTGAGATGGAGATGCTGTGGTGACCCCTAAAAGCAATAAGACAAGAAAACAATTCACAGTTGGTGACACCAGCAGACCACATTTTCTTGCAGTCTCATAGGGTTAGGGTCTATTGGGCTATCCCATGTGTTGAAAGTAGTAGTAAATGATAGACAACAGCGTGTCAGAATGCAATGAAGAAAGAAATGGGAAGTTATTATGTAATAATTGGAAAATATGCATCATAAATGCCCCACTCATCCAACCAACTTCACATCTTCAAGGTTGTTTTCCCAACTCTCTCTAGAATGAGCTTTTTTGAACTTTTGATGCTTTTCTGAAGCACTTACATCAAATCACATACCAGTAACTTGTGTATTAGGTCCAGCATGATTTCTGCTCTAATCAAAATGAGAGATAAAAAACAACAAAATAAACAAAGCACAACACAAAATCACAGAATTGTTTTCCAATAAATTAAGTTTATTTAAGTTGGCTTTAGTTAGCAGGAACCATGCACTCAAGCTCTTTATGGCAGTACTAATAATAAAGATATTTCACATCACAGACCACATAAAGAGAAAAACACAGACTCCAAGCATTCCCCCCTCTTGCATTTTACATCAAGGTTTACACCTTTACATATATACACAAGCTCAACATGAACCTTGCTGTTTTTTCTTCTCTTTTTTTTAAACATTTTTTTCTTGCATGTTGCATGTTTTCTACCTGGGAAAGCAGTGTATTTATTTGAAAAAGAAAAAAAAAAAAAAGGTAGGAGAAGTAACAGTGGAGCAAGGCACACAATTATACTTTAAAGATTTCAAATCCTATATTGTCCTACACACACTTGTCTCGGCACCAATCCCAAACTCTAGCGTCACTGCTAATCGTCATCTCAGGAGTCGCCCAGAAGGTAAAAAAAAAAAGAAAGAAAGAAAATGATACATGATACAATATTTGTGTAAATACATACAGCAGTATTAATACAACACACATCCCATCAACAGTGATCAAACTGTAATGTCTACACAACACCACTTCAGCTCTCACCAACTTTGGTCGTGTTGCATAGATAGAATACCGTTTTGTTTTAATGTTGGGGTTTTTGTTCCTTTTGTTTTTGGACACCTGGTTTAGTTCAGTTTGCAAATGCTGTTCTACAGGGGAAAGGTTTTATTCCACATGTAATTCAATGGACTTCTTCACCACCATGTAGCTACTCTCAAATAGCTAATAAGGTGGTAAACAGCTATCACTGAATAGATGAATGCCAGCAGAGAATTTTGTCTTTTTTCATATTTGGTTTGACTATCAAGCAGCACTTTGAAAGGTTATACTGGTTCTGAAAGAGACAGGCTCAACCTCAAACTGAAAGATCTATCGAGGATTCACTATAGTATCGTCACAAATTTACCCTACAAGACACAGTTAGGGTATGTTCAATGAGTCTGCAAAGCAGGACAGTTCTCAAAGAACTTGAAAATTCTGTCCAAATTAGGCAGTACTTATCATACACCTGCCTTTGGACAGGTATATACTTTAGACTTGACTTGGGGAACCTGGAGAAAATGAGTCGCAGCATTTAACTGCAAAAGCAGACAACCTCCCTCCCCAAAAAGACAGTGTTTGAGAACTATGACATAATCAGCTAGCTGGAATTAAAACAAGAACAACTCTTCTATGTCTTTTCCTAAGTTTCACCAAGAACTAACTGGTCAGTACATCAAATGAGGAGTAAGCACTTCATATTCAGTGAAATTGTCATAAGTGTAACAGTTTCAGGCATTTGACCAAAGTAATAGTACTGTCCATTTCAGTACTTGTGGAGACACGTCTTAAGATTTAGCAGTGTTAGATAAAGACAGATCCGAATGACCTCTACAAACGGATGAGAAGGATTCAACTGTGTCCGATTCCTTCAGTCTGTGTTCTAGGTAGTAAATAGCGATGTTCCTGGGGACTATTGAAAATTATTTATACTAGAAGACCTGTCTGATTTTTCTGATACAAACATGTATTTTAGAGCCATTTAAACAGTTAACCGCAGTTCTTTAACAGACTGTATTGAAAATGTTGCTGAAATTTGTGCAAAACAAGCACCCAGTCTGGTTCATTTGCCAAGTGCAGCTAACCTTAACAATGCTAGCCTAAGTAGCGCTAGCACTAAAGACTACAGCTGGGACCAAGAGCTTTATTTTCTGTTAGCATAACATCCACAGAGAACCAGTAGAACGCAGAATGTGGTTACGTATTGCTCTGTTTGATGGTAATATGCCAGTTTACACTGACACAGCTAGCATACAACTGCTCAGAGAGCAGGGTGCTGCTGTCTTTTGGGACTGTAGCCCCAGTTGGTGGATCTGGTTGATCTTAGAACTAACAGTTTACTTTTATACTTAAATTTCAATAACGACTTCAAATGACTGGCATTTCTTAAGCTGACCAGCAAAGGTAACATTTAATATTTAATTAGTCACACACATCCTTAGTAATTGCTTTGTTCAGTCGAAATACACTTTTGTGTTTTTCTATGCAATATAAGACGACTTTGTGTGCTCTTTGTACCTTAATCATAAGAGTTTAACAAAACAGATTAATGCCAGCAGAGCTGTTTTAGTGAGGTTAATATTTGTAATATTTTTTAACATACCCTTAATTTTTTTTCTCTTATCATCACTTGTGTTTTCATGTCTGTTAGCATTAAGCTCTTCCCACCCTCCAAATCTTTTTTCCTGATATCTTAAATAAATTTAGTTTAATTTATTTTATTATAGGACCATGGCTTAGCGATCCACTAACTTACACCACAACTCAATTTTAGTGCTGTTTCTACTACAATGACGGCCTTCTACCACAACCACTGTGAGCAGACCTAATGAAACTGGCCATGGGACAGTAGCAGATTATGAAAACTTACACAATCTAGCAAGTGTTATTTTTAGGAAGTTACATGCTGAAACACTGGGCTATGTAACTGTAAGCAGTGTGCTGTAAGAAAAGAGTGTTTACAACTGCAGTGTGAAAACACCAACTTAGATACAGTAAGAAGCAGACTTGGTAAAGATATGATGTACAGTGTCACAACCAATACTGAGGTAGCTCCAGAATATTATAGAACCAGAGGCTTTTGATGAGTGATGTGAGACAACAGAAACAGAAAATGAAAAATCTGAAAAAAATCAGAGCTCCAATTTGTTTGACTTCAGGTCAATTGAATCAAGGTCTTTTGCTTAGAAATTAAAAAAGTGAAGCAAAAAATCAATTAGGCAGTTATATAAAAGTCAGATGTTTCCCTCAGCCCCCTTGTTTTTAGTCTTTATGCCCCTTATTGGTCAAATAAAGTTTCCATAGCCATACCTGCCAAAGAAACAAACCCATGGCCCAGTTGACAGAGCTGCCATAGATCAGCGGTCCCCAACCCCCGGGCCTCGGACCGGTACCGGGCCGCAAGAGTTGAGGCTCAGGTGTGAAATGTATGTTTTTCAGGGTTTTTATCGGTTTTCAGAGTTATTTTGTTATCGTTTTTATCGTTAACTCGGTTTTCCTGGGTCTTTTCAAGTGTGTTATGAATAAATCTTCTTTTTTTCGGTACCGGTACTAGTTTTATTTTGTTGTATTTATCCGCGACACTTTAAAGGCCAGTCCATGAAAATATTGTCGGGCATAAACCGGTCCATGGCGCAAAAAAGGTTGGGGACCGCTGCCATAGATGTCCAGAAGACGCCTGACAGGATGCAGGTTTCACTGAGCTGTTGTTTCGTTTTATTTACTCAACCTCGGGTTTTGTTCATGTTAGGTGATTTCTGTTTGGAAACGGTGATAATTTTCTCTTCTTTTGTCTTAACTGACGAGTAGCAAATAATTTTCAGGAACAGAAAATGGGCAGCTGTCCAGAACCTCTGACAGAAGACTTGAATGACTTGTAGTTGAATTTATTATTAATGTTTCTGTGGAGTGCTCTACACAGTGACACACTGATTTATGCTCATCACCACATCATGGTTGTTTTTCTGCTGCTATTCTTATAGCGTTGATTCTCAAACTCCAAAAAATCTGATTGGCCCTTGATATCTTTTTTGTTTTATATATCATTTCAACTTTTTTTAAATATCTAACCTTTTCTGTTGAGTCAGTTAGATTAATTGCATGAATTTAGTAGTAACAATTGAACCAGATTACCTCTGTGTATTAATGTAACATGTTTTCTTTGTGGAAAAACCGGCCTCCAGGAAATAAAACAAACTAGCCCCAAGAAAAGAAATTCAAAAAAGTACAGTAAATTCCACCTGATTTCTGAACAACTCACATTAGTTACATTTACTGCTTATTGAAAGTTTAAAAGCTCAGGTAGCACTGTTAAATTGTTTTAAATAGTCAAAACAAGCTACAAAACATAGCAAAATGAAAATGAGGCTGATTTTGCATTGCCAGCATATAAACAGTAAAGCTAGTCTGTGTTGTTCAGTGTATTTTCCTCTTTAGCCCAGTGTTATGTAACGGACACGACATGAAATTATATGAGTCATGGCCCATATATAATATCTCTCTGCCCTTAGTCACCTTGAAACAGTTTGCAAATTGTTGCTGGACATAATTCTGCTACAGTACTTTCTTTATAACTCTTAACATCTTTCTCCTAATGATCGTATTTTCATATTCTATATACTGTGCCCAGATTAACTCGTAAATATGCTCAGCCAAACCCCAAAGCTGCAGCATAATCACAAGCTCAACCCTGAAATAAGACTCAAAGACTCCGACTAAGAATCAGTTGACAATCAATTTGAAGGTCACCCTGAAATGATTAAATGAGTCAGTCTTGAATTACAACAGTGAGAACTGAGAGATGATAAATGTGAAAGCTCCAGGAACAGAGAGGGGCCATCCAGAGTGATGAGGCTAAGAAGTAAGATCACTTCACCGATGAAGAAGACGAAAGGCGCTCGCTTACTGCTGGATCCTGGAGGTTCCTGCTCCCAACACGGCTGGTCTCTGGATGAATGGATGGACAGAAAGAGTAGGTTTGTTAGAGCAAAGCTGATGAAAACATAACATATTAGTCACTCCCTTTAAGCAGTTCATAGTGTTTATACCGTTCATGCTGCCTGACACTGCCAATCAATTTGGCTGATCGAGGTCATCTTTTTGGGCACGTCAAGAAAGCTTTGAGAGGAAGCATCAACTTCTGCTTCATCACTGCTTTGGTTTCCTTGCTTATGGTGACTTTGCCACTAGTTGAGACAATCAACTTGGATCTCAAACAAACTGTGTGCCACCGTTCAGCTGGAGTTTTTTTCACCACACCAAGACTCTTTCCATTTGCCTGATTTGACACACTTTGCCAATTTTGTGAACATGAACACTCAAGTTGGAAGCCAGAGCAAGACTTGTACTGAAAGATCTCAAAATAACATCTATGGTATTGCTGAAAGCAGTCCAAATGACCCCCTTTTTAAAAGCAAGATTATCCTGACCAGGACATCTTGAACTTTCGATTTTACTTTGTCAGCATACAGGAATCTGGTGAGGTTGTTACAATTAAAAAAAATCTAATGAATAAAACAAAACCAAACAAAGCCTGTACTCAGTCTGACATACACAGTCCAGCCAACAAAATATGACTGTAGTTAATGTAGATCAATCCACCGTGGGAAAAAAGTTCAATAAATGCCTTTTTTCATATTACCAAAAGATTACTCAAGATGAATTCAGCCAGCTGAGACACAAGTGTTACTGTGCATTTTAAAGCTGTAATATGCATTTGAAATGAAACCTTTAGAATCTACGCTCTTTCTGAAGATATGCTTTTCCACATCAGATCATTTTTCCCTCTTATTTGCTTTTTGTTATGAATCTATTAAATGCTGAATATATTACATTTTTTCAGTTGTTCTTTTACAGCATGAATCGTATTGAATAATTTGATGTTTTATACATTCAGCAGCGCTCTCTATTCATTCCATGTACATAAGGTGTGTATCGATATTCAGCTTCGTCCAGTCTTCTTTGTGATGAAACTTTCCAAACATGAGTAAGCGATGAAGCCTGAACACACTTTCAAACACACATGCACACACACACACACACACACACACACACACACACACACACACACACCCTCTCGCTCCTGTGTGTTTTGCTGCAGACCTTCTGCTGTCTGGGTCACAGAGCACATCATGAGTCGCATTCAGGATTGCTTTAATTGCACCTGTGTCTGTGTGTGCAGTGTGTGTGTGTGTGCGTGTGAACAGGTGGGCTAGACTGGGCCACGCCATGGGGGTCAGGACCAGCTGTACACATCGCTGGTATGATGTGTGTATGTAAGTGTTTGTGTGTCCTTTTGTCATGGTGTTACATGCAGTGTGTGTGCTCACTAAGCTTGATTTTGCTCTTTCATTTTGTTGTGTATGTGGGTTTGCCCTCTTGATAAGTCTGTGCATGCACATTTGTGTGTGCGCGTGTGTGCATGTGTGTACAACATGTCTGTCTAACCTGCAGATGTTGGGCTGTCAGAGCTTCTACCTGGACTCTTATGCCCTGCCCTCAGGGGTGTGTGCATGTGCATGTTTGTGTGTTTAGAGTATGGGGGCAGTAGGGTTTGCTTAGCCCTGGAGGCACCCATAGGGCGGCCACATCTCTTTCTCTCTTACACACACAGGCGCACACACACATACACAGTCACAGATATACACACACACACACACACACACACACACACACACACACACACCACACACAGATTGTGTCAGTGATGGCTTTTGTTCTTGTTCTGCAGCTTTCTGGTTTGATTTGATTTTAAAAAGAAAGAGTAAGATGAAAGCAAAATAAATTCACTGTTTTGTGTGGACCCAGCATAATGCAGAACAGCCACAGTTAGTTTATAAATTTATAGTTATTAACAAGACATTACGACACATGTGAGGTGACTATTACAGTATTTCAATTTGCATCATTTATGTGAAAGCCATTAAAACTCCCATCATTAGGGTTACAGCCTGAACCTGAATTCACAAAACACAAACGAATGAGCTCTAACTGAGATGAGTAATGTAGAGACAACTTGGTCATTCAAGTTGTCGCCATATTTGAGAAGATATTTTCACAAATAATCACATAATATAAACCAAGAAAAACACTTTTTGGTTTTGCACATGTAAATTCTATTTCATTTGTGGCATGTGCTGACGTTGCAGACATCGTCTGGCTGCAAAGTCAGCATCATGGACACGGGAATGCTCTTTTTTTAATGTGTAACGAGTTAACTCAGGATAAGTGGAAGAAAGCCATTAGGGGTTAAAGTTAAGTCACACATGAGGTGAGATGTTTGTCTTCTTCTGATTCTTCCAGTTAAGAAAGTCTTTTAGTGTTAATTTCATTTTATTCTGATAAATAAAGAGATAGCAGGAAATAATTCTGGTGTTGGTTCATCTTTCATTTTATATCTATTCAGTACGATTCAATGACTATATGTCATAACAAGACAACGGTTATTCAGTGTTTGCTGGGTAATAACACATAACTTTAAGCTCTTATACAATTGGAAATGGCAATGGCAATTTTATTTATATAGCACATTTCATTATAATTTAAATCAGGTATACAAAAATTCACCATACAAGACATTATCATAACAGCCTTTGTTTTGGCTTCTGCCTTTCTGTGATTGACTCTGTAGGCAGTGACAGCAATACATAATACAGGAGTAGAGCACTGCCAAATCCAATAATCACACAATATCCCTAGTCTAAATGTGTCCAGTGATGGATAGATAAATGATGGTGAAAATGCTGTAACACCATATGTGACTTCTTTTCCCGTGTCTTAACCTACCCTGATGGTACCCGTCCTGTAGGTGGGCTGTCTCACTGAGGCTTGGCTCCGCCCCTGGGCTGTCCTGGCACTTAACTGAGAGCTCCCCTAATAGAGAAAAAGAGAAACAGAGCGTTGTGGAAAAATTAGGAACATTGAAACAAATACCTAAATCAAATTAAAGAACAAAGTAGATAAAGAGAGGAAGAAAAGATGGGAAAAATTGTTCAGTCATTTTTGTTTCATTGTTTCAACAGTGAGAAAGAGATGGTAGGGAGTTGCGATGTATGGCTAAAAAGTGAGTAAAGAGAGAGACAAACGAGAAGGGAGAGAAGAATAAATCAAAACAGCATTATCAGCCTGAAATGTTGTTTGTCTTTGTTTCCTAATCGGCTTGCACTTTCTTTGAGCCCAAACTGATGAAAAGTTACAAATTAAAACAATGAGCATCAGGCCGAAAACAATTCTCTCCCCCACTTCACTACGCTCTCTTAATTGGTTTGCAACTAATCGCTTTGTAATACTTGGGTAGCTATTATCCCTCCACATACTTATAACAATACCAGGAAGTCATGCACACAAACACAGATACACATATGCATACAGTTCCGCTTACATAAGCTAGCAGAGGCGCATCTACCCCCACTTTTGCTTTTTCTTTCCTTCATCTGTTTGCTGCTATTTTAATAAATGAAAAACTAATGAGAACGCTAAACCAGGACAAAACGGCTGCTGCAGGTCTGGTGATTCTGTTAACAACTGAGAAAAATAAATATTCAAAAACACAAAAGGAAAGCTACAATCAAATAGTTTTATAATCAACAAAGAAAGCAAAAGTTAAATAATGAAAAATACTGAGAATAAATCTCACAAACTAATAATTATATCCATGAAAAACTAATATAAATCATTTTAATGTAATATTTCTGACAAAAAATGAAAAATTCCTTAGTTTTTGTTCTTCTTTTAGTACCTTTTTCATAGTAGTTGGCCTGCTGTGCTACATCTCTTTTAGATATTTGTGCATTTGATTTGGTAAAGGTCACAGTACTGCCAGATTTGCATGTTGAATTCCCACTGTAATTGCCCAAAGCCCTACTTCACTTTCATTTCAGCTGTTAATTAAGTTACATTTCCATAATAAAAAGAAGTAAGTTGACTAATTACTATAGGGATCTGACACAAACAAGTAAACGCCTCTGTCTCTGATCTCCTAAAGGGTGATTTTCCAGCCATTATTGTCAGGAAAGCTGTAAAAGACAAAAGTTAAACTCATTGTTACAGAGATTTAAACTTAATGCTAACAAAGCATGCCAAATGTTTGGAAGAATGTTGATACTCGGTTAAATATGGTGGTGCTGGAAGCTAGAAGCAATATGGACTATTGGGAAGGTTAGCTGTTAATTTGTTTGCTACCAGTTTCAGACAGTATAAAAGCTTAACATAGCTACTGCTATTAAGACTTGAGTTGAGTCTTTCTACCATTGCCAGATTAGTTGCCAAAACTAAACCAGACTAAACTAAAATAACGGGTGTAATGAGAAGGATGGGGCCTGACTGTGAATCTGCACGCTCATTTTCTAATGACTACTGATTAACCAGTCATTAGCCAATGAGAGATAATCCTCTTTTTTGACACACTGTATGACTAAGACTTATTTTTTTACTCAGCATGATGTACCATGAGAGAATGCATGAATTCAGAAAGCAAGCATTCACAGAGAGCATGTCAGAAAGCTGTTTTTCTTCCTTCGTCTTACTTCCATACTTCTATTTATCAGAAGTCTTCTTGCAACCACAACCATCTCCATCTGGCAGCCTTCAGAAAAATTCTTTTTAGGCATTTCCACATTAGATTCATTTTACAACCAAGAGCAATGCCAGTGTTTTATTCTGTCTTGCTCCCAGTCAGCTCACCTACAAGTTAAAAAGCTAGCTAACTGGAATTCATGCTAAAGACATATACAGGGAGTGCAGAATTATTAGGCAAATGAGTATTTAGTCCACATCATCCTCTTTATGCATATTGTCTTACTCCAAGCTGTATAGGCTCGAAAGCCTACTACCAATTAAGCATATTAGGTGATGTGCATCTCTGTGATGAGAAGGGGTGTGGTCTAATGACATCAACACCCTATATCAGGTGTGCATAATTATTAGGCAACGTCCTTTCCTTTGGCAAAATGGGTCAAAAGAAGGACTTGACAGGCTCAGAAAAGTCAAAAATGGTGAGATATCTTGCAGAGGGATGCAGCAGTCTCAAAATTGCAAAGCTTCTGAAGCGTGATCATCGAACAATCAAGCGTTTCATTCAAAATAGTCAACAGGGTCGCAAGAAGCGTGTGGAAAAACCAAGGTGCAAAATAACTGCCCATGAACTGAGAAAAGTCAAGCGTGCAGCTGCCAAGATGCCACTTGCCACCAGTTTGGCCATATTTCAGAGCTGCAACATCACTGGAGTGCCCAAAAGCACAAGGTGTGCAATACTCAGAGACATGGCCAAGGTAAGAAAGGCTGAAAGACGACCACCACTGAACAAGACACACAAGCTGAAACGTCAAGACTGGGCCAAGAAATATCTCAAGACTGATTTTTCTAAGGTTTTATGGACTGATGAAATGAGAGTGAGTCTTGATGGGCCAGATGGATGGGCCCGTGGCTGGATTGGTAAAGGGCAGAGAGCTCCAGTCCGACTCAGACGCCAGCAAGGTGGAGGTGGAGTACTGGTTTGGGCTGGTATCATCAAAGATGAGTTGTGGGGCCTTTTCGGGTTGAGGATGGAGTCAAGCTCAACTCCCAGTCCTACTGCCAGTTTCTGGAAGACACCTTCTTCAAGCAGTGGTACAGGAAGAAGTCTGCATCCTTCAAGAAAAACACGATTTTCATGCAGGACAATGCTCCATCACACGCGTCCAAGTACTCCACAGCGTGGCTGGCAAGAAAGGGTATAAAAGAAGAAAAACTAATGACATGGCCTCCTTGTTCACCTGATCTGAACCCCATTGAGAACCTGTGGTCCATCATCAAATGTGAGATTTACAAGGAGGGAAAACAGTACACCTCTCTGAACAGTGTCTGGGAGGCTGTGGTTGCTGCTGCACGCAATGTTGATGGTGAACAGATCAAAACACTGACAGAATCCATGGATGGCAGGCTTTTGAGTTGTTTTTGTTTTGTTTTTGAATGTCAGAAATGTATATTTGTGAATGTGGAGATGTTATATTGGTTTCACTGGTAAAAATAAATAATTGAAATGGGTATATATTTGTTTTTTGTTAAGTTGCCTAATAATTATGCACAGTAATAGTCACCTGCACACACAGATATCCCCCTAAAATAGCTAAAACTAAAAACAAACTGAAAACTACTTCCAAAAACATTCAGCTTTGATATTAATGAGTTTTTTGGGTTCATTGAGAACATGGTTGTTGTTCAATAATACAATTATTCCTCAAAAATACAACTTGCCTAATAATTCTGCACTCCCTGTACACTCGAGGTTTCCTTGGGTTCAATACTGTGACACACTGTGACACGATCTCTTTCCGAACTCATCACGTGCGGAAGCCTGGTTATAGCCTCTTGGTATCATAGTTTAATGCACTGATTAAGTTCAAGCATCATTTTTCACTATACAAAATTAATTTAGTCACAGTGTGTATTTTCCCCTAAACCACAACCTTTTCCAGTTCTAAACAAGTAGCACTGATGCCTAAACCTAAAGAGTGCGTAAAAGCAAGACCAAAAAGGCAGTGAAGTGAAAAACCCAAACCTAGGAAACCGTGATCTTTTGCTTAACAGATTTGCAACTTACACCAACTGTCCTGCCTCCTTAGAAGAAAAAGCTGTAATGGAAGTTTTTTCTCAAACAGGACCAGTACTGGGTGTGTGTATGGTGTATGGTGTGTATGGTGCACCAGTATACTGGGTGTTTACTGGTGCCTCGAGGCACCAGTAGTGGTGACTACGTGCAGGATACAGAAACGATTGCATGAAAACCAACTACAAACTAGTTTAAAAATGAAACAAACTCTTCAGCTGGCTGTTGTTCTTTTAAAAAGCGACAACGCTGATAAAGAGGGGAACTAGCAAGGTTGCAGAGACGGTAAAAAGAAAATCGCGTACTCATTTGCATAAAGAAATAGAAGACTTAAAAAGAGCACAAACAGGCTAATTCAGCGATGAAATGAATTGAATGATCACTGCGGGAAAGGAAAGCTCTTAGCTGATGAATCCTAATGAAATCTGACTGATAGTAATTATGCTGATGTTGTTCTGTGGACCTTAACCTTTTAACTAAAAAACTGAGAAGTCTGCAAATCCCCCTTCCATTAACGCCAGAGGGAAGAGAGAAGGATGAAGCAGGGGTGCAGAGAGGATAAGAAGAAGCGCTAAGAGCAGAAGGCATAGAGGAGGGGAAGACAGGAAAGATATTTGCAGGAGGAAAGGAAGAACAAATGAAGAGAGAAAGGAGAACAGGGGATGGAGGACAGGTGAGAAGGTGAGGAAGATGGCGAGAAAAGGATAACTGGGAGAGAGGGAACATGGAAGAAGAAAACACAAGAGAATGGGGGAGGATAACATAGGTGGAAATGAAGTGCACTGGAGAGGAGATGAGCATTGGATGAGAAATAACAAATAGAAATAGAGTACAGAAAGATTAAGTGAAAAAAACTAAAAGAAAGGTGTGGAAAGAAGTGTAGCAAAAAAGAAAGCAGGCAAAAAAAAGGAAAAGAATGCAAATACGAGTGTGTAGTGAAGAAAAGTAAGAGGAAGGATAAGGAGGATAAAGGGAAAAGGGAGGAGGAGAGGGCAGGTCACACATATCAACACCTGGCATGTCTGTCCAGCCTCAGAAATGGAAATGAAAGAAACACATACTGGCCTCATTACATTCATGCCCATTGAGGGGCTTGGACTAATACTTGGAGTAGAGAGGTAAAGTCAAGTATCAAGGCCCCGTATAATGTCCTGAGATAGCACATCAGGCTAATACATGGAGCACTAACCTGCTTCGCTGTCGCAGTCTTCGCTTCCTGCTGCGAGCTCCTCCGTCCTCTCCTCCCCTTCTCCTCTGACTTCACCCACTGAGTATCCACCTCCCCTTGCCTCTCCCCCTCTCCCCTATCTGCTTCTCTCATCGCCAAGCAGTTAATTTTGGGATTAATACGCGTGGCGGTGGTGGCTGGCTCTTTTGAGGGATTTGTAGCGGAGCTGCAGACACTTATCTTGGTCATTACGGCGCCCATATTGGATTCAAGCGTTTTAGTATCTGCCAAACATTCGGCTGCGGAGGAGTCTATCGGGGCGACACGCGCCCGGGGATTAAGATAAGGAGGCCCCTCATTACGACTTCTCTCCTCCTGCGGCGTGCTGACACTCGCAGCGGCCGCGACTTCTCCTCCAGCAACATCACAGAGGAGGTACGGGTGCTCACCTCGTTTCTCTTCCTCTGTGCCGGAGGACACAGGAAGAGGAAGAAGAGAGGAAAGGTAGTCTTTTGGTTTGGAGCCAGGCCCCTGGAGGGAGGTGGCGTCGCTTGTTGAGGGTGGGGAGGTGGAACATGAGCTGTAACAAGGCTCCAGGAAAGTAGAGGAAGAGCTCTGTGTGTCCTCTGCTGGACTTGTTCTTTGGAAATATAGTTGATCCTGGTTTTTCGCCAGTACTGTCTGCTTAGAGAGAGACAGGTAACCCAGACTGTCATCTGCTGGAGAATTGGGCCCGTCGTCGGACGTAGACTGAAAATTGTTGTTTAAGCAAGACAGCGAAGGTACGCTGTCATTCATTTCATAGCCAAATGACAGGGGGGACTCAAAATTCTCCTTCAGAAAGAAGTGCCATGGTTTCTTGGTGAGAACCATGCTGTAGCAGAGAGGCGGGCCTAGATAAACCTCCTCTGTACAGGCTTCAAACAGAGTCACCTCTTCCCTGATGTCAGGGCTGGGGGGCAGAGACAGAGAGGGGTTAGTTTGCTCTTCATGGGTACCATCAGCAGCACAGTAAGTTTCACTGTCAGCAGACTTTAGATCAAGAGCGCAGACTTTGTTTTTGGTTCCGAGGCCGGGAGACGCTGAAATTTGCTGTCTGGTGCTTGTGAACAGCTCAGGGCTCGGGCTGTGGAGGCCTTGCGTTGGCGTGACGTATGACGGGATGCTGTAGGGTGCTGGGGTGGAGCTCTTGTCCTCTGTGCACTGACTGACCTCGCCGCAGTCACTGTCATGGGAAGAGAGAGACAGGTAGGAGTAGAAGTCTCCCTTCTTAAGGTGGAGGGGCCTGTGGGAGTGTTCGAGCACCTGAAGGGAGAGGAAGGAGAAGTTTTTGTGTTGCCTTTTGTTGTCTGCTCGTAAGGTTTGGAATTAAGGATAAAATGTGCTTCACTTATAGTAGAGCTCTGTCAGCTGACTGTATGAGCTCCTTTTGTTTAAATGATGCTGACTTGGTTTAAAATTTTATTTGATTGTGGGCAAAAATGATAACAAATAGAATCAACTGCTAAATATTCATTTAGATTCTGAACACGAAGGATAGAAATAAGAATAACCTTTAGCGCTTTTATCAATAGCATCTTATTTGTTTTGAAATGACTTTTTTGTAATGTTATTTTGTATTATTTCTAATTTAAGATACCTACCATAATTACTAAACCATCAAATCTTGATTTACATATTCATATTTTACACTCAGGCACTTTTTGCATGGGGGGAAGTAAAACTTTTCTGCCTGATTTCTTTTTTCCTTTCAGAAATAACATGAAGACTGAAAACTGATTAGCTTTTAGATTACTTCACTTGCAAAAGATACCAAAGAAATTAGTCATTAAATCTGAAAAGTTATGATCTGTGATGCGATTTATTGAATTAGTCCAATTCAGTGAACCAATCGACTGAGATAACTTTTGATACTTTTGGATTAATTTGTCCAACAAATATACAGAATATACAAAGTCAAACAGGACCTCGGATGCTCCAGCTCAGAAATAATTTGATTCGTTTAGTGTTAAAGTTTTCAGCCACACCAAATAATTTTTGAGTTCTGTTTGAAATCGTTTTTATTTTCATGTTGCAGTGCAATATGTGCATATGCCTATCATTAATACTCTACCTTGTCTCTGATCTGTGCTAATGATGCAGAACCTTGGTCTGGAATGGACCCATTGGTCTCAGTCTGGCTCGGTTCCTCAGTCTGGTTCTCTTTGCTTTTCAGGGCCAGTGAGGTCATGTCAATAATCTCCATCACAAAATCATGCACGTTCTCCTTCTTGCTTTCTTCTATACAAGGTGGATGGAGGGAAGAGGGGCAGGGAAGGTGCTTGCAGCAGGAGGAGTGAGAGTTGTGCCCTTTTTTGGGGAGCAAGGACGAATCTTTGTCTCTGACTTCCCTCCTCGTCTCCTCTGTCACAAAAGATGAGAATCTGAACTTTTCCTGAATGGTGATGGCCTTCCTTCTGCTGGCTACCGACCTGCTGTTGTGCAAAGCATCGTGGGATTTGCAGTCCTCCACTGGGGAGAGGGATGGAGGAGAAGGGAGGGAGGAGCTGTGGCAGGGCAACTCTCCCCGAAGCTGTCCCACCAAAGAGGAAGCACGTTTGGATGGGAAAGGGAGCAGCTCACAGGATGGGGACTCCTTTGTCTCGCTTGATTCTGTTATCACTACCAAGTTGCTAATATCTTGAACCAGCTCTCCTGTTTTGGCAAACACGTACGAATCCCTTAGAGACTCTCCGTTCTTGGTGAACATGCTGGACTCCTCTCGGAGGAGCTCATCATCTTCATCCCTCCCTTTTAGACAGCTCTGGTCCACATTTCCATTCTCCACATCATCCACAAACTGGCTAATGTAGCTTCTTGTCGCGTTCCTCCTATTCTCCTCCTCCTCCTCCTCCTCCTCCATTCCCCTCTTGCCTGTTTTTACTTTATTGTTGCCACCATCACTGTTGGCATCTAATAATTTTGAAGCTGAGTGGTTTAAAAAACACTCCTTAATCTGAGGGGACAGGTTGGCTCCACACTGAAGCTCATCATGGAGGCCTGTTTCTGTTTTAGAGAAAGAGGAAGTGGAGGCACGAGGAGATCGGATCCAATTTTGGAGCTCTCTTTTCATGTACTCAAGCCCCAGCACATAAGAGCCCTCCATTTCTTCTTCATCATCATCCTCAACATCCTCGTGACCTGAGGATGCGCCACTCAGCCGCTCTCCTTCTTCATCCTCTTCGTCCCGAACGCCGAGCTCCTCCTCTGTGAGGGTGAGCGTGGAGGAAGACAGGAGGTCGCTGTCATCCTCATCTTCATCCGTGCAGGCTGATGTGCAAGAGACGTTCACAACCATGCTCAAACTGGTTGCGTCGGCTTCATCCAGGCCTTGTGCTCCTCTGCTCCTACCGTGGCAGCGCTTCCTAGAAGAGTTTGCATTGGGTGCCACTGTGGGATCCAGCAAGAGGTGCCTCTGATTTCTGAGCATGACAAAATCTTCAGAGCCTAGCGATGAGTCCTCAGTGCTACTCAGCTCTGTTAGGGATGCTGTTGCTGAACTCTCGTTGATCAGCGATGGAGGTCCTTTCCACAAAGAGCATGAAATCCCAGATAGCGGGGCGTGTCGACCACCGAGAGAGGGGGAGGCAGGGAGGGGGCTCCTCTGCGGGGAGCTGCCCCGAAGCGTCATGTCAGAAACACTCCGGGTCATTTTTGCCCCAAGAGGACTCTGGATGTTCTCCAGACGTTTCAAGAGATCAAGGGTTCTTCGGCTCAGCTCTCCAGGGGACGGTTCCCCTTGCACAGTTTCAGTGTTGTTTTCTTTTCTTTGTTGGCCTCCATCATATCCACTTCTCTGCTCCTTCTCCAGCTCTCCGAGACTGGCAAGGCTACCTCCAGTTCCTTCATCAATACTGCGAAATGGGACTAGGCCAGTCTCCAGAGAGGCGCTACGATGCAGTGGGTCTTTGGAGGGGAATAACTCCACACCTGGAGCCAGAAGGGACTCTAGAGAGGAGCCCTGAGATAAAACTGGACTTGATGCCCGGCGGCTGAGGACAGGAGGAGTTTCCAAACCATGGTACTGTTGAGTGGTGAAGTCAGCGAGATCACTGTGGGACAAGAAAGACTTTGAGAAGTCAACAGCAAGTCCCCCCACCTCAAAATCAGAGTCAGAATCCGCAGGTGTCAGGATGCCACGTCCGTTAATTAGGATTTCAACAGCCTCTCCACCTCCCCTCCTGTGTCTCCTCTTCTTCTCCTCCTCTCTGTTTCTTTTGGTTTCGCTCCTCCTCGACCTCTTCTCCTGCTCACTTTCCTCCTCCTCTTCTTTACCCACACCTTTTTCCTCTCCTGGGATTTCAAAGTTGGCTATTGTTGTCTCTGTGTCTCCTGTGTCACTAACAATCCCGCTTTCGCACTCAGACCGACGACTGTTTGAGGACTGGCCGCTCCCTCTTCCACCCTCACTCTCTCCATCTCGGCATCTTCTTGACATCAAACCTCCCAGGAGATCTGGGAGGGATTCGATGGAAGAGAAGGAGGAATCCTTACTCAAGCTCTTCTGCAGCACTTGCTGTTTCCTTTTTCCTGACTTGGTTTTTTGCAATAAGGATGAAGTGTGAGGAAACTGAGGCTGTCTGTATAATTCAATATTGTGGAGGCTATATACTTGGTAGACATTATTGTTGTTAGGGGGTGAGGTTTGGGAGGTCATATTGTGCTGAACCTCCACTGATGATCCACCTCTAGTATTCGACATAATCTCAGTACACTCAGTAGCGGGGACAGGTGTTCTACTCGTGTCAGGGGGGTTTTCATTGGGCAGAACAGCTTCAGAAGGCAGATTTGGTTCTGTGGGGAGGTTTTGTGTAAGGTCAGGTTCTGGTATAGCTTGTGGCTCTGCTTCTGTGATTGTCATATCTGTTTCATCCCATTCCCATGAATCATCCTGCACTGGTGCTACTGGACCAGCTGACACTGGGCTGATTTGGTGAAGGTCCACCAAACCTGGTTCCAAAAAGTTCCCAGGAACCTGCAGACAAAATGAAAGGAAACACAAGACAACATTTGTAACTGGTCAGTGAGGTTTTAGAGAAATTCACTCAGATGCAGAAATCAAGAAGCTGTGTTATGTTTCTTAATAAAGTTCGCAATCAGACACAACATACAACATGATGGAGAAAGGAAAACAAACAAGTAACTTAGTCCAAAGACAACAACCAAAAAGCCAGGCAAATAAGGAAAATAAGAAACACGTGTACTCAATTAAACCCCCAAACAATGGAGGGGAAATATTTCAAATTATAGAATTTTATTCATGCCAAATATATCATTGCATCAGTGTTTTCACAGCTCAAATACAGGAAGGCAACAAATCCATTTTGAACTTCTGAAAACTCATCCTGCCCTTAACACTCAATTTCAGACAACTCTTTGCTCTGTGTGATGACACAGAGAAGGGTACCCCGAATACGGGCATCTCAAGCACACAGCTTTGGCTGTGAGCACAGCAGCCGCACTCACCTGCTGTTCAAAGCTTATTTACAAGGTGCAACCAATCAGAAGAAATGTGGCTTAAAAGGAAGGATTAACATGTGATGTTTTATACATTTACTCCCTTACATGGATAAAAATGTAATTTTAAAGGTAGAATCTCCTAGTTTCTGAAAATACGCATAGCTAAAATACCATAAGTGGTTCTCCAGTGACCTTGTTGGTGTTAAAAGGTTAAATAAATCTTAACACATAAAAATGAATAAAAGACTGTTTCATTAATCGTTTGATGCTGTGAACTCCATCTTCAGAATGTTGGGTTTTTTGCAATTACTGAGTCCTAAATCCATGAACTTGGCGCAAATGTCATTTAACCTGTGGAGCACTCGCCCCGATTACATGTTGTTTTAATAACACCTAGGAAATTTCAAAGAGAGCTTAAAGACATACAGTGTTGCTTTCCTTTAAGAAAAGGGGTTCTCAGTTATGATTCAAAGCACATAAATGTTTTAAGTTGTGCTATCAAACACGATGGGAATATAAGTCGTGTCATTTTGGATGTTGTATCTTGTTTTGGCACAAAACTCTTTAAAAGGACGCGTCGCTAATCCCGCGTCCCTCCTGAGAACGCCGTCTCGACTCAGGCCTCTGCTTGAAAGAGACACACTGACAGAACATGTTCTGTGATCATTTAAAAAAAAAAAAGAAGAGTGAAATCAGCCCACCCCAAAGCAATTGCTCATAAATCTCAACACAAATTATTCCACTCTGGAACAAAGCGATGAATTATTCAAAAACGACTTCTGAGAGAAAGAGCACCAGGCTGAAAACCCCAAAGTAAATACGTAATCAAAAGCCTTCAGAAAGCTCGGCTGTCTAAAAATATGCTTAGACACAGGAATTCTTCTCTTCCACAGACATAATTATACAAATTGCTCCGCGTCTCGTTAACAAGAGAGGGGGGTAATTCGTATTAGCCATTCATAGCCTATTAATCTAATAAACTAGTTGGCTCTGCGTGCGTGTGCGAGTGAGTGTGTGTGGATATGTCTCTGTATAATGAATTTCTATTAGATTTGTGTTTATTCCCCTTGTGCTGATAAGGGAGATGGGGGTAATGACTGAACTGGGTTTTGCCACTGTAGACGCATTCAAAAACACATTCAGCGCTGAGAGGAAAGGCTATCAATCAGCCTAATCCAATCAAATCGGGGATTTGATGACCCACGAAAACCTTGTACATAATTTATATCTGTAATTCATCTCATTTCTATAATTTTACAACAGTTTATAGCTGGATTGTGGGTATTTATATGACCACAGACAGAGGAGCGTGGGGACTATCGGTGTCCAGCACTCACAGTATCCTTAAAAACATATTTCTTAAAGCAGCAAATGACTGCAAAGTGTTGCTGGGAACCTGGCAGAGTGAGAGATTGCAAACCAAGCATCAATAACCAGTCAAACTTTGGTAGTTATTTACACAAATACTTGCACAACATGACAAGGTTGTCCTCTTTAATCGCTCCCATTTCTCATGACTTGTATTTTCAGCTCAGTTCAGATTTAGTTTCAACATTTAGTTTTTGGCTACTTGTCTGTTTTAATACTATATGTGTGCTGTTTCTCAGGAGCAAAATGTAAGTTCAGAAACTGTATTACAATAAAAACACTGTCCCATCTACAACAAAGCCAAGACACCAAATTGCCAGAGGCTAAAACTGAAGACATTTTCTGTACATTTCTATTTTATTTTTATTAATTTTGGAAGTAAAAAAAAAGTAAGTAAGTTCTGTTTGTTATTATTTATTCAAAAAGATTTTAATTTTATGCTACATATGTGTGTCAGACTGAATCTTTTCACAAATTTACCCAATCAAAATGTATTTATTTGCTCATCTTTCTTCTTATATTAGTATTTGTCAAGCTGTATTTGAATTATACACACAACAGCTAATTTTCACAGGAAATATTCTCCTCTTATATTCATCAAGGTCATTTTAGCTTTAAAAACGAAAAGGGTAAAGCAAATAAAAATAACACTGGATAATGTCCAAAATGAAATGACATGAAACATATTCAGAGGTGAAAACAATGACAGACTTGTAAACAAACCCAATGAAATGGATGCAAATACATCCAGGCAACACTAAGCTTAAGCCTAAACAAATCAATACACTACCACACCACAAAACTTTGAAGCTGTATAATCACATAAATTAAGATGTGCTTGTATTCAGTCTAAAGGCCAAATATGACAAACATCATACCGACCATTATTTTTTTCTACCTGTACGAATAAAAAATAAGACTTGAAATGATGACATCAATAAAATAAATAAAATAAAAACTAGTTACTACAAACTGGCCGGTTTTTCAGCATTCCTTCCTGTGATTATATTTACATGAACACGATCAAACTGTTTACTGATGTAATTGTTGCCAGTGTTCAATATGTGTGTGTGTTGTGTTTTTCGGGGTGAAAACAGCAAACTTTTTCCCATTAGCTCTAGTTTGACTGCTCCCATTTGTTAGCATAGCATCTGCTGGAAGGCCCAAGGAGAGTAGAGCTATCTAGGAGTGTCTGGGTGATTATTCATGTGCCTGCGCTCCTCCTGGAGCTGCTGCTGCTGCTGCTTGAATCTCTGCTGGCTCTCTGCTGTACCGGTTGTCAAAGCACTCAGGGAGCCCAGCGTCACCGGTCTGATTCAAAATGAATAGAAGCGCACAGATAAATCACCTCTCCATGCAGAGTGGAGGAGCTGACAGGCTGCTTTGAATGTAATTGCAAACAGTGAGTGAAAACCTCCATATGTTGCTCATAACTCTGCTCGAAAATATTTCATAATTGTGAGAAAACTGTGCGGAAATATAATTTCCATATATCACATTAGATGCACAGGTATACTTTGTGAAATCTCATCCCCAAAACACCCTGCAGCTTTAATTTAGACTCATTTACATTAAATCAGAGATAAAACAGCATCTTTCATGTGCTTTCTGAGCGGCAGTACACACACATCTACTCATGGAACATGCAGAGAAGAAAATATGACTCATACTTCAACAACAAAAACCCTGTTAGAACAAAATCACATGTTCTGAGGGAAGAGGCATAAAATACAGTCCAACCTCCAAAGAAAAATGACAACAGTGGTCATTTCTGAAGAGGGTTAAAGGTTACGAGGTGTTTATCGAGGCCAAGGATTCCAATGTCTTTGAGGTTCTTTACAAAGGGGAGGAAATCTTCCAAGAATGTCTCAAAATCCAAATGACATGGTTTTAACTAATCTTAGCAAAGTGGTTTTAGATGACACCAAATGGGTCAAACGTATCTTCATGCTAGCCAATTATGTCTGGCTAAAAAGCAGTGAGAAAAGCATTTTTTACTACAGACTGATCTGACGTGTTACAATCATATCAGACTTGTGTTGGTTATGTCTCTTGGCTTGTTTTGCCATCATGCGAGTAACCACATGTACAATGTCCAACCTTTTCCAAACAGTGGTGATGCCTTCACTTATGGTAAACTAAATGCTGGAGAAGCTCGATGGGAGAAGTTTGCCTTCTAACATGTGGCTGTTGTAGTATTATACGTAAGTGTTTTGCAGGTGACAGTTACATTAGTCTGTTTCATAGTCTTTTATACTGCCTCACAACAGCTGCTAGCAACTGTGAAAGCATGTTGTTTTTGCATTTCCGCTTGCTCGCAATGTGTTGCTTGCGCTCTCAACATTTCTGCCCGTGCGCGCTCAACTCTTTCTGTAAACCGTTATGTTTGTGCCACAAAACCAGCCAATCACAGACTTGGATGCAAAAAAATCTGATTGACTGTTCTGGTCTCCAATCAGCTCGAAATGACGAAATGCAATATCCCAGAATGCATTTCGTCCTAAGCTCAAACGAGGCAGTGGCAGAGGAACGCAGAGTGGCGGAGTTTGAAATATTACTCTTAATGGGTCACAAAAAGCGTGCCACTGCCTCGTTTGAGTTTTGGACGAAATGCATTCTGGGATATTGCATTTCGTCATTTCGAGCTGATTGGAGACCAGAACAGCCAATCAGATTTTTTTGCATCCAAGTCTGTGATTGGCTGGTTTTGTGGCACAAACATAACGCCATAGTAATCCACTCATCACCAAGCTTGATTGCCAAGAAATTCACCTTGTATTTTCATTTCACAGTCCTCAAAGAATGAACTCTAATTTCCCCAAGCTTTCCTCTAGCATCCACTAACACTCTGTTATACAACTTGTATTTTCTGTTGTGCTAAGACAGAGAAACACTGATGATTTTCATTTCTTCTGGTATGTTATAAAGGTTTTATCACTGATGCTACAGTTAAGTTAAAGAAGAATAAAAAGTAAGATGAGATTGTGCACTATACACCTAAAAAACAGCTAGAAAAAAGTATAATACAGAAATATGTGTGAAAAGATGATTAGTAAAACAGAAATAGTGACTTTTCTCAGGAAGTAACGACTCTTTTGATGTTTTCTTTGATAAATAACATGGTTGGTTGTAAAGCACTAACATCAATTAATAGCTTTAGTAATAAAAATACACCAATTTCAGTTTACTTCAGCTGTTAAAAGAAACTCTACCACCAAACACAAGTTTCTCTTTGTCATTTGTGTGTTGGTACAATAACTTGCACAAGCTGATCTCCTTTCTCAGTCATTACACTGTACTTAAAATCTGAGCCACGCATTCCTGCAGTCATTTGCAGGCAGGCGAGCGGACTCATTTACACAAACCCTCTCTCAAAAATCCACACAGGGATGCGTGCACACGGAAACCAGAAGCGGACAGTCATTTTATCATGGGGCAGAAGTGTTCATTTATAAACTATACCACCCACATATATGCTTCTCTGGTTCATTCTCGGGTTTCCTCCCCTTCCCTCTTTTTTGCTTCTCTCTTTCTCTTTATTCCTCTCTCATCTCCACTAGAAGTGAAATTACTCTCCAGCCAGCAGCGAGGTCAGAGTGTCTGGCCTCCGTTATTTGTCTTCTCCTCCTCTACAATATGTGTGTGTGTGTCCTTTGTGTGTGAATTTACAAAAGTGAGAGAGAGAGAGAGAGAGAGAGAAAGGCAGAGTGTGACCTCCAGCAGCACATGTAAAGCAGAATTAGACAGATTCTCCATATTTTCTTTGCAAGTGATACAAAGTAAGAGTGCGCTCAACTCTGACTCTTCAACACGATTAGAGTGTGGTCTTAATACAAACACAATACTGCGGCTCACTGATGAGTATGAAAGGGCAAAATAAATACAATTCAACTAGAAGCTTTTATCCATGCAACACGAGAAAAAGCATCGACAAATAACACATATTACAACATGTAACTGACAACAGTCAAAGGAAAATTCTATAAGAACAATGCATAAACTATCTATTAGATAAATTATAAGATCGTTAAAAGTGACAAGAAAAATATATGTTCTATAGATTGAAATAGACATGATGGTTCTGCAAGAGATTTTGTTTTGAATTCCACAGTATCCCCACAGATCAGAGTGCTGCACTGGGTACAGTTTAAACATGGGAAATTCCCACGTGGTAAGGTAAAGTCAGCTCCAATCAGATTTTTGGCATATTTACCATCAAAGGTCAGAATATCTTTGAAAGAGTG
Source organism: Aulonocara stuartgranti (assembly GCF_965226115.1). Taxonomy (NCBI): domain Eukaryota; kingdom Metazoa; phylum Chordata; class Actinopteri; order Cichliformes; family Cichlidae; genus Aulonocara; species Aulonocara stuartgranti. The sequence continues at coordinate 26,393,762 of NC_138955.1, read as the reverse complement.
ACCTTATTAAATGGTCACTGGTGTTTAAAGAGGCATATTTTTATTTCTGTAGAAAGAAAGTATCACATTTTTAGACTGATTTTATGGAATGGTATTTATTTATTTATTCTTTGTTTGTTTTTATACCACACTTAGTAAATGATGAATAAGAACATTTTAGGAAAGAGTTAAATGATTTGAAAAGTCCATCCATTTGATTGCGCTTATCCTTTTCAGGGTCGCTGGGGCCTATCCCGGCTGTCTTACAGCAAGAGGCAGGGTACACCCTGGACAGGTCAAAAGTGTGTCGCAGGTCTAAGACATAGATAACCATTTGCACCTAGTGTTTTAATTAACCTAACCCTATGGGCTCAAAATGTGGTCATAAATATTTTGTACGTGTGTGCGTAAAAAAGATTTGTATGTGTAAAAAAGATTTGTGTGTGCATCTAGTACAGGTAGCGCTGCTGCAAAAACCCACAGAGCCCAGCAGCCAGCGCAACAAATTCTGGATCCTTTGCTTTTAGTTAGCAGTTAGCATTAGCAGCACATCCTGCGTCCGATGTGAAAGGACTTTTATGCTGTGCACTGTGACTCACAGCAATGGTCCCGGGTCAGCCCTGACTTTGTGTTAAACTAATCCTAAAGTAATAATGGTATTTCTAACCACTGATATACCACAACTTTTTCCTTTCAACAGCTGCTGAAAGTTAGGGGACCTAGCTGCTATCGGATATTTATATAGCGATCCTCCAGCTTCAAACTGTATCACCCTTCAAGGACCTGCAGTTCAAAAAAGCGCCCCTCCGACAGCCAAACCCATCTGTTCTCTGATTGGATTGTTACATTTGTGATTGACATGACATTGACCAATCAGATGAAAGGAAGAAAAATAGGGTCAAAATCCGTACTTGTAACTTGCAGGGTTTTTTTTCCTAAGTCCACACACAAATCTTTTTTACACATACAAATCTTTTTTACAAGTACAAAATATTTATGACCACATATAACCCCACTAACTGCATGTCTTTGGACATTAGGAGGAAGCTGGAGTACCCACGAAAACACCGTGAAAGACCCTGGCCTGATGGTGGAATTGAACTCAGGACCTTCATGCTGTGAGGCAACAGTGCTAACCACTGTGCCGTTAAAACGGGAGCTCTAGTGCTATACCTTTATAGTATCCACATGGAAGTTTGTTTGTTTTTGTTCAGTTCAGTTTGATTAAATTTTGTTTATATATGTTTGTGCCAAATCACAACCTTACAATTATACAGAGAAAACCCCAACAACCACAGCGCTCCCTGTGAGCAAGCTTGGTGACAGTGAGAAGGAAAAACTCCCTGTTCTGCAGGAGGAAGAAACCTCCAGGCATACCTGGCTGGTTGTGAGGATTCAGTTGCTATGAAGGCAGAAAAACGTCCATAAAGAACCAAATGGTTGTTTTCTACAAGCTTTTTAATGTTTTTTAATTGGTCATTTTAACATGGAAGTCTAAAGAGTGCCCTTCCTGCTTGGCCCCAGAAGGTTTCACTTAGTTTGTGCTTAAATTCTAAACCAAAGGTGTGACACGGTGTGGTCTCTCTGTCCTCCTACACACTCCTGACCTCCTCTCCTTTTCCCCTCCCCTCCTTTACTTTCACCTTCCTTCTCTTCCTATTTTTTCTGAGCTGTTAGCACATGAATATCTGTCAGTTATTTTCCCCACTGTACGTTCCCTTCACATTGGCACGACACTTTGTGTTTCTGCTTGCAAGCACTAGTCTAACACAATAGTGCTTGAAGCTTAACAGCTTTTTATGCTTACGTAAGTGTGACTGTGCATGTGTCTCCCTGCCAAACCCTTCACCTTGTATCCAAATGCCCCCCTCCTTCTGCCTCTATATTCATCACTATTAGAGATCCATAACGCTTCCATTCTGCTGTAGCTCCCTGCCTTCAGCTGAAGAAAGCACTCAGCTTTTTGATCTGCCCAAGCAGCTCAGCTGTGGACGGCTCCCTCATGAATGAATTTTCGCTGAACACCAATGGCACAAGCTGCTTCCTCAGACAAGATGCCCATGTGCTGAGCTGTCATACTGCAGCGTTAAACCATCGCTGTGATAAGTGAGCACTTGAAACATGGAACCTGAAACGCATCATCAGCTACAGATTTCTTTTTGCCGATGTGCCGTCATGGTGCCAGACATGCGTGGTTTTCTAATATGCAAACTGTCAAAGTGTTAAAATCTCATTTGTTTCTTTTGTTTGTCGAGCAGGTGTCAGATGAAACATTGCTTCCATGACACTGATCACACTGGAAAACTAACAGATTAGCTTTTATCAACTGGAAGCTTCAGGAAGGCTTCGCTGATATAGAATGGACTTGGCACATAAAGGTTCAGCATAGGCAGACTTTTAAAATGCAGGATATCCACAGAGACTTTTGCCTCTCATAGTGGCTCGGCTTCAGGGTGGGGATAGTTTTGTTCAGTACAGACCATTGTTACATCCTGTAGACTACAGGGGATTTCAAAAAATAACTTAACATGTTAAAAAAAAGTCAACAAAGTCTTCGTTGCCTGTGCTCCACTTCTTTACTCCAGTTTCATGAAATTTGGTGGGGTAGTTTCTGGGATAACATATCTCCACCACCTATATTCCTAATGATTTAGTAATCCTCTGACCTTTCCTCTAGTCAGGTTCTGATGAGACTTAGCTTTTCTTGTTAAGACATTAATTAGTAAAAAACACAAAAATAATGCTATTTTCTGAGTAAAATTACAAGGCCTGAGAATAAACCCTCTGCAGACAACATGGGCATCTTTAGATCTTAAGAAACCTTTTACTAATGATATACTGACAACCCATAGAGAACATTATGTATAATCTGTTATATAAGTTTAATAATTCACAACAAGTTTTCCTGGGCATAAAATTTTTTTTAAAATTCTAAGATTTTGAAAACAACTTTAAGCTGAGTTAGTAGCCAGAAAAACTACCACGTTCATTAAACTTTGTCCCAAATCTTAAGTTTTGTTTGACTACAGTGAAAGACAAAACTAAATTTTCAAGCAAAATGATTTCTTACTCAGACTCGATTAGATTTTATTTACAAAGTTCCTAATCACATCAGCAGTTGCCTCAAGGTGTTTTACAATAATACAGAGAAAACCCCGACCTGTAAGCAAACACTTGGCGACAGTGGGACAGAAAAAGTACCTTTTAACCTTTTGCTTCCTAGAGCATCGGAGAGCAACTTGGGGTTAGTATCTTGTCCAAGATTATTTGACATGCAGACTGGAGGAGCCACGGATCGAACCACTAACCCCAAATTGCTCTCCGATGCATCCATCGGAGTATGAATGTGTGTGAATGTATGAATGTAGTTAGGAAGCACTCAAAGTTTAGAAGAAAGTGTTTGTGTGATTGGGTCAATGTCGCATTTTGTATAAAGCGCTTTGAGTACTCTGAGAGAGTAGAAAAGCGCTATATAGAATGAGTCCATTTACCATTTAGATGACCTGCTCTACCTCCTGAGCTACAACCACCCCAAAAATATAAGAGAAACTTCATTTGACTGCCTACTCGAAATACCCAGAAGTGGTAGGTGGGCATCAGGCACATGCGACAGTAACAGCTCACCATCAATGTGAGTTACTGTAACATAACTGAAATATGTGTCAATTCAAATAATCTTGTGTTTTGGTTATGCACATTTCAAATTATCTTAAGTAGAACGAGAGAAATAAAAGACTGAAGAAAGAAAATGAGAAAATTCTGAAAAATTGAGTTTTGTTGCAATTTAATAGCAGTGAGTTATCAGTATAGCAAAAAAAAAACATGGCTCGAATCGTGAGGGAAATCCACCAGTCAAAGAAGCAAAAACAGATGTTTGCCAGAATTGTCACAGAGTATGAAATTAAAAGAAAAAGGTTACGATAATCTATATTTTTTTCAAAACTAGCGCGGGATCTGTGAAAGCCATCAGAAATTGTGACTTATTTTTAAAAGTTGATCACAAACTCCAGTCCAGGCACTGAAATCCTCCTTAGTGCGTCTTTCATTTTACTTCTACACAGAGCCTTAGAGAAAATGTTGTTATCTAACCACAGCCAAACTGTTAGACACCTTAATAACATTCATTTTGTTCCACAGTTTTGCCTGGGGGGGTTGGAGTGTGCGTATGTTTGACACGGGAGGAGGAGGAGTGTGTGCGTGTGCATGTGTTTGTGTGTGTGTGCATGTGGGGGGGGGGGGGGGGTTACCTAAGGAAAAAATAAAAACAGCTTTGTTCAGGAGTTGATGCTTATTTCACAAAATATTATGACACTGTCTCGGGTTATAAAAATTATTCCATAACCAAAACACCGCGGCTTCAATCGCGGCACCATCTGTCTTTCACGGCACATTTTAGCATCAAATCAAACGCTGACATGCTCACTGAGTGTAACAGCGCGTCAGCTGACTGCCTGCAGTGTAGAATGAAGGATGTAAAGTGTAAATGTCAGAGCGCTCTAACCTGCTGCTCTCCCAGCTCTCTCTTCAGTCTGTTCTGCCACTGCAGCGCCTGCATCACGATCGCTTCCCACCTTCTCTCTAGGTTGATAGACAGCAGCTGCAGGGCCTCTCTGTGCTGCTCCGCATCAGGGCCCACCTCAGCCATGGGGCCCGACTGTTTTAGGGTGGGGATTAGATCGATTTATTGTAAGAATTGACAACAGAATTTATTCTTCTCAGGGTTTCAAAAGTCTAAAAATTATAAATATAAAATTTAACATTTCTAAAGTATATTTTGTGAGTTATATATAACTCGTGTCTTTTGCTGGTGAGGTGAATCCACAGTTCTTTTACATTGGCAGCCAACTTTCCATCATCTAAGTTGTGTTTTCCTTTACCCACCTGGCTCTGTTGTAGCAGCTTCTGGCACAGTTTCAGAACAGAGGAGACCCCACGCCGTCGGGCTTGAATGTCCGAACACAGGGGCTGGATGGCAACATGGAAGAGAAAGACGAGGAGAGTGAGGTCAGAAAAGCAGCTCATTTGCACAACAACAAGAAATGCTGAGCGTCAGCTCATTAGTTCAAACTTCTTGTAGAGGTTGGAAAATCATATTGTGGTTTGTTTCACGTTAGCTAAGCTCCCCATTTCCTTTAAAAAAATTTAAATTCCAACTTCAAACCTTAAATTGGTTTGGTTTTTGGATACAAAAAAGTCCCATACCAAAAATATTCAATTTTTTTCCTGCTACTTTTTTAGATTTCAAAAAGTCTGAGTTGCTCTGACAACCCCTAAAGATTCCTGCCAAAAGAAAAAGACAAATCATATGCGTCCTCTTTCATGCAACACTATGCTCTCTTAATTATTTATTTATTTAAATAAATATATTTAAATACATATATATTTATTTACATTTTTTTGTTAGTACTTCTTACTTTACTGTAATATGTTTATGGTTAAAAGTATGTCAAGAAGCACGTAAAGTACAATTTATGTGCTTCAACGAGGCTCGACTCAATGTACTGCTCAGGATAATTAGCTGTACTTTTCTGGTTTAAATGATCATAAACTGTTGGTTTCTTTTACAGACTTACTGTCATTGCCCCTAATCCCTCCATCTTTCTTGTACAATGTTACCAATGTCCCGAATTTTCATTAATACTAACACAGGGAGAAATTATGGACACGATTATGAAAACAACACCCTAAACATTAAATAAACCAGAATTATTCATTTCTCTAACAATAAAAGATCAAGAAAGAAGACCTACATTCGCTGCACTTCACTGTAGTTAAATTCTGGTCATTCATTACAGTTTATTAGCATAAAGTCAAATTCAGCACACAGATCCTTGATCAGCAGCAACAGTGCATAAAATAAATGACAACAGCCAATATTCCCCCTCTCTGCTTCCTCCCGGCTTCTGTCTAATAAATGCAAAAAAAGAGGAAAAAAAAGAAACAAGGATTGGCAGTGCCTATTATAAATCACTATATGCTGATGAGTTTCCACACTCAAAGGTCAGTGTGTGTGTGTGTTTGCATGTTTCAGTGTTTACTCGTGCAGGCTTGTGCATAAAGTTTGTGTAGCAGTGGGTGTATGTGCAAACATATGCATATATTTCTGTGTGTGAGACAGCGAATAGAGGGGACAGCCTTACTCCTCTGCGGCAGGGACCAAGCACGTCCAAGCCCCAAACTATTTATGCTAATCCTGCCTGCTCGCTGAAAAGCACTTCCTTTACATTTTCTTTACATTTTTCCAATAAATATTAAACACTATTACAATGAAATGGGATTCTCTCTCTCCCTCTAACTCTCTCTCGCTCTCTCTTTCTTGCGTGCGCACACATTCACACTTTGCCTCTTTCTCACACACACTCAACACTTCTTCTCCCGTCTTTCATCTCCTCTTTCCCGCTCTCTTCAGTTTAGCATATTTGTGGCTTGCCTGGTTGTCTAAACAGAAGATGGGGATGCAGAATACAGCAGACAGGATCAAGAGGACAAGCCAAGTGTGTGTTCGCGTGTGTGTCTGTGGGGTGGCAGATAAATTTATTCCAAACAGGAGGTGTGTATTACATTGAGGGAGGAGGCTCTAAACAATGAAACGACTGAGTGATACTCGTTCCGCGCCAAATAAGTGCAGCAGACAGCACGGAGGAAGCACAGGAAGACGTATTAAACTAGATTGGGGCTGGAACAACACTTTGAAAACCAAATATGCTGATTGAGAAATGTTTTCAAAATGAGCTTTTTAGCATGTGAGAAACTTCTCTATATCACTCGTTGGGCAGTGAAGACCAGTCCATCCGTTTGCTTCGGTGCTGATGCAAGATCTTTCTGCTCCACAGAAAACCAGCTGTGTGCTTCCTGATGGATTACGACAGGTGTACAACTTATTGCCATCCACAAACAAATTTAACAGGCTAACAGACCCATTTTTGAGCTGTCTACTCAACCGTGTCTTGCAAACTCATTTGCTTCAATACTTAATCAATACAGTCATGTACAAAGACTGTGTAATGATTCACTGTATATCCCAATGTAACTGTGCCCTAAGGTTTAGTAATAGACTTTAAATCTAGTTTCTTTTATTAGGCTTCTGATAAGTGTCTAGTGCACAGCAGAACCATGGATAAACCATTATAGTACAGACCAGGGGTTTTCAACTAGGGAAACAAATGTCTCGTGAGGGTACTGCTACAGAAGAATAGCGCTATGGGAAAAGTGTGAATTCATTATTAAATTTAAAAAATTGATATTAAATACAATTGACGGCTGACATATCAGGCCAAGAGTAAGACTCAGTAAAGACAAACATAACTGATTAAAAGTTGAAATACAGCTGCTAGCTAAAGTTCAGAACAGGAAATTGTAAATAGTTTTTGTAAAAGCACCATTTCAAATCACAGTGGGCCTTCTGCTTTGTCATCTCATATCTGACTAAAACTTTCCCATCCCAGATGAAAAACTAAATATGTAGAATACTTTTTAACATTAAATTCGACTATACTAGTTTGATTCAACTTTCATGCTGGGTTGAGCAAATATGTTAAGTTGTAACCCAAAACCAAAAATATTAGTGGACTGTCTAATCTGAATAGAAGCAAATTCTGGAGAATTATAATGAAAAGAAAATTATTTAGTTAAATCTATGCAAATATTTTGTTTTCGAGAACCACATTGTAACCATGCACATTGTCCTGGAGGTCTTAAACATGGAACAATGTAGCATTTTCATATATCATGCCCCCCATAAAGTTTGGGGAAACACTTTGTTCCCCCTCTGCTTCTTAATGTAAAATTCTAAATAAAAAAAATCAGACATGATTAAATTTCAAAAGACTTTAAAATTCATTTGCATGCATTTCAGTTGCACAATGTAGAAATTAGAACACTTTTTATACCTTGTCCCACCCTTCAGGGCACCACTTCAGCATTTCTTGAATTTTCAATGCCTTTTAGTATTATTTAAACTTAACCTGAATTATCAGTCTGGAAATAGTAGATAGAGTACATCTCGAAAATGGGAAACTGGTGGGTGTTTAGCAGAAAATGCTCCAAAAACGTGATAATCTGAGATTAAAAGACCCGTTTAACAATAGATAGCACAGTATAGATAAACTGTTAGCTAACAGTTGCTAAGTATAAAGAAATGAATAGCTGCTAAAGTGTGTATTAATTGAGATAACTAAAAATCTGTTTGAAAACATTTGGGGGACGTTGGTGTAGTTACCAACAGAGCACTGATGCCGTCTCCAACAGTGTTAGCTGCTTGGTTCTATAATACTTTAAGAATATTTGCCTTGTTAATTAAATGATGAAGAGCCTTGTAGGCAGGACTAATGTGAGTGCGATCTGCTTTTGTTAAACACAACAATATAATGATCCAAAAACTAAGAAAAAAAACCTAACTAAAATAAGCCCTTTCCTCCCAGTATGACATGAAATTAAGTAAATGTCTCAAGAAAAACATGACTTCATGTAGAGGAAAACTATATGTGGGTACCAGGAAAAATAGACACAACTTCACTGTTTGTCAGTGCAAGTGCAACAAACTTCTCTTTGAGAGAATTTATGGTAAAGGTTATGTGTTTTCACAAAGGGAGTTTACTCTTTTTGTCTATATTAAAAACACCTTTAAAAACACATTAACATGGATATGAGCGGTATACCAACAGTTGCATTACTTGTGAAAGTCACAAGTGTTATGCTCGCAGATTGGTAAGCTTTACAGAGCAAAACTCTGTTCTTTGTGAATTCATTTCCATACAGAAAGGAAAAAAAGAGAGATTCCTAAGTTTCTATTGTTTCTGCACTGCTGGTTTTTATGCACTGATCCCCCCCTCTCTCACTCTCTTTTTCTCTGGACCGGTCTAGCCTGGCTGGGTCCGTATTGACTCAGAGGGCTCTACAGACACAGTTGGACAAATATTTGCTAAAAAGCTTTTCTTCAAAAATACATGGGAAGCCATAGAGTGGCTGCGGAGAAAGGGATGGAGAATGTAGAGGGGAGGTTGAGATGGACAGAAAAGCCAAAAGCAAGTGTGAGATAGGTCGACAAAGAGGTGAAGGTAAAAACGAGGGAAATGTGCAAAAGCGTGAAGACTGAGAGAAAAGACTAGTGAGACTAGTGAGGGAATAGAAAAGACAAAACAAAGGTAATTGTAAACAAAGGCAGGAAATTTGCTCTTTTGGGAAATGATGACTCTATGGTGATACCCCTCAGCCTTTTAGTAAACATGCCTATGGTATCAATTTCAAAAACTTTGCCTTTTTCTCAAGTTATCACATTCACAAGATTTTCAGAAAACTTACGCTGACCTTGAGGTCGAGGTCACTGAGATTCGAGCTCGTCTACGATTTTTGGTAGAAGCACCTGTGGTATCAATTTAAAAATCCTACATCGCCACCTTAAGTTTTCGCATTCACATGATTTTAAGAAAACCTGATCATGGACCTATGACCTTTAGGTCAAGGTCAGTGAGATTTGAACTCATCCAAGATTTTTAGCAGATGAACCTACGGCACTAATTTGAAAATCCTACGCGACTTCCTTCTTCAGTGATTGCAGTCACAAGACTTTCAGAAAACTTGACCTCTGACCTCAGTCTTGTGGTTGAAGTCATTGAGATTATAGTAGATACGCCTATGATATCAAGTTAAAGCTCCTACATTGCTTCGGTCTCCTGTTGTGCCATTTGCAAAAAACTTTGTGATTCTGTTGATCTGCTTTTCCATAACTGTCACAAGTTAGACCAGGAAATCAGTGTTGAGTGTGTCCAGTTGTTGCCCCTTTTTTTGCCTCTTTTTTTTTTTATGGGACTTTTAATGACGATTTGTGGCCAAGTGTGAAGCTGCTAGGATGTGAGTCAGCACCACTAATTGTTCACATGCTGGCCTCAGAAAGGTAAACTAGTTTACCTAAACTGGTGATAAAGCTTTAAAATTTCAAAACACACTATATTATATTCAAAACATACGCCTTTTAATCAGTTTAAGTTGAAGGACATAGATCAAGGGTGTCAAATATAAGGCCCTGGGGGCAGAATTGGCCCGGCAATTCTGTAAAATGTAAAATTGCCCAAAGAAATCTCTTCCAGTTGAGTTATTTGTCCTATACAAGAATATATACTGGAGTTTGTTTAACATACACCAAACATGTCCGGTGTGAAAGCATTTTAAGTATCAGGAAATCTTACTTGTGGGTGAGCATAAGATGAAGTGTGTCAACACCAGTGCTGGCACTGTATGAGACTGTTATGGTTCAAATGGAGCAAAAGAGACACTCTTGATTTAATGAGTACTTCACCAACACAAGACCTAATTAGAAATGAGAAAACAGATTTAAAAAATAAGTGGATAAAATTAGCATCCTTGGCGAGGCTTCTGGCTCGTCCAGGCTGCCAAAGAGAAGAATTCATGAGGTTTCAGAGGAACCTCTAAGTCCTTCGTGTTGAACAGGTTGTGGTCCTTCAGCATCTGATCGGGAATTGTCCATTTCACAGCCATCTCGAGCGTCAGACCAAGAAAAGCTGTTAATGGCTTGTGTAGATCTCTCCAGATTGTCATATTCAAAGCTGACCAGCAGAAGAGACACTCAAAAGACAAATGATTTCACTATCTCCTCATTTGCTTTCTCTCTGTCTCTCTCTCCCTCCCTTCATGTATCTCTGTCACTCAACACTTTCTTTCAGGAAGAGTGACCGGCTCACGATAAACAAAAGGAAAAGGATCTGCTCTCCTCTTTCTATAATTCCCCCTTCACCCTCTTCCTCTCTCACTCCTTGGCTTTCTCAAGCTTGATCTCTCACTCTCCCCTACTCCATCCTGCTCTATCTCTCTCATTCTTTAAATCTCCTTCTCCTAAAAACAAAATCCTCTTAACTCTCCGCCACCTCCTCATCTCCACAATCTAATTACCAAGACCTGCCGTGAGGAGAGGGATGCAGGGAGGTGTGAGAGAGGGAGAAAAAGCAAAAGACAGAGAGAGGAGAGTGGAGGTTGTTACTGTGGTTGCTATGTCAGTGTTTCACGAGTGGAAAGCACTTTGAAACAGAGGTGAGACAGAGACATAAGAATAGAAGTGGGTAAGATGTGTCATTTTCTGAATATAGAGTCTTTAAAAAGCCATCATTCTTGGATTAAAATAAACAGGATTCATTAGTGTTGAGGCTTTTCCACCAAATCCTTTTCTGCGATTTCACAAATGAAGGTTACACCAAAAAATCTCTTCAAAACAATAAGCAACAGAACTGAACCTATATAAAACAATACATACACTGTCTATCGGAAAACCTGTTTTGAATACTAGACAGTAAATCTAATGACATATTTAACAGTGTCTTTCAATACCCGAGCGTTTTTTGTATTTTGCTGTTTGCCATAAAATTACTACAGCCTGACAAATACGGAGGGACGGATGAGATCAACTGTGATGTGAACACCGAGAAACATTAATAAACTCGAACTTGTGGACTTCTCAAACTTACTGGATTATTTCTCATCAGCACCCGAAGAAACAAGTGTTCAAACTGTTGGTCATGCAATCTATCCATCCACCCATTCTCTACCGCTTATCTTTGGGGGCTGGAGTCTATCCCAGCTGTCTTAGGGTGAGAGGCAGGGTACACCCTGGACAGGTCGCCAGTCTGTCGCAGGGCTAACACATAGACACAGACAACCAGTCGCACTCACATTCACACCTATGGGCAATTTAGAGTTTCCTATTAACCTATTCCTAGTAACTGCATGTCTTTGGACCGTGGGAGCAAGCCGGACGACCCGGAGACTCTCAAGACCTTCTTGCTGTGAGGCAACAGTGCTAACCACTGTGCTGACCCGATCTAATTCAAAGTAAATGTTGTGTAAAACACCAAACGTGAAGATCACCAGTTAAAAAAAAACAAAGGAAAGAAAACAAAGTCAGATAGCCACAGCGAGGGTAACCAGAAATAGAAAGAACAAAAAGAAAATGTAATAAAAAAAGAAAGACAACTACATAAAGGCATAATGAACAAGAAAAACAAATGAGAGACAACGGGGAGAGCAGACAAGGGCAAACTGTAAAGGATTCTGAGACAGAAATGAAGAGAGCTATGCACAGAGAGAGGGAAGGAGAATTTTGGCTGCTTGCGTGGTGACCCAGCGGATATTTCAATCAATTACCATTAATTAGAAATCTCTGATTAATTCTATTTGTTGATTAAGTCAATTAAAACCACAAGCACTCGTTATCGCACAACGAGCCTAATGAATTCCTGTCGACAATTTGTTCCCACACACATATTCCCTCTACTGCTGCTAATACCGCCTAAAGCTACCCAAACTTTGTTGTTTGCATACTCTTTCCCATCTTTCTCCTCTTTTCTCTTCAACTCTCTCTCCTCATCTGACATTTGTCTTCTTCTTTCTCCTCCCTCTTTCTCATCCTCTTCTTTGTCTCTCTTCATCTTTGTTACAGTTTCATTTCGTCTATATGTCTAATTGAATTCATACAAAGACTAACGTTACAGAGCAAGCACACTCGGCTCCGTCGGTTCGTTGAAGAGCACCTTGACAGACGTCATTATGCAGAAAGCCTGTCCTTCAGGGTTTGGAGGCTGAAACAAGGATAGGAAACATCTATCCTGGTGTGTTGGTCGGGAGTGGAGAATCAGTGTACATGGTTGCAGAACAAATCCACAACCTTGCTAGATTTTTTTTTTTTACGAGAAGTTAGATTATTGTTCTGGAGTTTTGGTTAATACCAGTGGACGGAATAAACATCAAGAAGTAGGGTTAAAACATCTTGGATCATGTATTGGTTTAGAGTGGGCAGTGTTTCGGTTTTGTTGGATCAGCTCCATCATCTCTTACCTCCCGAAGTACAAGATGTCAAAATTGTCACAAAATGTTAAAAATGGCCAAAGTTAAGAATTATTTTTTAAGACAACATTTGACATTTTATTTGATTGTGCAATGGTTGTAATCAGAAAGGGACAAAACATCTCAGGTACACTGATCAATATCAGCAGACAATATTTAAATATAAAAACTTGTTCCCAGTGCCGTACAACATCACTTCTAATGTCATTAACGTTAACTCAAACTAAACTAAAAAGTAGATCTGAAAAACATTTTAGTTAACAAAAAGCAGGGAACGTTGTTGCTGTGAGGCGACCACAGTCACCGTAGTTTTGTATTTTCTAATTAGTTCATTTTGACATTTTGTTTTTAATTCAGTTTAGTTTCTGTTAATTTACAGGGTGACTTTTCTTTTTTCAAAATGTTTAATTAAGTTTACCTTGTATTACCTTCAGTGCTAGTTTGTACTTTTTTACTTTCATGTATTGATTGATTGATAATACTTTATGTACCCTGAGGGAAATTGTTTCTAATCTGGTTTTCCTAATCTTGAACCATTTCAAGATTAGGAAAACCAGTATAGGCATTACAATAAATAATGGTCAGTTTTAATTTTTTGTTTTAGATAATTCAAACCTAGTTTGGGTTTTTAATTTAGTTGTAGGCCTTAATAACCTTGATCTGAATAAATAGTCTCAGTAGTCTCAATAGTATCTCAGTTTATTACTGTCAATGACAGCAATGTTTGAGACATTTTGAGTTTTACTTTTATTATTCTAGATGTTTACATAAGAACTAAACATGTCTGACTCTATAATACACAAAAGACTTCAGTATAAATTTGTCACACCTGAGACAATTTGTTGGGTGTGTAGCTAACAGCCGAGCTGTACTGAAACCATGAAAAGAGACAGCTGCCTAGATTACGTTCATCTACTTCCATATGAATAGAATGAGGATTATTTGCCAAGATTAGATTACTGGATAGATTACTGATGCTCACTGTGTATTGACCGCAATGAACGTAGTAATAACTACAGATGCTGCCACTTAAAATGGGCGGCTCATCAGTGACGGGATCGTGACGGCTTCCCGAATGAATTCTGATCGATTGCCGGCTGATGGGTGGCCGTAATGATATCCCCCGCCGAAGACTAGGATGATGTAATGATGATTAGTAACACCGCTAAGTGTCATTGAGTTAAACCAGTAGTAATGTCTTGTGTATCCACCAGGGGGAGCAGTGTGGAGGCAAATTTATTTATTTACAAGTTTGCCTCAATATATAATTATACTTTTAAAATTTGTTCAGTGATTCTATAATTATGACAGAATCAGCATGTATATAATATATTGGTATCGATACATGTTTGCAGCAAATACAATCCAGGTTGTGCACATCAAACAAGCCAGCCAGTGATAATTATTGCTGACTTGTGTATCTGAACATAAAATCTTAAAATGATTCATTCACTGCACTGCTAATGTTGTCATATAAAATCGGAAATTTGAACTCGCTTTGATTGAACTACAATATGTGCGTGTGCGTGTATTCATATCTCTGTGGGGACAAAAAAATTGGAAGTTTATTATACTTGTGGGGACCAAAATCCTGGTCCCACAAGTTTCAAGGCATTTTTGAGACTCAAAATGTGGTTTTAGTGACAGTTTATGGTTAGGGTTAGGGAAAGCATTATGTCAATTAGATGTCCCCAGAAGATACCCGACGTATGTGTGTATGTGTGTGTTTATTCGTGCCAGAAATATTTGATGCTTTGTTCTAAATATTTCTGATGATTAATAAGGTCAGTGAAAAGCTGCTGTAGAAGTGGACCATGAAGCTCTCGCGCAGTACTAAAACTTTTGGTAACTCTCAGCATTTACGCTTTCAAATAAATTAACAGTCATAGCGGCAACGATCAGAGTCATGCCTGCTTACTCAAGTTGTCTGCCGCTAATCTTTGTCTATCACCTTTAACATTTATTTTAATACTGTGGTTGGAAATTTTTGCACTGTGAAAAGGACACTTGAAATCCAACTGGCACATGTCCCACAAATAAGTGTCCAACCTGCAGTATTTATTTGTATATTCATTTAGTTATAGGTGAAAAAAACTCCATGTACAAACAGGTAGCAGGGAATTAACAGTTATTAGTGTTCAGCCTGGTCTTTATGAGCACTTATACTCTCTCACTCAAACTGTCACAAAAATATAATTTGTTTTCAACGATGTGGTCGGGAGAATATTAACAGCTGATACCGATTTCGTACATTTTCTATATCGTTTCTTGGGATTGTGCAATCAAAGCTTTGTCATCATCATATGACCCCTAGAGCTGAAGTAACCAAAGGGATGATATGATGTAACTGTGAGAGCAAGTACGCTACTCCTTGAAACAAATTGAAGGTTTCAACAGAAAACACAAAAACTGAATATCAAATAGGAAAAACTTACATTTATAGAATTCACATAGTATTGTATAGTACATGGAAAAAGCTTTCCCCTCTAAGGTTTGAGGAAATGTTTCACAAAGCAGCCAAAGAACAACTTTGAAGCACCTTCTAGGTGAAAGTCTGACCTCTCTTATGCAAAATATAAAGAAATTATGGGTTTTGTGAATTATATCAACTTATTATATTAGATTTAAAATGATGTTTGCTGGAAATCGATTTGGTGATTTGCAGTGTAAAATGTCTGAATGATCAAACTGAGTGTAAAGCTTTATCCATTTATTTTTTTACATTTTCAAAATGTAAGTTTTTATGTTTTAATGGGTGAATAGGTTCACAACGAAAGCTATCAAAAGAACAGCTGTTTCAGCTTTATTTATATAGCGCTAAACTAAAATGTGCTATGTACTCAGTGCGCTTTATATTATAAGGCACTGCCCTGACAAGAATACTGTCCAAAACTATAACTATCCAAGTAAGAGGTTTTTTTTTTAAAGAAAACAAACACCATCTCCTGGTTACACTCTTCAATTGGGTGAACAGGGTGTATTTATGGGGAAAAGTCGATACGCCCCAAGAGAAGAAAGGGGGACTCCCAGTGACTGACATTCAGCTGACATCTGATTGTCAGTTAACAGTCAGCCGGCAGTCCTCTGGCTGAAAGTGGCAATTCTGAGTGGCTGTATTTGTATCAGGTAACACAGCTGACTATTAAAACCAGGTTAGACATTATTGTCCTTCACATCATTTCTGTATGGAGAAACAACTGTATCTGGTTATTGGGAGGGCTTTTAACCTGAATTAAAGGTTTTTATGTTTCCAACTACTCCTCAGTGAACTCTGTGATTGTCTTTCCTTTAAAACACACGTGAAGTTGCTTAACTAATATGCACTATATCACCTTATAAGATTTCTCCAAATGGGTCACACCACATTATGGAATGAGACTCGATGTAATACTTCCAGTGACTCAGAATCCATCTGTTTCAGGCTCACTGTTTTTTAACAGCACATATAGGGCTCTGAAAGACAGCAGGATTCATTAAGGGCTTTTAGAGCAATTCACTGAAAATGGAAGCAGACAATAAAGTAAAACGTACCTCTCCCACTCACTTTACCGCTGTGTTTGTCAAATTTACAGCAAAATCTGGAAACCCATGTGCATTAAAATATTAAATTAATACTCACTGACAATGTGAGAGCTATCTGACCTTTGATCTCTGTCCTTATCATGAGAGATGTCAGAGTAAAAACCCAAACTTTGGCGTCAAGTTGTATGATTTCATATTGCTCCTATCCAAAAAGAGTGATAGATTTGCAGAGATTACTGCTTACAGTTCATCAGTGTCCATCACTGTTTATGATCATCATAACCACTACAATGAATAGAAAACATATTAAAAATAACAGTTTAACAAGAGTTCAACTGTATGGCTGGTAATGTTTCCCCTGAAAGTGCAAATCTATTTGCCTGTGTGTGTGTGTTTGTCAGGATGTTGGACCCCATCACAGCAGGATCAGTCTCATCAGATCTTAACGAGTTAAAATGTGATCCTGAAGATGCCAGCCAAGGTTGGAAGTGCTCAAGCAGCGGGGCTATGGGGCTAAAAAAGTGAAAGCATTGCACAGTTGATATGAACTGCATCTCCTCTAATGCTTTCTTCAAATGCTTAAAATGCTCATATTTAGCCATTAAAATAACATCTTTACAGCCTGATATAAACTAGCACTGTAGCTAATTCATCCATACATAACAACTCCATGGGGGAATTTTTTTCCATCAATTCAATCTAATTTGATCCTGTTAAAACACAAAATTAAAACATCTAAATCAACTGGAATTCTCTACAGCGTTTTCCTGGTGACTTTTGAAGCAATTTTAATGGAATTATCTGACAAACAATATGACGAGCTGGGAGCTACACCTCATCCAGATGACAGAACTTCTAGTATTTTCTGTATTTTTTCTCAGCATTTTTTAGCAGATATCTGTATCTGTGCATTGTACCTGTATAGTTTATGGAGCTTTTAGATTAGATTTAGATTTACTTATTGTTCTTTCAGAAATTCCATTTGTGCCGATGGCGATGGTCTGACAAATATATCCACAATAAAGATATCTCAATTACACAAGAAGAAAGTGCCACAGTGCCAAAAGTCAAAACTATGTGCGCGTGACACCCCTATCATACCACATCATATCATTTACAGCTGGATTTGTTCAGCAGAGTTATACCACAAGATAAAGAAGACCTCTGGGCACAAGATGGGCTGTTCCCTCCAACCCAAGGAAGGTCAGAGGTATTCACCATGAAGAAGGTGTACTATATCACTGAAGATATCTCACCCTTTTTCCACCACTTGTGACTCTCAAAGTTGGGTCATACTGCATTATTGCTGACCTGCAATCTTACCATCCATGTTAACAATCCTACTGAGTTTGCTCTTACTGATTACTGAAAGTGAAAAACACCAGGCAATAAAACAAAAAGTTGGGATACTTTCTGCAAATGAACATTAAATAAAACACTGTATACTGTCCGCTTATCCACATCAAACTGTCTCGGCTTCTGCATTAAGTATTACCATTACATAAATGACAGTGGTGTTTGAGTCCAAGTCAGGTTTTCATCAATTGTATCTAAAACTGTATCTAAATATTTATATGGATTTACAACTTGAATACAGTCACCACCCAACACTACCAATGCTACATCAAAATATGTTTCTTTGGTTACCTTGGTGTTTAATTTAAGAAAACTAGCATCACACCAAGTAATAAACTCATCCAGATATTCAGGATACTTTGTCTTATCTTCTGTGTTCAAACCAACAATCTCTGAAAGGACAATTTAACAAAGACATCATTAAAGTCACCAGATGAATTAGTCCCACAGTAATTAGTACACAGAGTAAACAAAGCTGGAGATATGACACTCACCTGTGGTAATAGTGGACGACACTACCACAGTGCGTTAGCGCTGTAATCAGCCAGTCACAAACAACTCAACCCATTAGATGTTTGTGTGTTCTAACCTAGCTAGCACTGGTTTTCCACCTTCTCTCCCAACATTCATGGTCATTCAGGGCTTTGAAGAACCCCAACATGGAAGCAGCCAAAAGACTAGCATTGAGGCTGTGAAATGAACAAGTCACATTCATAGGCTGACAAATGTTTGTCTGCCTGTGGACAGATTTCATCCATCGCAAGAAAGTCTCTAGTTTAAAACCTGTAATTGGTAATTGGGTTAGATTGGTCTGCTAGACAGAATATCGGATTATAAATGAAGCCTTTATTTTAATTGGCTGGATCACAAATACAGACTTTAAATAACCAGTAATTGTTTGGCAGTATTCATGCTCACATGCTGAAATCAACATTATGTTGTTATTCTGAGTGCAGGCAGTCTTCTCTATCTGTACATAAAGATATGTTGCAAGCTAAAAACATGGTGATAAAAATGATATGCAGTCTAATTCTGAAAGTCCCAATATGTGGCAAGCCTACCTACAACATGCAGTAACCCTGACATGAGGCTGGAGATAAAATACTGAGTGAGTGTTTGATTAAAGGAAAGTTTTAAAAAACACCTCTGTGACAGAAAGCTCTGGAGCCTTCACGTGAAAGTCAAAATGGATTACTGCTGACATCATCAGGTCTTATTATTGTAAGTTATTATCTGAAGTCCCTTTGCCCGCTCGACATGCGGCGACATTTTAGGGATGAAAGCTTTACTCTTAAAATATTCAGCAGCAGTAAACAAATGGAGGATATATGAAGTCTTTGTGAGTGAAAGCATTTACTGTTCTCACTAATGCAGCAGGGAGAACGCACCGCGGCCAGTTAAAACGTTTCTATCAATAAAATCCAATCTGCTTCTGTCTCTCTGTATTTCCCTGTATATTCATCTATCCAACTTTCTCTCTTTTCACTTTTTCTTCCTTTCTTCCTGCATCTCTCTTTAGATGCTGTTCTGTCGCTCTGTGCTAGTGTTGCCAACACTTTCCATTTTCCTCCACCTGACCACTGAGGTGTTCCAGTGTTCTCTTTTCTTCCTCATCCTAACCTTTTGTCTTTCCCACCTTTGCCTTTCACCCTGTCTTGTCTGCATGCACTTTTATATGTTGCTGTTATAGCAGATTTAAATTGGTTTGCCTCGTGTCTCTGTCTCTTTCTCGATCACCTTACTTGTGTCTCTGGAGCCCTTTCAGCTTTTTGTCACGGATTAGTGAAATAAATGTTGCGGGATGGAGTCAGTCAAACATCTGAATACTGGAAGGCATGTTAGGCTCTCTCGCTCGCTTGCTTTCCTCACTTTTCCGGTGTCTCTCTACATCCTTTTGTCTTCAGAGCTTTCTTCTGCTTCTGTCTCTATGCTGGTTTTTGATTCTCCCTCTGTCTCGATTCCTTTAGCTGATGAAAGAGGCGAGTGTTTTCTTCTCCTCCTGAGCAGATGAAGATGAAAGTCTGATCTGTTTGTTGACGCCGTTACCGTGGTAACGTCTCACCTGTTTGCTCGCCTTCAACCCCTAACGAGCAACTCTTAACGAGAAAACACCTCTTCAAAACATCAACAAGCGCGCGAATCAAACACACACGTACCGAACCGAGGCATAAACACAAACAGAACTACAACTAAGAAACACACAGAGACGGGCATAATCAAAAGACACACAAACACACAGCAGCTTGTGTTCTTGGCAGGGAGTCGGTGGATCTTTAATCCTCATCATGCAGCAGGTATCGATATCAGAGCCTCGCTGTCACCTTCTATTAGCTGCCTGAGAGACACTGAGGGAGGGGAGGTGGGCTATGCATGTTATGGAGAGAGGTGTTCACAAAAATATACAACGAAAGGATGGATATATTCAAGTGATTCAGTGAGTAATTAATTCAGGCTTTAAAACCTCCCGATTTGAGACATCTAATCGAGCAAAGAAGCAAATGTTTAAGGGGCAAAAATGGCATCTGGGTGAGACAATTTATAACAGAAAACTTTGCGAGATCTTTCAAGAATGCTCATTCACGTGATCATTGGTCCTCTGTTTGAGAACAAAATCTCTGCCTGCCTTTGCAGCATTTCTCAGCATCGTAGCCAGCAAGAGTAACTTTTAATGTGAAGCAATGTCTCAACACTATCTATCAGCAACACTATCTCTAACCCAAGGCAATCCGAATATATATTTTTTTGTAATTAAATAATTCACCCAAGTCGTTGCAAACACAAAATAATCATTCTAAATAAGAAACAGCAAAAAAGCTGAAATGCAGTAAAGATGTAGGTACTAAAGCATTTCTAGCAGCAATGTGCAGACATTTTAGCTTGTTAAGACAATTCAGTGCTGTCAGGCATCTAAATGCCTCCAAACTTGACAAAAAGCTGAAACAGAACTAGCCACAGAAGTCGCATAACAGATGGTACGAGCCCGACAGAGGCCTAACCTCAACATCATGGAATCAGCCTGGGATTCAGAAGACAGCCTAAATCCACAGAACTCCAGAAAGTTCTTTTCGAACTGTATACTTGTTGAAAGAGTTACTGATCATATGCCTGTAAAACCTGTAAAGTGGGAATTTTGTAAGAGATACAGGGGGGAAAAAACTGAAGTTCACACTGTGTGCAAAAATGCTCAAATTCAGCAGTGTGAGGTTTTCAGATGGAGTTGGAATCTTCACCCTGGCTGCCATGTATAGGTTTACTGCCAGTTTTTTGCTCTGGCAATGAGACTACTTGCGACTGCCACAAAATATCAGGACTTGATAAACCCAAACTGGGTACCCGGGGCAAAACTGAACTGTGTTCTGCTCCAGAGATCCGTGACGGTCTGGAGTCCTGGGTAAGATGCCAGATTTGCCAAGTTTGTAATCCAGTCTTGTATGGCGTTGTCATTTAATTATTTCTATATAATTGTTTAAATACACGTGAGGTGGTTGGAATACATGTGAGGAGCATGGTGTTTAAAATAACAATGATATGTTGAATAAGGGGAGTTTTATGTAAAGAGGGTTTACAGCTCTTCAGTTGGCTCTGTCTCTTTGTCTAAACAAGGCCCCGTCCAAGCCACAGCAGATCATGTCACAGTGTTTGGAGGTGCATTAAGTGGAAATGCATAGCGACTCCATTTTTAATTTTTTGAAAGGAAAGAGTAGGATTCATGCATAGAGACAGAGACAGGCACATGACACATGTAAGTTGTTTTGGAATAATAAAGTATATCACAGAGAATCGTTGTAATACAGAATTGTGTGCTGGTTTAGAATAAGTCGGGATATAGGTGGGTATGTGTCGATATAAAGGGGGTATGGGTCATAAGTCTTTGAAAGGGAGAGAAAGGATGGACTTGTGATATGGTGTGTGTGTGTGTGTGTGTGTGTGTGTGTGTGGTGGGGGGTTAAATTGGCAAGAGGAAAGAAAGCTGAAAATAGAAATGGCCCAACGAGGAGGGTGGGAGGGCCGGAGGCCAAAGAGCATGATTAGAAGGGTCTGTGGGGGGACGAGGGGTCCATGGGTAACAGTAGGGGAGGACAGGTTCATCTACTATCGACGGCAGGGGAGAGAGGGAGCAGCTGAACAGATAGCAGCACCAGGAGAAAGAAAGAGATGCGCTAAGGACGACAGAAAAAGAGAAAATGACAGGCAGACACAAGGAACAAGGGGAGACAGGAAAAGCCCGAAAAAAGGACAGTCGAGAAAGAGATAAGGAAAAAAGAGATGTAAATGGAAATAGAGACAGGTAGGGAGATAAGACACAGAGGAGGTTCACTTCAGAGGAACGAGTTAAACACTCACACTCGTATCCACCTATCTGTGCGAGCATCTGTGTGTGAATGTGTGTGTCGAGAGGTCGCCTCCTAACAGTGTGTGTCTGTCTGACAAAAGAAACTGACTTTGAACATGGATACTTATCCGTTTCCGAGACAGACGGAACGAAAGTCGACTTATAAACAGATGCATCTACTGCGTTATTGTCTTTATACTATGGAAGAACAAATATGTTTTTCCTACAATATCGACATTCCCAATCCTTTTTGAAGGAAACAATTCTTTCTTAATCAGAATGAAATCCTGTCTTTCCTTGAGGCTGAAACAAGTTGTCAATCAACAGAAAAAATGATCCCCTGAACAATCATTTAACAGATTTTAAAAGCAATGCACCCATATTGAATCAGTACTGTGCAGTGAAAACCGACTATTTCTTTTTTTATGTTTATCAAGTTTTATTGATTTGTTTTTTTATGTTTGTTTTGAATTCCTGTAAATAAGAGTGATTTAAAAAAAATAATTCTGGTATTTTCTAATCTTTTTACTGATTAATGTACCAGATAAAGCAACCACTTTCTTTTGGTTTGTGTTAGGACTTTTGATCTGACTGCACTGATGATACTAAATATAGCCAATTAGATGAGCAAGAAGCTGCGTGAAACCCACTGGCAGGCAACATTTAACTTTCAAGAAAAAGCTGTTAGTGTGTGAGACTCATTTTTAGCCCGCATACCTGTACACACTGGAGAGCAGGTGTGTTTTGTAGCTGTGAGTGCTTTCCACTGTGCATATGTGAGACCAAGTGTGTGTGGGGGTTCAGTCTATTAATTCTTGGTGTGTCCAGGCCCCACAGCATTTCTACTACAATAGAGAGTCATCGGAGGCCCAGGGCCTGCCGGAGGAACGTCTGGCTGACGCCGTATCTTTAAGGAGCATTAATTCAATTAAGAGCCAGGTTATAGACAGCCAGGTGGAGGAGGAGGGGTGGCAGCTCAGTGCAAAAAAAGAAAAAGAGAGAGAGAAAGGGACAGAGAAAGACAGCTGATATTTAGGAGACGCTGACGATACCAAAGACTGAAAAATACGGACTGAAATCAACTCACTTCTTCTGATAAACATTTCAACAAGGTTCAAGCAGTGGAACTGACACACTGATACACTCCCTGTTAAGGTTTCTCCTTCACCTTGTTAGTAGAGCACTTCACTTAACTTCTCCCTTAGCAGTAATCTACACCAAAAGACTGAAACATTACAGCTGTAGCGTCTACTGTTTAAAGACAGCATCCAGGGCTGGGCACCTCTGACATTCTCCCGGTGGGCCAATGCAATTTTGGCCAATGGGCCAGTTTAAAGGACCAGCCGTACAAGCACCGATAGCAGCTCACTCGTTCATTTCCATTACTGAGAGTGGATTGCCCAACCAAATCTATTAGCAGCAAAGCAAGTGATGAAGGTGTTGAGAAAACTTTTTGTGGACAGCATCATCTGCAGACAGTTGTTCTTGAACTCTGGAACCACTGTGCTGACTACAATAATAGACTATATAACATTTCTATAATGCAGAAATGTGTCTGAACTGTACATTTACCTGTGAGGATGCATATGTATTTTCTCAATGTATGCTGTTGTTTTTTGCATTTGTGTGTGTGTGTGTGTGCCCGTGCGACCCCTGCCGACCCCCACTGCTTTCTCATATAGCCCTACAGTAATAGGTTGCAGTGCAGAAATCGAACCCATTTACGCGTCCCAACACCAAAAACAGACAAATGATCGCTAAAATGGAGTCGACTTCTCTTAAAATTGAGCCCCCTTTTCTCTCTCTCTCTTTCTCTCTCACGCTCTCTCTCTCCATACAAATGACTGCTATCAATATTTCCAATCTTCAGTTCTCCAGAAGCTCACGGCCTCTTTCTGCCAAAAATCAATGGCTTCCCACTGAGAGCTGTGACAAGGATCAAAAGTGAGAGGCTCACTTTCTTCAGATAAACTCTCGTTTCTGTACAGTTTCATCATTTAAGCAGCCAGTTTGTGTTTTGCATTCACATCAACTTTACAAAAAATTGACCCAAATGGCGTTATTTTTTTGTGATGAGAAGCAAAGATAGTTTGTGCTATTTGGAGATTTTTTATTAAACATTGGCAATCTAATAAACATTAGCAGGATGGCTTTTTCAGAAGGCACACCAGGCTTTACCTATACTTCTTTTTTTTTTCTTTTTTTTACAACAACACCCAAACAATACATCATTCATTCAAAAGAAGAAACACAAATGTACAGCATCCTGACGTCTGCTGATAGAAAATAAAAGTCATCTTTTTTACTTTGTGGCAAATGTGTTATAGATATTTGTTTATTTTGGGCTCCTATTGATAACTTGGAGGCTAAATTCCATCATGCAAACTATAAAAATGTTAATGCAGGATTGGGAATAATGGGTATTCTTCCTTTTTGTGGCCCATAAACAGGAGTGGACACCTGATAGCTGACATCTAAAGTAAGCAAACAGAAATAGAGTTTTATACTTTAGTAGCACATTCCTTTAAAAATATGCTTAATAGTTATTTCTATTTATATTTAAACCCTGCCCAGGTTTTTTTTTACATTCCTAGACTTGAAAAAAGGTTCCCTTGTGTAGTGGTCGTACACCACAATAGAGCTAGTAATGATGTATGTAAGTTAGATGCTATCAACATGCTTCCTTCTAATAGGTGTTGATAAAAAAAGACTACTTACATTACAAATTCTGAAGCCAAAAATGATGATGATTGAAAGTAAGCCCTTACAGGACATTTCATAACTAGTTTTAGACACTTTAGAAACCACATTTATTTCTGTTTACTAGAAATATTAAAGCTATCTTACCACTCAGATCTACTTCATGAGGTATGACCAGGTGGGTCATTCCAAGGTTCTATCACGCTCTTATGTATTCCCTTTGTACACTCAACCCGAGGCATGAAATGCACAGTTACATGCATACATGCACAAATATGCTCACTTTACAAACTTTCCCAACTTTTTAGGCCTAAGCTCAAATGAATAAAGATTATGTGCTGCTGATTCTTTTGCGTAAAAGCTGTCACAACCAAAGAATCTGAAAGGTTACAAAAAGATTAAAGTTCTACATTCTTAATCACACGGAAGCAACTTTTTTGTTTCAGCAGGGCTGTTTGTCTAGTCGTGCTTTCATTTCTTTGTGTTACTGCAGTCAGCTATATGTTTTTATGCATTCATTTTTAATGCATGCCTCTGCCTGAGTCTCTTTATTTGCATATGTGTGTGTAATTTAACTGTGCAGCATTTATGAGCATAATTCAAACGTATATGAATTAATGTACTTCTGTGTGCATGCAGTTCTATATCAGTGGGTACACTTACACGGTGATTGTGTGGATTTGCGTGTGTGTCTCTGGTTGTCAGTCACACGGCAGGGCTAGGCTAATCAGCGCAGCTAGCTGTTCGCTGTGTGATGTAGGCTGATTAATATCCTGTTAGTGTCCCGTGGCTTTTAAGGTTAACTGCTGTTTCCTCTATACATCCATCGCTTCAAAACAGCCCTGCTTTCATTTGGCCTCATTAAGACGATGTATTACTATACTTAGCAACAACACAAAGACACACACACACACACAGTCACAATGTTTTCTGTTAATGCTCAGTGTTGATTTGCCAAAGCTTTGTCACATATTTGCAAAAGTTAATGAAGAAAAGTGACAGTGGACCTCAGACAGAACCTCTGAATGCTTTACTCACACACGCACGCACACACACACTCACACACGCACACACACACACACACACACACACACACACACACACACAGTATGGATCTATTTGCTGTCACTTTGTTATCTTGTGTCTTTGTTTCTGATGATTTGTGTTTGAAAACTGTTAGTTTATCTAGATTCATATTTGTATACAAAGTCAAGTAGTTGAATTATTTTGTTGCTGTTTTTGTGCCATTAAATACAGAAGCTGGTTTATCAAAGGCAAGAAATGTTATTTTGAATAGTGAACTTGGTAACCTTTTGGAATAAACTCAACTGATTGGCTTTTTCTTTAGTCATTTGACTAGATACTCATGATATACACACTAATATCAAGTAAAGTATTAGTTCAGGCAGAGACGAGTGATGTTTCCATCTGCAGTAATTTATAAATGGACACGTGTGGGCAAACTAAACTGAAGACTACACTGGATCATATGATTACTACTCATCTGTCCATCTTGGCCAACTATACACCTGAAATAGAAATTTTATTACCCAAAAGTAGACTTTATAAAAGTTCCAACATTGAAAAGGTATTTATAGTATTTAGCAGCAGGTGATACAGCATAAAAAGCCATGCTGTGTCACCTGCTATCTGTTCTTCTTCAATTGGAGCATTAATACCATCAACATATCGTCATATTAATCTTTTTTTTTCTTGTTTTCTTTTTTTCTCTTTTTTTTCTCTTTTTTAAAAAAAAAAATGCATTTTGTATTTAACCATGTTATCTTTGTCTGATATTAAAATTTGTGTGATGATCTGAAGCATTTAAGTATTAAAATATGCAAAGAATAGCACAGCAAAAAGGGGTCGAATAGCTTTTTAGAGCCCTGTACGTTCAGCTATTCACAACAGATCACCACGGCGGGTTCTGTAGCATCACATGTTTGATTTGTCAAATTTTGATGCTAAATGCCCTACCTATCACACCTGAAATAGAAATTTTATTACCCAAAAGTAGACTTTATAAAAGTTCCAACATTGAAAAGGTATGTATAGTATTTAGCAGCAGGTGATACAGCATAAAAAGCCATGCTGTGTCACCTGCTATCTGTTCTTATTCAATTGGAGCATTAATACCATCAACATATCGTCATATTAATCAACGGATGCGGCAACGCAAACTGGGTTTTGGTGTTAAAAAAGTACAGTGACAAGATTACGTGTAAAAGGTGACAATTCAGACATTTTTTTCTGAGTGACCTTGTTGCATAAGAGGCCCTTTCTTAATGTGCAACATATATAGGGAGGAGAAAAACGCACCTGTCTTATTTTTTGTGCTTGATATTGAAATGAAGTGGCTGCAACTGAGTTTAGAAAACTGCTGAGCTCTGGTTAAAAAAAACCCTTAAAACTTTCAAACCAATGAGCATTATTTGGGGATTACGGTCACACGCTTTTTGCCCTGTTTAGTAAATCATGCCCTGTGTGGAAGGTGTCACACCAAATATATTATCAGTAAGATATCAAACCACACTCATCTTCATTTATTGTGATTTCAGATACACATCTGTAAAGTTGGTGGTCTGACTATAGTACTTCTCTGTAGGATTACATTTAGTCACGAAACAAATCAAGGGAGTACTTTGCTTAATGAAGGTGTACTGAGAAAAAAGTTTGCCATGATGAAATAAAAGAGCTTGATATGTAACAACTGACTGCTGTAGGTTTCTACTATTAGACTAATATAATCCTAATTTAACTGATATTGAGGCAAACATCCGAAGAGACAAACCGAGACACTTTCCTTCCTACCTTGAAGCTCTGGAGCTGCTCTGAAGCATCCTTGTCCTGTCTGAGGCAGGAGTTAAAGATGAGGAGTTCAGTGTCTCGCAGCCACGCCTTCAGCTCCTTGATACGGGCCTCCAACTGCTCCAGAAGTGAGTTGGTAAGTGGGGACAGGGCTGATCGAGGGTTTTCCACAGTGACACCTCGACCTCCAGCCAGCTGAGCTTTTATGTTGGACGACTGGTTTTGCTCAGACCTACCAGGTCCTGAATGCTTGGAGAGGATTTTCTGAAATAAGAGAGAAGAGTCCGGGGGGGAAAAAAAGGAAAAAGTCAGGCAATTACATTGAGGACTCCTTGTTATGTCAATACTCCATCATGTAAAGTAGCATATCAATCAATACTCACACAGCTATTAATCATCTACCTTTATAAATGTGCAGATCAATAATAGGGATGTCATGTATTCTGCGCCTAGCTGCAAGTGTGAAGATTACATTTTCAGTAATGTCATTGATGTCAGTGCTGCTGTTCAAGATGTAATAATATAATCATAATGTTCTTGTTGACATGAGATCGTGTTTACATTGGGGGGTGGGGGAGGTTGCTGGTTTGCTCTCACATACAATACTGTACAAGTTAACTGGAAATTAAAAGTAATTTCATTTGATCTGATGCTCTACTGATGCTGCGAACACAGACTGTGCATGGATTTACAGCTGACAGGTGCTACTGGAAGGTTAAACTGGAATATTTCCCACCCAGTCACAGATAATCAGTGATATCGTACAGTCCCATTGGTAATCGTTTCAATTACTAGTTTCAGAGTTGAGTTGACTTCAAACTTGGACTGTACGTCATCATATTTTCTAATTCTTGCATAAAATGTCTTGTAGAAAGGTTACATTACTTTGCTGTATGTCTCTCTCTATATAATTATAATATTTCTCACATTTCTGCATTTCTTGATGTAAGAAAAATCTTTAAAGTTTTATTTTTATATAATAACACGTTTAGACAAAGTTTCTAACGGTGTTATCAAAACTATCAATTAGCTTGTTGTCATCACAAACCTTCTGTTGGGAATGAATAAAACTCTGGGAATATGTCTGGTGTTTTTCCAGGTGCAAACAGATCAGCTGCTAATTCAGAGCTTCTAGCAGCTTCTCCTACAGAGTTGTGATATTCACACCCAAAACAAAACATCATTTAGACACAATACAAACTGAAAGAGGGTTTGGCGCGGAGCAATCACGGTTTCAAATAGGAACAACTGAAAACAACAAGAGCGCGACTCAAAGTGTGTGTGTGTGTGTGTGTGTGTGTGTGTGTGTGTGTGTGTGTGTGTGTGTGTGTGTGTGTGTGTAATAAGCACTGCAGAGTAATTTTCCAACCCCTGTTGATCACACAGTGAGACACAGTAAGCCGCTGAGAGAGACTATTCTCCAGTTGGAGTTCAACAAGTGTGTGTGTGTGTGTGTGTGTGTGTGTGTGTGTGTGTGTGTGTGTGTTTCTTAAAAGTGCTCATCAATACAAAACAAACAAACTTGTGATGGCCACCAATCACAGGCTCAAGGCAGAGACCAGGCCATGATATCAGCAGTAACATTCAGAGTGCAACATGCCAAAGGAACATAAATAAATACGTTCTTCGTTTTTTTTAGCTTTAGCTTCAATTTGCATGTAGGAAAGTAAGATTTACTATACAGTCCAAAAGAGCAGTCTCGTCAAGTCTGAATCTTCCAAAGTTGTCCTTCTACATTTCTCCAGTTTGGACACACTCCAGTTTATTTAATCTCATACACAGAACACAATTGATTGATAAAGACGTAGCGCTAATGCTTTTGCTAGGTTATCTTCATGTTGTCATTACTAATTATCTAATACCTAATATTTTCTCTTTGAATTTTTCCTTGCAGGAGCAACTCAGTACGGCTGACCTCACTGCATAACTGCAAATGTTCTAATAAAAATGATCACTGAAAACCGCTGAAAAATGACATCACTACCAGAACCAACTCCGTTACATAAGCCACGCTCAGAAAACCCACAAAAACACTTTGCTACTAGCAGTGGGCAAATAGGGAACAGTAGTACATGAACAGGTTGTCAGGATTAGCAGATAGGAAGATCATACTGCCATGTTTACTTTAATAGAAGAAGTTATAATAACAGCGATTATTCTTTAATACACGCTAGGAACTGTTTGCGTCTTAAGGTGTCACCAATGTCACAAAACAAAACAATGTGGCATTTTCACTTTGAAAACAAACAAACAATTTTATTGTTTGCTTTTAAAGTTTTAAATGGCCTGGCTCCTACCTACTTGGCAGACCTTCTACACTTATACACTCCACAACGTTCTCTCAGATCATATGACCAGTCACTCCTTGCTGTCCCCATGTCGAGACTGACACACCGGGGCTTTCGCTGTTGCGGCTCCCATGTATAGAATAAGTTGCCCCTCCATATTAGGCTGGCATCAACATTTGATTTTTTTTCCAAGGCATTTTAGGAGTAATACCAGAGTTAGTTATTTTATTATTCGTCTATTTTATTCATGTTTTAATATTTACTTATTCATGTTGATCTTTTCTCATTTATTTATTTATTTTATTGTGATTTTATTTTCTTTGTCTGTTTAATGCATATTTTTTTTAAACTTTTATTACTGTTTCTTACTGGAAAGTACTTTGGTCTATCATGTTGTTTTATAGTGCTCTATAAATAAAGTTGGATTGGAGCAATTTTAACCAGTAAGCAAGAAAGTTGAGTCCCAAGGTTTGGTCTTATACTACATCATTCTCAGCATGTAAAATACAACAAACACAACGACTACATCCTTCCATGTTTCCAAATAGCTGGCAAACCAGAAGTAATTCTCTTTTCATACCTTTTGGTTTCTGCAGTGGGAGCTGTACTCTGTATCTTGTCCTGTTCAGGGTTCATAATGCATTGTTTGGAAAATTTCAAGGTTCAGATAGCTGCTATCTTGAAGTTTCCACTATGACTGTAACAAGCAGCCATGGCAGGAATAACAGAACACAGAGTTGCTCCTGAACAAGCCCAATGTGGGTTTCTGTTGTTAATTTGCATATATATATTAGAGATGGCACGATACCACTTTTTTATGTCCGATACCGATACCGATATCATAAATTTGGATATCTGCCGATACCGATATGAATCCGATATAGTGTTTTTTAATCAACAAAACTGTTTTTTAAATATCTTGCTGCATTTTGTATAAGTTCATACTCAAGTTTAAAACAACAACTACACTAAAGCTATTCTGTTATACCTGTATGCAAAAAAAAAAAAAATTTCATAGTTCAGCAATACTGATCAATCTAATAAACTTAAACCTACACCATCCTCCCTATTCTGGTATTTTAAAGAGTACTTAGCATAAATATTAAGCAACCTAACTAATAGGGTTCCAACTCCCAGCAACAACAAAAATAAATAAATAAAAAATAGGGAACCACCCCTCACGCTCCACCTCATGATGCTTAATCGACGTAATCAACCTTAATTTGATGCAGTGTGAAAAAAATGCACAGAAATCAATTATTTTTCAAGAAATATTAAATAGATTCAACATCTTTCTTCAACAAAATTGCAGACTGCACAGATGGTACCTTCACAAAGGAAAAAGTACTATAGCTTACTAGGGTATATATATTAGACTTAATAGTTACTATATACAGTAATTGACTTCTATTCATTTTACATCAAATTAAAACTTTGGGTGTCAGATAATTATTTATTAAAAGCTAGACATTTTAAATGAGAATAAGAAAAAAGTATGTCTTTGTGCCCCCTTTTCCCTGTTAATGCCCTATCGGCCCCCCTGGCTAAACTTTGCTAGATCCGCCCCTGCACAGTTACCAGCATCAGCTACGTAGAAAAAGATCCTTGAGTAGAAAGTAATATTAAATACATTCTAACAACAGCTGATCAAGCTTAAACGTGCTGCTGTTGTTCAGCCGCTGGTTTCCTCTTTCTGGTGCAAAGTGGGCCAAAAGCAAACTAGAGAGATGGACTCGCGACAGAAAAGCCGATCAGCTGATCATTAAGCAGTTTCATGATTGAAGTAGCAGCAAGAAGAGGCAGTCGCTCCATATATCGTTTGTTAAGCTTAACGCAGGAATGCTTTACAAACATTCAGAGATGGACTTACACACTTGCTTTACTTCTCTCGGGGATAACTTTGTCGGAGATGAAATGCCGGGTTGCTAGCGAAGCTCCAAATGCTATCCAGACCACAGACAGGTCCCGCATGCCACAGCCGCTCTATCACGTGATGCATACTGCTCCGACGTGCTAACGTTCTGAGGCGAGTTACGGCGCGTTGCAAGTTTTGTGAGGTGCTTTCGTGATATTTAATGGATCGGATTACATTTTTTATTTTTCTCCGATATCCGATCCAGTAATTTAGGTCAGTATCGGACCGATACCGATACGTAATATCGGATCGGTCCATCTCTACTATATATATATGTGTGTGTTGATACAAAAGGTACTGAGTCATTAGTATAGGAGAAAGCACTTTAGCTGAACTCTGGCAGGTAATAACAACCCATTAGACAATGAACTACTGCAACAACAGGACCCCAAACAGTCAAGTGTGCAGTTAGCTTTGTGCTAAGATCATGAATGTCTTCTTAATTTGACGGAGAGAACAAGAAACAGAAAGAGAAACGAGAGCAAGATAGCTCATATCCAAGGAGAAATAGCTGCCATCAAGGATGTAATTTAAGAGACATAAAGAACATTTTCCCAAGACAGCAGGCAAAAACATCTTTTTTCCTAAAACATACATTGGTGAACATATTCATATCACAAGGCAAGACGACCAGCAGATCTCCAAATATTTGTTTGTTTGCTAAAGAGCTGTGAAGCCTGATTCTCAAGCTTAAGCTCAAGCTCATTTCATTCCTGTCAGCTCTGCCTCCACATTATGTGTATAGTATCCAGTGTATGTACTGTAAATACCCATACACATACAGTTTGACCTTGAACAGCTGCAAAACCGCCCCCCAAAAAAATCTGGCTGCCAAAAAGCATGACAGAAAAGATGAAAGCTAATTTACAACCTCTTTATTTCTTCATCATTCAGGTTGTGTGTGTGCGTGTGTTTGCTATGTCATAAATTCTTCATAAGGCCAGGATAGTTCAGAGGCGAGACACAGGACATCAATTCCAGTTAATTCCCAATTTGTGTCAGAGCACCAGATGCCGACGCGAGCACCGACAGGCCCGTTAATACGCCACTGAGGCGCCAGGTTGGAAGGGTGAGGAGAGAGCAAAGGACCGAAGGAGAAGAAGACAGAAAGACAGAAACAAGTGAGACCTCTGACATATTTAACATAAGCTAAAATTTAACACTGCAAGAAATAGAGTGATAAAAAGTAAAATGAAAGGAAAACAGGGAAACAAATATCAGAGGTAAAGGAGGAGAAATAAATGTGATTGGGAGGAGACAGAAATAGAAGAAATAGAAAGACTGAAAGTTTGGGTGAAGACAGAAGAGGTCCCTGTTCATCCTGCTCACCTGGCGTTATTATTAAGAGTGCACATTCTTCTTAATAGTGTTGATACAACAGGTTGCGTTTTGGGAGGACATGGAACCTTGAAAAACAATGAAACCTTTTTTTAATCAAGAAAGAATTCTTTAGGCTTCCATTAATAAAGGCTTTGTTATAGGTTGTTTTCGGTAGCGTGTTATTCTTTGTGAAAGAAAGTTGTCACTTAATTTTGCTAAAGGTTTGTAGGGGTGCAGAGTGGGGTCATGTTAACATCAAAAAAGATCAACTTAATGATTTATTGGCAGAAAATCGAAAAAAGACGTATTACTTAGAAACTATGATTCTTAAAAAGTGTGGTGGTGGTCACAATTGGCCTTTAACCTTTACTTCAAGATCAATAGACTGATCTGAAGGTCAAAGTGATGACCTCTTCTTCAAGGTCATCTAAGGCCAAATTTGTCTTTTATCTTTAAAACTATGCTGAACATTTTACTGCCTTTGTATTGGCAGCATTTAGGAAATGATGCTGGTGTATGAGGATTATAAACAACACATTATAGTCTGAATCATATATCATGTCATATTTGACCTCTGATCTCACTTTTACATTTCACATCTGCCTTTCATTCAAGTCGACCGCAAAATGTGTTACATCTTTAAAGAAAGGATCGTCAAGAGAAAGAGAATGAGCTGCCTAATTAGTTCGAAATACATTTATAATATTATTATACTTAATGTTTATATAAAAATACAATGCTATCCCCTTAAAAGTGAATATTGCCAAGAGAGTGAGCTGCCTTGGCATATGTTTAAAGTTGGTTAACATAGTATGGTTATGGACAATTATCTTGGGGATCGATGTTAACTTATAAAAATTATATGCATTAAATCAATAGTAGGATTATTGTATCAAATATAATCTTTGCCACTACATATTTATATATGCATAGTTGTCTGAGCCAGTGCTGCACAGTATGTGTTATGGCAAGCAGACAGTTTTGTCTTATGGAGCGTATGTTAAGTCCCTGCTCCAATGACAATGATGCCAGTTACCCACAATCATATACAGTGGGGCAAAAAAGTATTTAGTCAGCCACCGATTGTGCAAGTTCCCCCACTTAAAATGATGACAGAGGTCAGTAATTTGCACCAGAGGTACACTTCAACTGTGAGAGACAGAATGTGAAAAAAAAATCCATGAATCCACATGGTAGGATTTGTAAAGAATTTGTTCGTAAATCAGGGTGGAAAATAAGTATTTGGTCACCTCAAACAAGGAAAATCTCTGGCTCTCACAGACCTGTAACGTCTTCTGTAAGAAGCTTTTCTGTCCCCCACTCGTTACCTGTATGAATGGCACCTGTTTGAACTCATCATCTGTATAAAAGACACCTGTCCACAGCCTCAAACAGTCAGACTCCAAACGCCGCCATGGCCAAGACCAAAGAGCTTTCGAAGGACACCAGGAAAAGTATTGTAGACCTGCACCAGACTGGGAAGAGTGAATCTACAATAGGCAAGCAGCTTGGTGTGAAAAAATCAACTGTGGGAGCAATCATCAGAAAATGGAAGACATACAAGACCACTGATAATCTCCCTCGATCTGGGGCTCCACGCAAGATCTCATCCCGTGGGGTCAAAATGATCATGAGAACGGTGAGCAAAGATCCCAGAACCACACGGGGGGACCTGGTGAATGACCTGCAGAGAGCTGGGACCAAAGTAACAAAGGTCACCATCAGTAACACACTACAACGGCAGGGAATCAAATCCCGCAGTGCCAGACGTGTTCCGCTGCTGAAGCCAGTGCATGTCCAGGCCCGTCTGAAGTTTGCCAGAGAGCACATGGATGATACAGCAGAGGATTGGGAGAATGTCATGTGGTCAGATGAAACCAAAGTAGAACTTTTTGGTATAAACTCAACTCGTCGTGTTTGGAGGAAGAAGAATACTGAGTTGCATCCCAAGAACACCATACCTACTGTGAAGCATGGGGGTGGAAACATCATGCTATGGGGCTGTTTTTCTGCCAAGGGGACAGGACGACTGATCCGTGTTAAGGACAGAATGAATGGGGCCATGTATCGTGAGATTTTGAGCCAAAACCTCCTTCCATCAGTGAGAACTTTGAAGATGAAACGAGGCTGGGTCTTCCAACATGACAATGATCCAAAACACACCGCCCGGGCAACAAAGGAGTGGCTCCGTAAGAAGCATTTGGAAGTCCTGGAGTGGCCTAGCCAGTCTCCAGACCTCAACCCCATAGAAAATCTGTGGCGGGAGTTGAAAGTCCGTGTTGCTCGGCGACAGCCCCAAAACATCACTGCTCTCGAGAAGATCTGCATGGAGGAATGGGCCAAAATACCAGCTACTGTGTGTGCAAACCTGGTAAAGACCTATAATAAACGTTTGACCTCTGTTATTGCCAACAAAGGTTATGTTACAAAGTATTGAGTTGTATTTTTGTTATTGACCAAATACTTATTTTCCACCCTGATTTACGAATAAATTCTTTACAAATCCTACCATGTGGATTCATGGATTTTTTTTTCACATTCTGTCTCTCACAGTTGAAGTGTACCTCTGGTGCAAATTACTGACCTCTGTCATCATTTTAGGTGGGGGAACTTGCACAATCGGTGGTTGACTAAATACTTTTTTGCCCCACTGTATGGAGATGACAGGACCTGAATAATATAGAGCTTAACTGCATAAGAGAAGCATTTTCATCATGTGGGTGGGAAGGCGATGATGGGAAAGATTCCCATGTTTACAACTTGTGCTTACTTCTGTCATCTAATTACTCAAGATGCCAACCTCTAGTCTCTTTACTCATTAGTGATGATTTAAGCTAAACACTAAGAACCTGCAGGAATGGACAGCTGTGGCGTTTTTTGGGCATTTGCTTTTTCAAAAGCTGTTTGGTTTCAGTTCTGGTAACTGTGACATGCTAATGGGGTGTCCACATACTTGCAGAATTTGAAGAGGTGACGGATGAAGGAAAACCAGGAGAGCGAGTGAGAATGTGAGATTAAGAGCCCCCAACCTGATGACACACACACAAACTTTAATGCATGCGTGGGAAATGGCATTCAGAGTCCAAATGCCTCCCCGTCAGTAACAGAAGTTTAATCACAGCCTGGTTACTGTGGCGGAAATACACACGATGCAGAGAGAGAGGCAGAGAGAAAGACTCATCTGTTGCTGTTGTTTAATTTCTAAAATTGAATCCGTTTCAGCAAGGTTGATACATATGTTAATGCACACACACACGCACACACACACTTCCAATAACTTTTATGAGTGAGGCAATACTGTGTATGTGTGTGTGTGCGTGTGTGTGTGTGTCATCATTAGGGACTACAAGGAAATGACGCGCACACACGCAGATGGTGTTTGCTCCTCTGTTGCTTCTCTCTGTTTGTGTGACGTGCCACTCGGTCGACAGGAGACGGTTTGTTTCTTCGGAGGAACAAAGTCACATCGCTGCAATTTCAGCCTCCTGACGAGCCGTCGCCAGCTGTCACCCCACCGCAGACCTGGAATTAATCACCACGCCGAGGTACAGACAAACAACTGCCACCAACGTACCCATTAGCAAAGCATGCGGAGCTCACTTCAGTCCTTGGAATGACCCAAATACAGTACAAGACATACAGATGAAAGTTGTTTCAGGTGGTTCAAGTCTATTTAACTTTTTCACAATGAATATCAGGTGACCTCCAGTTGGCCACGGACACTTTGGAGAAAAAAGCTGAAGAAAACTACTAATTATAACCTACGATAGGTGAAATCCGCGAAGTAGCCAACTTTATGTTTTACAATTATTATAGATGTTTTAAGGCTGTAAAAACCCTCACTACACTTTTCTCAGACAGGCATGAACATTTTCACACTTTTCTCTCTTGTCTCAAAGTTCAAACCTTCGTACAAAAATAAGTCCAGTGTTATAGAATGAAACCAAAGGCACCCGCGGTTGGCTTTGACAGTGCAAAACGTTTCATCGTTGACCATGTTGTGTTTGTTGGGGAGAAAACTTACAAACATACAGTACAGCACTTCAGAGTCACACTGCTAGCGATCGAAGATTTATGTAAATTTGACAAGCTGAACGCATTCTGTACTGTACAGGAGACAGAGCACGAGATTGATTGACAATGGTCTGCAGCCAATCAAAAATCCGCGAAACAGCGAGGCTGCAAAAGGTGAACGGTGTTATAGCGAGGGACCACTGTATACAATTATAGATAAGTAGGTGTATTATCATCAATAGAAGTTTAGGGCTCTACTGACAAATGCAGCACTTCATCTTCAGGTGTCATTAATGTTCAACCACCAACAGCAGAAATGTCACCAGAGAGATCACCAGTCACTACCTCACAGTGCAGAACTGCACTCTCCTCTTATCAAGGCGCTAAAAAGGCCGGCCAAGAGATGTAATCTTAACTTCCCCAGCCCAGGAGTTACTCAGAAGGCATCCTTGCAGGACGCCCAAACCACCTCAATGCGCGCCTTTTGGTGTGAAGGAGTAGCAGTACTACCCTGAGCACCTCTCAGATTGCTGAACTCCTCATCCTATCTCTAAGTTTTGCTTTCATTCCCAGCTGTTTGTTTAGCACAACAGACCAACGCACCGTCTGCACCATTGCAGCCTTGACGCCACTCATGAACAGGACCCCGAGATACTTAAACCCCTCCACTTGGGCCAGTCACTCATCCCTGACCCGGAGTAGACACTCCACCCTTTTCCGGCAAAGGAAAACTTGGCTGCCAACTGCTCCAGTCTGAGCTGGAGACCATCACCCGATGAAGGAAACAGAACCACATCATCTGCAAAAAGCAGAGATGAGATTCTAAGAGCAACAAAGTGAAAACCTTCTGCCACTTGGCTGGACTTGTCCATAAAAACCATGAACAGAATCAGTGACAAAGGGTAGCTGTGAAAGAGTGAAACACACACCAGGCTCGAGTCCAACTTATTACTGGGAATGAGGACAAAGCTCCTGCAACGGTCATAAAGTGGCACACATCCCGTACTCCCAAAGCACCCCATACAGGATAGCCAGAGGGGTTTGGTCTATGTATCGAAGTACATAATTTGTGACTCACTGTGTGCCTTTCATCAAAAGCACACACTGATAACTTGCCAAAAAAGGTTGACTCATCAGAAGAGCTTTTCTGGTTGATATGGACCAAAATATTAACTCAAAGCTTTATCTTCAGATTTTTGGGATCTCAGAAAAATAAAAACTGTTATTCCTACACTGGTTTTCTTTAGTGTGTGTGCATGTCTTCAGAGCTGTTACTGTGTCCAATGTGTATTAGAAAGAAATAAAGCACGGTATACTTTATGGCGAATGTGTTTTCTGTTTTCTAAGTCACCACTGTATGATGTATCCATTTAAAGTCGTAGATTGATCTGTCTGTCTGTCTGTCTGTGCATTCCACTGCACAGTTAAAGGCCATGGTGGCAGCAGGGCTCCCTAATTGAGACGACACTAATTATCATCTTCATGTTCTAGATTGGATCAGTGCTGATTAGCCTAAAATTAGACACACAGACACACACACATAGAAACACAGACTTATATGCACAGTCTCAACGGAGTATTACTGTGATATACTATCTCTGTGGCCATGGTGCCACAGTTGCACTCCTGTATCTTCTAAAACTTGGCTCTACTGTGTCTTACTGTGCGTGTGTGTTACCTCCAGCTGTCTCCACATGTGTGTCAGGTTGTGTATTTTGCAGTGGAAGCTGCTCGGTAGTTCAGTGCCACTCCTCTTCAGAGACTCGGCTCGGCCCAGCAGGTTGGTCTTTCTGCTCTCCATCATCATCAGCTCAGTGTGGCTGCTCTGGATAAGGAGGACACACGTATGAACAGATACAATCCAACTTGACATTTAACTCTTGTTTGGCAGCTGTGTGAAGCACACTAGTTAAAAAAACAAACTCGGGATTCGTTAATATAGCCTTAATTAATGGTACCACACTGACTGGGCATTTATGCTCGTCCCACTCCTACATGTTGACCTTTAAATTAGCCACAAATTTTCCTTCCCTTTGAAGGAGACTGCTCCATATTTTTATTCTTGAACTCTATTAGAGTTACCTTGCTCGATACTGCATTCAAAATAATCCTTGTTTTTTATCTCCTACTCGATCTTTGTGCCGGCCCTCATTAATTTGCTGTCAGCAACAAGCTGTTTTAGCTCCTTTCCTTTGAGGTCACCCTCCTTTTAAGCCAGCTTTCTTTTTATTGGCTGCCCCTTGTAAAAATAAGGTTTGTTCATCAGGTCGGTGGGGCTGTGTGTGCCTGAGATAATTATATTAGGAATACCTGATCTTATTTGTAAATCTGAGCTATTGGCTGATACGGATTACTTGCACATATGATGACTTTAACCTGGCGCATAAAAAGCCACTTTAAACATGGGTGTTACTTGCATAGCTTCAACCACACCTTTAATGCACTTTACAGTGTTGAAATAATTGATAATGTGCTTAACCAGCTTGACTTGTCTCAGCACCAACATTTTAAAAGGCAGTATGGCTGTGTAATTCACCGCTGTTGATTAGTACATTCAAAATCACGTTCCACATTTCCATATATAACCCTATAGAAAGCTATCCTGTCCAGTTTAATGTTTTAAATCATTAAAACATCAGCATATCTACAGTTAACCTTTTTTCTTACCATTTACAGGTGTGGGCACACAAATACGGTTGAACTATTTATGGTTCTGTACTGGAAACTTAAAGCTCTTGCTTAGGATAAACGACTGAGGCAGTGGTTGCTGGTAATTTTTTTATTCCAAAACACGCTTGACAAAGGAAATTTGTAATGTCAATGTTTCTATGTTTTGACATGTTGACACCATGAAACTGGATCTCCACTTGAATCCATTGTACTTGCTGTGAATCCATCTACAGGGGGTGAGTATTAAATGCTCAAAAGACAGATTTTCAGTAGAATATTCCTTGGTCTTTCAAACGGGAGCACATTTTTTATTGTTATTGTTTGCAGCTCATCTCATGATGAAGCGTTTGAGGGTGTCGCAGGAGTTTTCAGCAGATTTCACTCACTGCTTCACCTGCTTTGACCGCTTTAAAGATAAAAACTCTGTCGCACCTCTGCAGCTCCGCAGTCGCGCAGGAATCAAACACACTTGACGGTAGACTGTGGAGTCCTTTATGGAGAGATTTTAAAAATGCTCCATTTTGTACCAGCAAGTGTTGCTGAATATTTTCCTTCCCTTTTGTGCTTGAGTTCTGTAGTTGGGGAGTGAAGGAGCTGCAGGTTTTTCTATTTTTGAATCTAAAAGTCACACTTTCAGGAATGTGAAGAAAAAACATTTAAAACAACTGATGCAGTTTTCTAGAAATATCACAGTTTTTCCCCAAAGTTGGAAGTTTTTGACACAACTGATTGACAGCAATCGACCAGGCAATTTCCTACTTGTGTCTTTTATCACACTGACAATGGAAAACAGGCTGATCTTATACCTTGTGTCACTTTGTTTCATTAAACGTTGCCAAGTAGGCGCCCATAGTTAAATCCTACCTTCAAGTCCATAAGAGCCCATAAGAAGAAATCAAGTTGCAGTACAAATAATCAGATTTATATTTACGCCCAAACAGGAATGGCACCACTCATATTTTTACCTCTTCACTTTTGTTGTGCACAGCAACAATTGTCTTCTATAGTACACTGACTTTATGGAGAGAATGGCAGTAAAGTGTACCTTAATTGTCAAAGCTCTTCATTTTTATGTCTTTTGTGCTTTCATATTGATTTTTTTTCTTCCTTTTATTTCAGCTCAGAAGTTCTTTGATGCTAAACTACATCATTTTGAGTTGATTTAATTTCCTTTCTCCCTTTCGTTCTTCTCTCTGGATATTGCGCTTCCAACCAACCACATTTTTGCTTGTTTCTCGAGTTTTCTCTCCAGCTCCTTTTTTTGTGGTCTGATCTTTGTTTACTCTTTGTGGTGTCTTGATTTTTGGCAACTTCAATTCTTCCATTTATGACTTATAGATTCACTTTCTGGTTTCTACACTGGCTAAATGTCTTGTCTTTAGCAAGTACTTCCAGGGTTCTGCATGCCCTTCCAGCCATTATGTCCCCTTTATTTTATGAAGTCCAAGGTTTAGTTTCGTAGTTCTTGTTCCACTTGCCCTTTCTCTTCTTTCAATCCATCTTTTTAAATCTCCACATTTATTTATTTTATCTACTGTAAAACACCACTTGCACTTATTTGCGTAATTCATCCATCCTATTTTCCATCCATCTCTTGTCTTCCCTGTTTTCGCTTGTTAGCATAACTCTCCTCTCCCTCCATGCCTCCATATTTTTTGGCTTAATTTCCCTCCTCCTCTCCTCTTTTCTCTTTCTCCTCTTTTCATTTTCTGCATCGATAGCTACTCAATTCTACTTTTCCCTTGTCGTTTATCATTACCACCCGGCCCTATTTGAATATTTAAATGTCTCTTCTGTGACTCTATGTGTGTGTGTGGATGTATGTATGCATGCATGTTTGTGTGTGTATGTGTATGTGTGTTTTTGCTGTGCTGTCATCAGAGAGGCGGCGGCCATTTTTCAATGTCGACGATTCTGATGGAGATGCTATCGCTCGGTGCTTCACGGCCATCCATCCCCTTCACTTAGCTAATAGCCACGCCGCGAGAACGAGGGATCGAAGGCAAAAAAAATAGACGAGTGGAAGGTAAATATGTCGGCGTCGCACTCTTCTAACAGCCAGGAAATTATACGATTTATTCGCTGATGGCAAATATTGATTTAAAAAGGGGATAGGGAGCCAGTAGGGAGGCGGCAGGGGGGTTGTTTTGTTGTTGTTGTTTGTTTGAAGGATGCCACTGATCCAAAGTCAAAGAAAAGAGGGAGAGAGGGAGAAAGG
This sequence comes from Aulonocara stuartgranti, assembly GCF_965226115.1. Taxonomy (NCBI): domain Eukaryota; kingdom Metazoa; phylum Chordata; class Actinopteri; order Cichliformes; family Cichlidae; genus Aulonocara; species Aulonocara stuartgranti. The sequence continues at coordinate 26,351,790 of NC_138955.1, read as the reverse complement.
AAGATAGACACGCCGATTAAAATGCATGAGATCCGAACTTTGAGATAAGTGCTGAGAGAGGGATCTTGGAGAAATGGGAGGGTGGAGGGGAGGATGATGGGTGAAGATGGGGGGGTGGAAGGGAGGGTTACATGGATGGCTAGCTGTGATGTATTCATGCCTCCAGTCAATCTCCATGCAAGGATGGACTAAGATACACAGGCCTAAGGATGGAGAGAGACAAAGAACGAAGTAAAAAAGACAAGGACTGAGATAAAGAGATCATGTGCAGAGGAAAGAAACAGAGAAAACTACAATAAATAGATGGAAAAGTAAAGGAGCGCTGCTTCAATGACACTGACACCATGTTCGCAGTAAGAGACTCTTGCCGTATGATGGGAATTGAAGCTCAAACAAATGCCGGCAACACACGCCACGACTCAAAGCCTCAAAAGTTGGCCAGCTGAGAAGGGTTCAACTTTTTAAAAATATCCAAAGCTTAAAGCAGGCTGCAAACTGGTGACAGCAAATATTACCATTCCACTTCTAACAACTGAGCATGTTACATTTTTGTAATCCCCTGTAATTGTTAGTGAATAGTTTTGATATTTTCTGCGATATTAAAAACTTTGCTAGGTCAGGACACAAGATATTAATAAATATAAAAAGATGTTTCTGCAAATATTTCACCATAAAAGCCCTGTTGAAAAAAATGCAGGATTTCTGTGCAATGAAACATCAGAAGTGGCCAGCTGAAACATGAAGGTGTGATGCATAGCAGCACGTTTGGCGTGTGCCAATATTCACAAAGGTGAAAATGGCGAGCACAAGCTGGGTGTTGTGTGTGTGTGTGTGTGTGTGTGTGTGTGTGTTTTGCTCATAGTTTCAGTTTCAAACTTTTAAAAGTAAAACTGCCAAAGATTAGAAATGATGCATCAGCAGTAGTTTTAAAAAGCAGTTTTCACTTTTGGTGACAGAGAGTGCCTTTAGTCTGTGACTATTTGATTATGTCTAACTAAAATGTTTTCTTCTACTTTTGCCACTTTTTTATTCTCTTTCTTCATATAATACTTCTAGGGTTCAAAGAGAATGTGACCTGTGACATTCTCTCTGCTGTATTCTTTGAAACGTGGTAACATTGATATCCATGAATGTCTTCTGAGGTCTTCTTCTTTTCCTCTTCTTTTGCCTGGCAGCTTACTCATCCTCTGCACTTCCTGATTCACAAACTGTCCTCCATCCATCCATCCTCCTCTCTTCTCCAAAGAACCCCTTAGCATATTTCCAGCTCAGTATCTCTGTCTAGACAATTAATAAAAGGACTTTTCTCCTTCCTTAGTACCTCACCTTCCCAGTCATCTGGTAATTCTTCCCTATCACCCACAGCCTGTCTCAACACGTTCCTGAACTCCATCCAACATTAGTCCAGCATCAGTCTTCAACTTTCAACATTTACTTACCCTCACTCACTGCCTCTTCTTGTCTGATGCTGTCGAGCTACATTCTCCCATATCGTTCAGATTGCACCTTTTGCATAGGATGTAGTCTGCCAGTGTGCAGCTTGCTTACACTCTTACATGTAATCCTACAGGGAGTGCAGAATTAGTAGGCAAGTTGTATTTTTGAGGAATAATTTTATTATTGAACAACAACCATGTTCTCAATGAACCCAAAAAACTCATTAATATCAAAGCTGAATGTTTTTGGAAGTAGTTTTTAGTTTGTTTTTAGTTTTAGCTATTTTAGGGGGATATCTGTGTGTGCAGGTGACTATTACTGTGCATAATTATTAGGCAACTTAACAAAAAACAAATATATACCCATTTCAATTATTTATTTTTACCAGTGACACCAATATAACATCTTCACATTCACAAGCTGTTCCTTCTCTCTCTTTAGTTGTCTTTGGCCAACAGTAGCACAGTTTCCACTGGCACTCTGCTGGCCAACAGCACCATAGGAAGTTGTTGTTAACCGCTCCAGTATGGAAATCCCATTCTTTATGATGTTTGATTTGACCAAGATTTTACACCAGACGTAGATTTTACCCCGATGCAACTGTCTCCTCTCCTTTTTATGTCGGGGCTGGCACTAGGAGTACACTGGCTTGTGCCCCCCTGCCCCCCCAAAGCTGGGTTAAAATGTGGGAATCAACAAACTTAGCATTTTGCTGCTGAATCCATTAAAAGTTTCTCTGGCACAGATCCCAGCGTCTGTACAGAAAACATTAAACATCATTTGTTACTAATTTAAACTAATTACTTGTTGCTTCAGTCCCATATGTTACATATGTGACTCTAAAAAAATGTTTATTCACATTTCTTTGCTCAGATTGAAATTTAGATGAACGCAGCAACAATATGTGATGCAGCTGTGAAAAAGAAAGACAGCATGCATTTGTACTCATTTATGCAAAAATTGATGTATGTAGTTTAGTAAAACTAATGGATATACTATGTCAAAGTCTGGGTGTATATTTCTACACTGAATTTATTCAGTCTTTTCCGAGCTATTCAATAAAAAACGTTAAGCCCCAAAGGCAACACCTTCTCATCCCAAATGACTGCCATTGCAGGTGTAATGGGGTGTAATGGTCCTAGTGGTTGGATGGTTATGGACTGTCTAACAAGTAACAAAAAATCAACATAAAACAGTGAAGGAAGTTCAGGAAAAGCAAATATTCACATATTCCTAAATGGGAATGTCACCAACGGAAGAAAGTTATGCCAGAAAATCATGCAGCCCACTACTTTTGAAACTGTCCGTGTCATGCTTTTGCCTCGTTTCAGTCCGAAAACTCTTTGCGTGCTTCGTTATTTTTGCTCCTTTGTGATTGTCTGCCCCACCCTCATTAGTTTCACCGGTGTTCAGTTGTTTTCAGTAGTGTTGTTTCTCCCCCTGCCAGTTGTCAATTTCTGAGTTTGTCTTCCTCTGGTTCCTTCTTTGATTTCTGTTTTGTTTTAGCTAGCTCATTTTCTGATTGAATCAGTCATTAGAGGCTTGTTTTTTGTTTTTTTCTAATCCTGCCTCAGTGCTCTGTGTTTGGGTTCACCACATCCCACTGTGGTGTATCATAAGAGGTCAACTCTGACAAGATAAAACAGATGTTCCTTACTACAAAGGAGAAAATTGTACAATAGGAAGAATTATTTTCAATTTGTTCAACATTTGTTTCCATAGGATGTCACTGTACAATAAATGCATATGTTTATGGTGTAAGCTGGCGACAATTCATCACTTATTTCTAATATTCTGACACACTAAAATCTGCTCCCTACAGACAATGAATCTTTGCTACTGCAAATATATTTTTAGAAAATACTTCTGTCCATTGTTGAAGTAAAGCTCTGTGCAAATAGATTAATGAATCACACATCAGAAAACAGTAAAATGACAGAGCTTTCCCAAAACACACAAAGAGAGAAATGGTGGATAAACGCTTCACAAAACAGATGAGAGGGAAACAGGGGGGGTGGAGGAGAGAGGAGGGAAGGGGGAAAGGAAGAGGGGGAGAAAATCAACAAGCAATCATAAGTTTAATTTGGTCTCCATATTAATGAGCACAGAGCTGAAATGTCAGCAAAAATGCAGTCATACATGAAAAACATTTAATGCATTTTGAACATTAGGTTTTTTTTCTCCTTCGCTCGTCTCGCAGATTCATCTTATCCGCCAAATGAGAGAAGTTTGTCGGAGGCTGCGTAACGGAACGATTTTGTCGTCGCGGCAACTAAAGTTTGTGGGAAGTGATAAGGACGCATCTCTATCCTCCGCCTCATGATCGTCTTTTCTTTTTCCCCTCTGTCTTTGTGTCTCCATCCTCTTAATTCTTCCTCACTCTTTCTTTTTCTGTCTATACGGTTTCTCTTCTGCAACACTGTTCCTCAGCTCCTGTTGCTGTTCTAATCTTCAGAAAACTATTTCACCTTTTTTCTCTTTAAGTCCTGTTGCTTCTTGTTTTCTTCCACTTTCTTGCTTACTTAAGTTTATTGCAAGGGTCAAAAATAGCAATAAAACTACAGAATTATCAGGATGGGATAAAAAAAAAGTCTGCTGTGATAGACATGTGACCACTCCAGGTGGTACCTGGGATATGCTCAAGCATCCACCAACGTTGAACTGGAAAAGTGGTTATAAAGTGGATGGATGAAAGTCAAATGAAGACTGGGCTTACAATAATAGTGGTTAGTTGCTTCCTGTGAAAAATTAGATCTTAATTCTATGAAACTAGTCTTCTGTGAGCAGAACTCTGTCTGGTTTGTTTATCTCCATGGACTTATAAAGGGACACATGTAACACATACAAGTTTAATCCATTGACCTACAGGTGGCAATATCAAGCCAAGACATACATCAATGGACCACAAAAAGAAGAGAATGAGGAAGAAAACTCGAAAGAAAACCATGAAGGATATCTAAATATAAAAGTGAAAAGCAATGCTTTTAAGGCAATTTAACCTTTGATTATACAGCATTACTGGGGTGTGGCTGAGTGGGTTTTCTTACACCTGTAACCATAACACTCACATGATGCCACATCGTTGCAAGGTTAGATGCTCAACCTCTGGCAGTCAGCAAAGACCGGATTTTTAAGCTGACTTTAATCAGAGACATTATGAAAGAGAATATAAATTTATTTTGATTAGGATTCAAAGAAGTGTACTAAAGCTTCTTTTTGGTTGACTTGTTGCAGGTGCATAAGACGTAGAGCATGTATTTTTTAAAGTACGCCAGTAAAGCATATACAGTGGGGCAAAAAAGTATTTAGTCAGCCACCGATTGTGCAAGTTCCCCCACCTAAAATGATGACAGAGGTCAGTAATTTGCACCAGAGGTACACTTCAACTGTGAGAGACAGAATGTGAAAAAAAAATCCATGAATCCACATGGTAGGATTTGTAAAGAATTTATTCGTAAATCAGGGTGGAAAATAAGTATTTGGTCAATAAGAAAAATACAACTCAATACTTTGTAACATAACCTTTGTTGGCAATAACAGAGGTCAAACGTTTACTATAGGTCTTTACCAGGTTTGCACACACAGTAGCTGGTATTTTGACCCATTCCTCCATGCAGATCTTCTCGAGAGCAGTGATGTTTTGGGGCTGTCGCCGAGCAACACGGACTTTCAACTCCCGCCACAGATTTTCTATGGGGTTGAGGTCTGGAGACTGGCTAGGCCACTCCAGGACTTTCAAATGCTTCTTACGGAGCCACTCCTTTGTTGCCCGGGCGGTGTGTTTTGGATCATTGTCATGTTGGAAGACCCAGCCTCGTTTCATCTTCAAAGTTCTCACTGATGGAAGGAGGTTTTGGCTCAAAATCTCACGATACATGGCCCCATTCATTCTGTCCTTAACACGGATCAGTCGTCCTGTCCCCTTGGCAGAAAAACAGCCCCATAGCATGATGTTTCCACCCCCATGCTTCACAGTAGGTATGGTGTTCTTGGGATGCAACTCAGTATTCTTCTTCCTCCAAACACGACGACTTGAGTTTATACCAAAAAGTTCTACTTTGGTTTCATCTGACCACATGACATTCTCCCAATCCTCTGCTGTATCATCCATGTGCTCTCTGGCAAACTTCAGACGGGCCTGGACATGCACTGGCTTCAGCAGCGGAACACGTCTGGCACTGTGGGATTTGATCCCCTGCCGTTGTAGTGTGTTACTGATGGTGACCTTTGTTACTTTGGTCCCAGCTCTCTGCAGGTCATTCACCAGGTCCCCCCGTGTGGTTCTGGGATCTTTGCTCACCGTTCTCATGATCATTTTGACCCCACGGGATGAGATCTTGCGTGGAGCCCCAGATCGAGGGAGATTATCAGTGGTCTTGTATGTCTTCCATTTTCTGATGATTGCTCCCACAGTTGATTTTTTCACACCAAGCTGCTTGCCTATTGTAGATTCACTCTTCCCAGTCTGGTGCAGGTCTACAATACTTTTCCTGGTGTCCTTCGAAAGCTCTTTGGTCTTGGCCATGGCGGAGTTTGGAGTCTGACTGTTTGAGGCTGTGGACAGGTGTCTTTTATACAGATGATGAGTTCAAACAGGTGCCATTCATACAGGTAACGAGTGGGGGACAGAAAAGCTTCTTACAGAAGACGTTACAGGTCTGTGAGAGCCAGAGATTTTCCTTGTTTGAGGTGACCAAATACTTATTTTCCACCCTAATTTACGAATAAATTCTTTACAAATCCTACCATGTGAATTCATGGATTTTTTTTTCACATTCTGTCTCTCACAGTTGAAGTGTACCTCTGGTGCAAATTACTGACCTCTGTCATCATTTTAAGTGGGGGAACTTGCACAATCGGTGGCTGACTAAATACTTTTTTGCCCCACTGTATGTCTGGCCCTTCCAGGTGTGACCATTATTAAATGTGAGTCTTTAGGGTTCTGGTTACATTAAACAAAGGTTTCTTGTCATTAACAAGAAAAAAAATTCTCTTTTGAGCTACAGAGTTTATCCTGTAACTGTGTTTACTCTCTGGATTGCTAAAACCCTAAATCTCCTGAACTGTTGTTTTCGGATGTGGCATGTCTATGATAAATGTTTGTTTGGGTCTGCGAAGGCGAGGGAAGGCTTGCAGTCATGGTTGAAACTGACAGCAGCTTCCTGTAACTAACACAGATATTTATTGACCAATCCAACAACCCTGACCCTGTCTTACGTAAGTATAGTCATCAAATGTCTATTATAACTCCAGCTCATTATTAACCGTTCTGCTTCATACCCCAGCGTTCCCCCACTTAACACCTCCTCTGTTTCATTCACTTCATCCTCTAAAACTCTCCTTCCTAAGCAAAGAGTGTGTATGTGTGCTGGATATACACAAAGATAGAGAAAAGAGGGGAAAACACTCTATGCTTGCTTACATTTCAGTGTGTTTGTGTGTGTGACTCAGTGTCTCCGACTGAGATGGATGTTCCACCGCCTCTGAAAGAGGAGGAAGTGGCTCTGTGACACCCCATTTATACTGCTAGACACTTCAACCTGTGTGTGTCTGTGTGTGTGTGAGGAAGGAAGACAACACAGCCATAAAAAAAATCTTTAAGCAACACTCCCCCTTCCAAATAACCATTATTACTCTATTTAATTGTTACTTTACTTTAACATATCGATTTCCAAAAAAGATTTCACTAAAAAATACTGTATGGTATAAAAACATGCATTTTTATTTAACGTTTGGTGTGTGTTTATTTTATACCAGTGCCCCATTTACATTAAAAGTCATCACAACAGAATAATGCATGTATTCTCGTTTCTATAGTAAACCTTCTGTGGTCTCTCCAGTAGGGACCTGCAAAACTACAACTGCTTGCTGTCACCAGAAGCAGCGCTTGATTAGGCTAATTATTCATATTTTATTAAGTTATCAGAGAGCTGCAGACAAACAAGGTGGAAAGTAATAAGGACAGCCCTGCACACCAGCGCAGTACCTCGATGTAGGAAACGAATGGTTGTATTCAGACAGTGTCAGAGTAAAGTGACCATTTAGTTAGTGGACCAACGCATGCACAAGCTTGCTGCACAAGCTAGACAGCACACAACATTAGCTACAACTGGAAATAGAGCAGGGCGATATGACCAAAAATATTTATCACAAGTAGGGATGGGTACCGGTATCGGTTCTGACATTTCGGTGCTTTATTTCTGTGCTTTTTTTCCTGAGATGTCACACACTTTGGATTCTAGCCAATCATTGTACCTTTGCAAGCGTAGTAGGCGGGCTCAGGTACGTACATTCTTTTAGAGCAGAGCTACAGATTAAAAATGCCCAAGGCGAGGCGGTCAAAGTCTGGCTGTACTTCACAGCAAAAGATGCAAACTCCACCTAGCGACGTATAGCATTTTGTTAAAAGCTGAGACATGCGCCATATTTGATAGCTTGGTGCGAGACCTCACACTGGGCACATCTACTGCGGGTGAGTTGCCTGTTATCGGACCCGGAGTTAGCAACATCCCCCAAAAACCCGAAGAGGACAGTCCTGGCCCCTAGCCCTGCCAGTGTAGCAGAAATGATGAGGATGATGATGGCAGCAGCAGCCGTTCTTCTCTGCGTGAGTAGCTTAATGTTGTTCGTGTGTAATTTACGTTGAGTAGGCTAACCACGTTATTACATTAATGCACGTAAGGTGAACTAGCAAACACCGTCGTAGTTACATGCAGCTGTCTTCTTGTTTGATGGCAGAGTCTCCCTTCACCCTGGCCAAAAAGGCTAAAATGACCAAAGAAAAAGTGGAAAACAGCTAAACATGAGAGGTTTTAGGACAAAGTTTGTGTTTTTTGCACTGTCGATTTTCAGAAAAATCAAAGGATTGATTTCAAGTGTGCCGTATTTTCCAAAAAACACGGTAATAACGACGGCCCACTAGCATGCTCTACCAAAAATAGTGCTTTGTTGTGTATCTGACGGACGAAAGCCAAACCAGTTCCACACCACTGAAGTTGCAGCATTTTTAAAAACCAATTCTGGTTCATCTGTTTCATTCAACGATCCGCTTTCGCCCTTCTTCTTCTCCACCATGCTTTTTCCGCCATGTGCGTATGAAAACAAAGGCACTGCGCATTTTACCCATATTCTATCGCGATATTTCATTTTCTTATCGATGCCAAACATTATACCGGTATTACCATGAACGGTATGACATGGCGCAGCCCTAATTGGAAAGCTAATCTGCTGTCCAGGATTGTCAGCCTCAGTATCCCAAAAAAGCCCTCTGTTATACCTCTAGGCAAATCGATCAGACCCAAACACCTCCAAACTCTTAATAGCTTTAACCACAAACAATTTTACTCAGCTGGAAAAACGGAAAAAATAACACATTTGTGGCAAGTAGCCCCAGTTGTGCACAAAAAGTTATATGTTACAAACATCATGCATAGAGTAATATATTTTTCCTCTGTCATGATGAGGTAATTAGTGTAAATGTGATTTGAAATTTAAAATCATACTCTCTGCTTTCTGAGTAGCTGAGATTCTGGAGGTTTCTCTTTCGCTGAATTAAAACCCTTTTGTTTGGACAAAAAGATGCAAAAGAAAAAAAAAAGCAAAGAGGGAAAAAAAAAGAAAAGAGACTTTCTCTGTTTTCAAACGAGGAAACAACAAAAGGCCCGGCAACATGTTTTAATTGTCACCATGGAAACCAGATGAATGAGCCGTTTGACTGGCCGGTAATGACGGCTCGCCATTCAGCCTTGCAGCGAGTCACGCGTGAGTTTGTGTGCGCGTGTGTTTCGAGTGTGTGTGTTTAGCTGGGAGGTCATTTGTACAAAGCAGGGAGGGCAACATATCTACATGTCTGCTGGGACAGAAAAAATACGGCGCGAGAACAGAGACAACAACTGCCTGTTATGTCTGCAGCATAGCAGCTAAACACATGCACATACTAATAACTGAGACGAGGAGAACAAATAAACAATCCCTTCAGCTTTTTACAGATTTCCTAATTCACCACAAGTTGCTACTTCAGCTGTTTCAGTGTGTGATTTATATCACAATATTTTACAAAAAAGGGAAAAAAAAGAATCAAGACTTCACACAGATTTCTGCAGACATCATCAATTAATCTTTAAAAGGTGTCAACAAAATATTTTTTGAGTTTGTATTTTTACTTTTTCAGCCCATTCTTCTAACAGACGAGTAAAGAAAAAGAGTGTGCTGGCTGTGGGAAGGTTGAGTGACAATGGGATGTCACTACTTCATGCCAGGTGACCTATGACCCCCTAAGAACCCTGGGAATTCACTCATTCCAAGACATTACATGAAAAAAGTTTGCAGAATTCCAGAAAATGTGAGAAAAGCATGCACACTAATGCTGAACACGAAAGTAACAACAAATGTGTCTCTGTCAGTGTCAATGTGCGTGCTCCTTTTTTGTCTTTCTGTGTGAGGGCCAAACATTTTCAAAAATAAAGGTCAGCTTCTGTTAAAGAGGATAACTTGGTTTTGCAGATTAAGGCCAGAATTAGCTTTGATTAGATTCTTCTTTCTGGCCTGTAGTCAGACTTCACCCATGATGGAGCTCTCATGACTTTACAAGTATAAATGTATTTGTGTGCTTCTAACTCTACAGGAAGCTGGAGAGATCACACTATTCAGCTTAGAAACAAAGAGTCTTTATAGTGACGAGGGGTGGGGAGGGCAAAGAGAGAGAGAATTTGTTGGTACAGGAATGGTTGTGTTGTTTCTGTGTCGTCTGTAGGTTTGTTCTTTCAAAATTTACTCTTTACTCTTATTCGAGAGAAGTAAACTTGAGAACATTTCTGTGACATGGGATCCTGCACGGTGGTGACTGTATTACTTTTTGTTGTATATGTTATGTATCCATTGCCTTTTCATATGCATATTGAATTCATTTGTTTCGATAAAAAATGACACCAATAAAGCCTTACTAAATCAGAACTAATGACATTCTCTGTGCTTAATCACAGAGTCAATGTGCTAATCATATCAGTGGTGTTTTTGTGCTGAAGTGTTCACCGCTGACTTACAGTCTTACTGAGGACAGCAGGTGCTGCTGAACAACACTTCCTCTGTTTTCGGCTTCCGCCATTGAGTGTGTGTGTTTGTGTGTGTGTGTAACTGGAGTTAATGAGAGAAACCGAAAGTCAGAGTGGGTTGATGCCGTGGTCTTCACCTACACTGCAGAGAGAACCAGGCTTTTATCTGACAGGCTTTTATCTCTAAATTTATGGTATTCTTTAATAAACATCCATTACCACGTCTTAGAAAAGACTTCCTGTTTTTTACTCTCATCCTGTTTTGATTCGCTGTTCCAAAGTACACTCACCCTGCTGGTTTTGATGAATTCAATCTCCTGAACATTTCCACCAAGAGAAAACCAAGCCACCGTGTTTTACAGCAAATGTGTAATACACAAATAGCCAAAATCCCCCTTCAGGAGGATTTTGAGGTTCATGTTTTTATGATATTTTTAGATATAGTTGCAATTTTACTTTAAAATATTTGCAATTGTATTTTTCATATTGTGTCATTTTCAGTTGTTGCTCTTTATTTAGGTTTATGCACCAAAAATATTTGGCCAGGTTTAAGAAAAGGTCTTCGTTTAGGAAGAAATAGACACTTTTACCACATTAATCAAGTTACAAAGCTCCATTTTCCTTTTCATTGGAGTTGACATAGTCCTACCCCTAGAATAACTCCCAGCTCCTACACAAAAGTGGGTCGTCTTTCAGATTTTAAGTCTGTTTTTGTGTAAAAGATGATATTTTGTATTGTGGATTGTGGCTAGTATAGTTCTTTTCATCGTTGTGCAGAGCTGTATACAGGACCCTGTACATCCTGTGTCCCATAGAGGTTAACATTCCCAATATTCTAGTTTATTCTAGCAGTCATGAGGAAATGCCTCAACATTAACGATGTGAAATGCCACTAACACCTGCAGTGTAATAACTGTGATGGGAGAAAAGGAAGAATTCATGTAATGTTGTTATTAAGCCACAGGGAGGACTGTTGTGTGTTTTCTTAAGTTATCATTTATAACTCTCATTTGTGTAACAATTATGATGACGATCCTTGAACAATTAAGTAATGCTTGCCGTGATCGTCCACCAAAGCTATCCAACATGTTTTATTGCCTAAACTAGTCCTCTACTATTTTTATTACGTTTTAAGGCATGTCTTCTGGTTCCTGTGTGCTCCTCTGGGTTGTACATGAAGGCAAAAGCAGCCTATCACAGTGGCTGTTTGGGTTGGAGTAATTGTGAGTACTTTTACCTTGGAACATTTTTTAAGGCTAGTCTCTCGTTTGATTCTCGATTCCTTTTCTTTGCTCTTTTTTTTTACCTTCTCCTCCACCTTTACCTCTTTCATCCAAAACACACACTCCTGCCCCTCCTCTTTTCTTTCTATTCCAACACAATGACAGAAGTGTAATAGCATAGCTGTGTGTGTGTGTGTGTGTGTGTGTGTGTGTGGGCATCCAGCACAGCGACCATGTAGCCTAAACGACAGACAATCTTTATTCTAATGAAGAAGGTGCCAAGGTCACAAGAGAGCAGTGTGATGAATGGAGAAGACACACACCCACACACAAACCATGCGCCTGACACATTAATTGTGTACTTGAGCTTCCAGTCGATCTGCAACTGTAATACTGTGTGTTCTCTCTCTCCCTCTCACACACACAAACAGGTTTAAAAGGAGGCTTTCCCCTTGAGATGACTTTTACGCATTATTCTCATGACACACACTTAAACAAACTGTCAATGGAAATAAAATTTGTTGGCAGGTAAAAGGCAAACTGCAGCGTGTGTGATCTGCTGTCCGACCACTTTGAGACAAACCGCCACCAAAGCTCAATAAACAGAGTTTCTTTATTTCTGACTGCTGCAAAAGATCTTAAATCAAACCGCTTTGTTGCCTCTTTGTTCTTTGGTGTGCAGCTCTAGGTGGGGTTACTGTAGGAGAAGAACTGGGAAAAATAGGAAATGTCAGAGTATGTGTTTCTCCTGCGAATCAGTAATAGGTTTCCCACACCCACCTATGCAGACCTGTGGATTGGAGAATAACATTTAAAGGCGTGAGCGAGTAGAACCACAGAGGCAGTAGTTGGAAATGCGTAAGTCAAGGGTCGTAAAAAAGGTGCCGCTAAGAAACACTTAGCAGTGTTTAAGTGACAAAATCAAATATTGAAATGGTGAGAACTGTTACTGTTTTTCGTTTCAGCATTTACTTCACAAAATGATTCCCGCTTCATCTCAGGGAGAAAACTTCTCCAATAGGACTGCTTTGAATTCTGTTACTGCTGATCGCTTCAGTCTTTGCTTTTGTTGCTTTGGAGGGAAACTCTGCAAACATGTTTATAGCCAACCTTGGCCTGACATTGGCTCGATGCTCAACGTCAAACTACTTTTAGTTCTGTATTAGATTCCTGCTCAATTCTGTGTGTGTGTGTGAGAGAGTGTTAGTGTCAGGTTTCAGTCAGAAAGTGTTCCTGGGAAGCTGAGGGAGTCTCAAGAGAGATGAGATACAGCAAGCGAGGGAGAGAGCGAGAGAGAGAGGTAGAGAGAGAGCGAGAGAGAGAGAGAGAAAGAGGAGGAAAGTTGGCGAGATGCTGCTGAGTCGTGTCTCTTTGTTCTAAAGCAGATATATCCCCGACTTTATCAAGACTGACAGAACAAACGCACAGGAAACAGCCTCCCACAGGACACATAATCCACACACACACACACACACACACACACACAGATGAGAAAGAGTACGAGCACACAAAGACACAGAGGTCTGATGTGAACACACACACACACACACTGAAACATATATAAGAAAATGTGAGAAAGTGCGGAGACACACATGCGCACATCGACACAAAGACACACAGCACGAGCTAGCGGAGATACAAACACACACTTTGCACGTGTGCACATTTAGAGCGCAAAAACACGCACTGTTTACACGTGTGGAGCTCCAAACACATACATGGTTAAGCTCATACACTGTACGCACTGTGAAAAGAAAACACAAACATGCTGCCAAGGAAAGCATATGACAACAATGTGCACACATGTGCTCACACACAGACGAGAAAGACTCAACAATAACCTCGTGGAAATCATGGAAGGGTCCAAATGAAAGGTGCACAAGGTCAACCAACATATATATATATATATATATATACACACCCGCATATAAAAAAAAGGAACCAAGTGCATTTACATTTTGCTAGCACATATTCTTGGATTCTGCCCCTCTGCATAACACCCAGTTCAAAATAATCCTTATTTACTTCATACTGGGCAAAACAGGCACATACAAACTCTTGTCCCAATCCACTGAAGCTAGCTTTCTTCTGATTGGCTGCCCCTCATAAACAGAGAGGGTGCTTTGAGTACTCCAGGAGAGTAGAAAAGTGCTATATAAGAATCAGTCCATTTACCATTTACCCTATCTGAATAAAACTTTTTTACAAACTTCGTCACACATGCAAAGACTATTGAAATCTATATACTTTTACAAAAGCATTTGTAATAAATTCCAATTCGCTGGGTATTTATTATTTCCCTGCAAATGCAACGTTACATTCTTCATTTGCATTTTTTTGTAACTGAAATCAGTATCCACGATGGAAGTTTGTTTGACTCACCAATAAATATGCGATGAAGTATTTGAAAAAGTCTTGCAGGCCCAGCAAAAACTGGCCTTAGTGTGTGGTTTTATTAGTTTGATAGAACTGGCAATAAGTTTTCGCATGGACGGCCTGTTTAAGGTCATAGAAAAGCATCGGATTTGAGTTTGAAATAGGATTTTGATCATGGATGATTTCCCACAACTACGAGAGATAGATATCAGTAACTTTGTTTCTTAGATTGCTTTGCTTTTTGCTTTTGCAATCCTGTAGCTTACTTTACTTTGACAAACAGGTTCTAATGCAGTGACTTCTCGATTCAACAGGTCTGGCAGTAATCATGCCTGGTTGTTGGCTTCAAAAATACTTACTTTTCATGTCATGATTATTTACTCTGATTTCAAATGTTCTTTGTAGTGTGTCCCAGGGGGACCATATTAGCGCTTGTTTGTCTTTATGCAGCACCTGCTGCTGAAATTTTCAGCTCTTCGAGCCTTGTGTGCCCTCACACTGTCCTCACAGCGGTCTAGGGCACAAACCTGTCTAAAAGTGTGAGCAACAAAGCTATGTGAAACACTGTGTAGTCTGCATGTCTGAAGCAGACCGCTTGGGGACTATAAAAGTCAGAAGGCCAGACACAAAATTGTCGTACTTCAATAATAACTTGAATTTTTCATTGTTTTGAAATGTTGCGTTTTTGAACTTTTGCCTTCATATCATATTCTTATTGACTCAGTGGAGTTTCTGCTGCTGTCAGTGCTGCTGTTGAGACATTTAGCTGGTGATTCTTTATACATGGATGTATTATTGCATGAGTTCATGCATAATGTTAACTATTATTACTACTTAACTACTTTCTTTTGTTTTGTGTTGTTCTGATTGATATTACGCTATATAGCCACACAAAGGGACAGGTAATGACTATGACACTGATGTAATGTTCTGCTGGGAAGCCTGGGGTCCGGGCATTCTTTTGGATATTATTATGACACCTGCTACCTGTTTAAACATTGCAGTCTCACAGGAGAAAGAGCCCAGATTCTTGAACGAGCCTCCAAACTACGAGGATCCTGACCCAATGTCCTTGTTGCTCAACAGCATTAGCTTACTTTAATGCTGTGGTTGATTGGGCTACATTTTCTGCAGTACTTGTAAGTGACATCCCAATGAGAAGATGCTGTTATTTTTCTTCTCATGGTGGAAGATGTGTAGGACACATATCTTCACGCAGTCCTCTGAGTCTTCATTGTTTATGCCCAAATAACATCTGGTACACATACAGACATAAAAAACTCAAGAAGACAGACAAAAGTTGACTGAGTTGACTGAGGGATTGGAAATATACGGAGATAAGTGAGGAAAAACACACACACAGACACACGTGTGCACACACACACACCTCCACAAAGAGACACAGTCCCAGAAGACTTCAGTTCTCTGCTCATATAACAAGCAGCGACAAACGACAAAACGCGACATCAGGATGTATGAGCCGAGAAACGTTCGACTCAACACATCGTTTCCCGACACGCGGATACACACACACACACACACACGGCGAGCACACGGCAGACACACACCATGGCAGCAGCAGAGCTCTGCAGGTCTCTGGAGAGAAGAAAGGGGAGTATCAGTCTACAAAGAAAGAAAGAGGAGCATGTGTGTGAGTGTGTGACAGAGAGATTTTCCTGAGCTGCAGGAAGTTTCTTTTGTAGGATAAGGAGAGATTTTTGCTGTTTCAAAGTGGGTTTTTTAAACGATTTTCTCCTTCATTTCTCACCCGCATCCTTTTTCTTTTTCTTCCTTCTCTCTCCACCTCGTATTTACAGTCAGATTTTCTTTCTGCGTGCGTCATTTTAAAGATACAGAGGTCAGATCTGGAGCATCTTTTAGTCCCTTTCTTCTTGTTCCTCCTTTAATTGTTCTCTTTCCTTCGTGAACTTTAAGTCACACGTCAGCACATTCAGATTTTCAAGATGCTGTATTTGTTTCACATTTTGCTTTTCTCTTTCCATATTTTCTTTCTAACTTTATGCCTGCTCCTTTGTACCCTTCTTTTTTCTCTTTCCTTATTAAATCCTTTAGCTTTCAATTCTTTCCTTTGTTTTACTTCTTTCTTTCGTTAAGTGAAGCATCATTTTCATTCTTCTTGTTTTCACCTTCCTTTCTTCTTTCTTTTCTTAGAGTTTCATCAGTTCTTCTTTTTTAACCACTGATTTCTTTCCCCTCAATGTTCCATCCTTTTCAGAGTTTGCAGTTTATTCTTCTTCTTACTTTTGCTTCCTCTTGTTCCATATTTAACATTTGGTCTTTCTTTCTTTTCTACTTTTCATCTCTTTTTTCCCATTCACTTCTTTCTTCCTCCATCTTAGTTATTACAGTAAAAGGGTTGGAAAACGTCACTATACAGATGTTTGCAGGAACAAAATACTTTTGCTTCTTTCTTCCAGTTGTTTATTCTTTTTCCCCTCCCGTCCCCTTCTCATCCTCCCTCTCTCCTCCTGTACGGAGGGAGGTTGGGAGCGTTAGGAGCACAGCGAGAATTGCAGCAACAATTACATGTGAAATTAGCCTCGCCTCATAGCCTGCAGTGTAATTCCAGCCTTCTGAGGCGTGGCAAAGTCATCTGTCTCTAATTAAAGATTTTCTTTCTCTCTACCTCCCTCTCTCAGCCTCCCTCTCTCTCCCTCTCGGGTTAACATTCATCTTCATTCATCCCTCTCTCTCTCTGAATCTGAGAAGATTTGGGTAAAACCTAAGTTATTGCAGGTTAGAATTTTTAGCAGTTAAAACTAATGATTTCCAACTTTACATCTCACATACATGCATATAATATTTGCTTTGGATTCTTTACTTTCTATTTTCGTTGTTCATTGTGTTCTTCTTTTAATCAGAATAGTCCTGTACAGCCGTCTGTCTGACTTAATGAAAGACGCATACATCTGTGTTTTTCTTTAACTCGATATTCCCCAATGAAACGGAATAAGACAGATGCACTGACAGATAAAGTGACAGCAGAAAGAGGAGACAGAAAAACAGACAAAGCTGAGAGGATATAGGACTTAAGCCTTCTGTATGTTTCTCAGGCATGATTCTCTACTGGAATATAACCTAGACCGTGTGTGTTGGTGTGCTCAGCCTCCCGGTGAGGTTGTGTACTCTCACTGTTGCCCTCAGGGCTCAAGATGAAGAAACAGAGAGAGGAGCGAGAGAGGAGAGACACAGAGGACAGAAAGAGAAAGTGAAGCTTCTGTGTTTCCATCGTGTTTCTACAGGAGGCTTTCCTCTCCAGACAGACAGGATTGCCAGTTGTTTCTTCAAACGCTTAAAAGTTTGTTGTGTTTGCATTTTCCTTGCATTTATCCACGTTTTTGATACGCGACTATGATAACAACTTGTGTTAACCAAGTAACATTCTTAAAGTGGCAATTTTAGAAAAACACCACACTTTTGTTGACTTCAAATGAACATCCATGGGATGGCTGTAGCTCTGGAGGTAACACAAGTCATCTACCTAAGCTTAAGGTTTGTGGCTGCTTCAGTCTGAAGACATGATAGGCTGCAGACAAGACACTGAACCACAAACACACAATGTTACACTCAGAGCACTCGGATGTAGAAAAAAAGCGCTTGTATGAATCTGCATGAATGAGACGTCGCATGAAGAATTTTGAAAGGTAGAGAAGAAATCTGCTGTATCAGAACCAGATCATTTTGCTCTATGACAACACTGTAAACATGATCTAGATGCTTATTGCTAGATCTCTGGATGCTTCACAACATCCAACAGTGACTAAACATAACAGACTGTATGAAAAAGTTACACTTTGCTCATTTTGGAAGGAAGCTGGCGCCCAATCCAAGCCATGAACACCTCATTCAGTTTGCCGGTCATGTGTCAAAAATCTCTGAGCATGGACAAGAAGAGAAAGAGCTTTGGTATTTCAATGGTATGGGAAGAGCCACAGAATAACTTTGATGACTGACTGACTGTTTAGTCAATATTTCTTAAAATTCCAAAACTAAATCATGTATCAGTTACCCTGACCTCTCATCAATAATGAGACCTGTTCAGATGAAATATATTTTTTAGGGTTTTCTGAGCTTCCTGCTTGAAAATGAAATGCCCAAAATTAATTGAGTATTTCTCTGCAATTACAAACTCTATGTTTACAATCTTGGTATCAAAATAAAGCTAACACTTGTGAAATTTTATCATAGGTGTAAATATTGCAGCAGATATTACTTTGTCAAAGTTACTGAGACTGGAACACAGAAAGAGTAAGTAGATTTTATCTTCGCCTACTTTTTTAATTTATTTTTAGCATATATTTAACATATATATAAATTTAATAATATGCTTCAGTTCACATTTCATTCCAGAAATTCAGTATCCAACATATAACCATCATCTGTGCAAAGATTTATATTTCTAAAGTGAAACAGTGAAAAATTACAGCACTGCCACGTTCATGTCACTTCAACAAATCAAAAGTTGCAAGGCTAAACCCCATGTGGGCCCAAATTTACTGCATGTAGCGTCTGTCCAGTCACGTGTCTGTAGGTGGGTCTTAAATGGAGGTTGTTGACGGAAATGACTCTGATGCGGCTAGTTAGCCGTGGTAACTGCTGATATCATGAGGCTACCGGCTACCGGTGAAATAATGGAGGAAATCGGGACGGTAAGCCAATTTCTGTCTTAGCGCATTTGCACCACTTTGTGTTTTTGTGGTCGGGACCTTGTGAATCGGAATTGAATCAGTTATAGTGACGAGCCCTTGTAATAACTCTGAAAATAAGTCACGGGCCTTACTCAAAGGGTTAAACTGCTTTTGTTTAGAAAAATAAAGACGTTTTATAGTCTTTTCTCTCCCTGCATCAGTCTGTGTTAATCATTTCTGTGTTTCTCCTTCTGCTTTAAAGCACAGATAACCAGACGACCAGCGAAAACACACTGCTTGTGTGTACAGCCTCAGACAGAGCTCGCACTCTGTCGCACCCACACTGATTGGTTTTGGAACCCAGTTAATGAGCAGGTGTGTGTGCGAGCGTGTGAGTATATAAGTGTGTGTCTGCAGCCCAGCGTTCCATCAGAGCACCATGGGCTATTTGAAATGAGAATTTAGCGGCAGGGATGCACACACACACACACCCTCAGTCCTGATAGCCACTGTAATTAGTTGGACTCCACTGGAACTCGCCACAGGGAGAGAGAGGAAAAGAGACAAAGAAAGAGAGAGACGGGTGGGGGACATGTGTGATGACTTAATGCAATGAAACAGTTTCACATAAAATCTTGAACTGAAATTTCTGATTTTTACCAAAGACCCTAAGTCTTAAGTATGCCTCCACTTACACTTTCTGTAACCGTTCCTTCACCTTCCTGCTTTCCTTAAATCTCATCATGTAAGGTCTCCATCGCACACACAGAAACAATATTGTTTAACTATTGTTATCAGGGCTCAATAATGCATGAAAAAGAAAATGCCAAATTCAAGACCATCTCTTTGTATTTTCATGGTCTCCTTGTCCTCCTGTGCGACCTGCCTTTTCTATCTTTTTCTCCCACTTCTGGTCTCTCTTTGTCTCTTTTCTATTGGTGTGTATGTTTGCGTATCTATGGAATTGGCACACCTAGAAAGGCACCATGAATACTGAAAAGAATACATAGGTTTAGGAGGAACAAATGCATCCATACAGATAGCATTTCTCTCAGCAACACAATGCAAAAACACATGCTACATGCTACATTTGTGAAGTATTTATTTCATGTTCCTTGAAAATATTGACAAACAACAAAGCTACCTATCACAAGTATTAGCTAAAAACTGCCCAGTACTACGTAGGTTCAAGTAACCAAGATAGAAGTTTTTGCTGGATGAATACAAAGAATTAGGTCGAACTGGCTGAAACAAGTATCAACTGATTCTGAACTGCGTTTTAACAATCACAGCATCTCCAGTGCTTTTGTATTCTATTATGTCCTGCTGCAGTCCTACCTCCAGTTGTTTTTCATTAGTAATTTAAACTTTCACTGATACCCAATGTGTTTATATATGATAAAGAGACATCAAATGTGTGGGATGTGCTTTCACTTTATGTGTGTGCTTGCACATTAACTCCATGCTTTAATGTTTCCCTGTGTATTTTTATTAGCTGTGTGCATGTGTGTGCGGTGAGTGAAGTTATTTCTGTGTTTCAATTAAATATTATCATGGTCTGTGAAATGTCACAAACACACACACACACACACACACACACACACACACGCTTCTAGGAAAAGAGCACTAGCGCCGCCTCCTGTGGACTTGGGGACAGAACCTTGATCATCTACTGGCTGAGTTTGATGGGCCTTGATGTGTGATTGGTTGACACTCTCTACAAGGTCCGATGCTTGTTTCATCTCGCTGTGGGCCCGCGATGTACACACCAACACAAAACGAGGCACACACGCACCAGCTGGATCCACACAAACGGTCAGGGACACAGCTGAAACATGCACTGAAAAAAGTGAGCATCAACAGAGTACACATAACATGAACACAAACAGAAGCCTGCACGGAAAGATGAAGAAAAAACACACACAGAAAAATAATCACTTGGATAAATAACAGGAGACAGAAGACAGAAAGGAGAGGGGAAGACATGGATAAAAGTTTACTGTGAAAGACTTGATCACATTCCACAGTAACTAACCACTGTAACTAACCACTGTAACTACCACTGTAACTACCACTGTAACTAACCACTGTAACTAACCACTGTAACTACCACTGTAACTAACCACTGTAACTAACCACTGTAACTACCACTGTAACTAACCACTGTAACTAACCACTGTAACTAACCACTGTAACTACCACTGTAACTAACCACTGTAACTAACCACTGTAAAGCTACTATCAGAATTTGTTTTGATCTTCATTTCACAAAATATTTCTATTTTGAGGAAGGGGAGGGGCCAACATTCACACGCATTCCTACTGGATGCTTCAGAGAGCAACTTGGGATTAGTAACTTGCCCAAGGATACTTGGCATGCAGACTGGGGAGCCAGGGATCGAACTCTGGCTAGAGGGTTGCCACCTTGTGCCTTTGGATCAGGGAACAAGTCCTGACTATCATTTGCACTTATGCACCAAAAAACAACTAAGAGTACCTGGCGTCTTGTGGTGCCTGAAGTCAGGTCCTTGAAGGCGCCCAATCTGGGAACTAGACTAACCTACTGAGGGAATTTAACATTCAAACAGTGAATGACAGTGTGACCAAATTATGTGAGACTGGGAGAAATAGTTTGTCTGATTTGAACCCGAGCAGTGTTTTGCTATTGGACTTCCATGAACTAGAATATGCTTAAAAAGGGATTTACTAACCACAGAAAAAGAAAAAGAAATACAATTCAAAATACAAACAAACACTGTGTTTGAAGACAAGGGTGTCCATAAATGCATGTAACACCCTAGGCCACAAGTCAATGAGCAATTTTGTAATCATGTTGACAGATCCATAGCCGTATGCTCTAAGCACTCTAGTGTCTGACAGAGATTGTCAACTCCCATCTCTGGCAGAACTTCAACAGAATTCCAAGGACAGCTGACAACAGAATTTCCATAAAGGATACTTTCTGATTCAGTAGCCTCAGAATCTCTGCTTTTTGCAGACGATGTGGTTTTGTTGGCTTCATTGACCAACAAAACCACATCGTCTGCAAAACGTTTGCACCAGAATATGAAGTAGCTGGCATGAGATTTAGCAGCTGATAATCAAAGATCATGATTTTTGGTTGGAAAAGGGTGGAGTTTAAGTATTTCAGGGTCTTGAACACAAGTGATGGAAGATGGAAGTTTTTCACAGGACTGGAAAATTCATTGAAAAACTAAATACACCCCTAGAGAAGGCGAGAAGCAGCCACATATTGCTAATCAAATGCACTTAATTAACTGACAATATTATACGTTCACACAATGAGGAAAGACATCAGCAATCATCTTAGAGAAGCAAATGTTACTGTCCATGACTGTGGGAAGGCTTATAAGGTCTTTTCCAGAAAGTTTTAACTTTAAGTAACATTTTTGTACAGTGAAAAAGATTATTCACAAGTTGAGAATATTCAAGACAGGTACCAACCTTTCCAGATGTGGATTTCCTGTCAAATTCACCCCAAGGTCAGACTGTGCGAGGTTCAGAGAAATATTTTTAAAAAGCAAGCGCTACATCTCAGACTCTACAGACCTCAGCAAGTTAAATATTCAAGTCCATGACAGTCCAGTTAGAACATTTTTTAAAAAGTATGGCTTGTTTGGAAGGATTCCCAAGAGAAAGTCTCTTCACTCTGAAAAGAACATGGCAGCAAAGCTTAGGTTTGCGGAGATTCATCTGAACAAACCACATCTGAACAATGTCCTTTGAAGCAATGGACAAAAGACCCAAATTTGGCCATAATGCACAGCAAATTTTCTAATCTGATCTGATCCGATCATCCTGTTTGGTGAAAAACACAGCATATCAGCACAAACAACTCATACCAACTGTAAAACATGATAACGGAGGGGTGATGATTTGGGATTGTTTTGAAGCCACGGGACCTAGGCACCTTGCGGTCATTGAGTCCACCATAAACCCCTCTTGATAACAAAGTATTCTTCAGTCAAACGTGAGGTCATCTGTCTTTTTAGTTTTAGTTGTCACAACACAACTGCGATCCCAAATGCACCCGCAGCTAAATGACTAAAAAAGAAAAAAAGATCAAAGTCCAGACCTCAACCCATTAAAAATGCTATGGCAGGACCTGAAGAGAGCTGCACATAAATGAATCCCTACAAATCTCAATGAACTGATGCAACAGTTTTAAGGAGAGTGGGCCAAAATAACCACATAATGAAGTGAGAAACTGATAAATGATTACATCAAGATACTGATGTTAAAGATGCTTTTACAAGCTACTGACTCATGGGGTGTACTTAGTTTTTAATTGCACTACAGAGAGTTTGGTGGAAACTTTATTTTTCACATAAATGTAGGGCATTTTTTTTACAAATGTAAATATATTACTGTGTGCTGCATACTATATATTATAGTACTTTTTTATACTTAAAAGGTGGGCTTTCTCTCCCCTTAGAAACTTAATAAGCACTTTCCAGATGTTGACCACAAACTAGAAGGATTTTACATAAAAGTTTTTTTTTCTTCTCCAGATTCACTTATGTGTCTGGAACACTACACATATCTGTATCAAAGAGCACACAAACACTCTCCTCCTTCCTCCCTGCTTTCCAAGGTTGATAAGTGCCTCACTCTAACATCACAATAAACAGTAGAGCCTCGGCCTGCCAAGGCTACTCACAGAACAACTGTCAGCCCAGCTATCCTTTTCCGGAGGACACACACACACACACACACACACACACACACACACACACACACACACACACAAAGACAACACAAAAATGCCCACATACACACTGCTTTTTCAGTTCCACACCACGCAAAGGCAAACACTCACACACCCACACCTCCCAAAAAACCCCAACTTTTGTTGGGCCCTGTTGTTGCTATGGTTACAAGGTCGAGTCCCCCCAGTATTCTAGGGGAGCACAGCGAGGTTCTTTAACGGTCACATGGAGCGAAAAAAAAAATCACTGCAAAAACAAGAGGGTTAGAGCTGCTTTTCTGCAGGATACACACAAACTGAGAGAGGCAGGAGTAGTGAAATGTCCAAGCATTCATTTGTACTGCATGAGCATATATAACACATGGTAACATAGCTCCCACATATTATGTGTCGCGTTCTTGTTAATAATAGTGAGCCTGTTATGACTGAATGTTTATCCAACACAGTCATAAGAAGGTTGGATGAAGTGCTCCCATAATAAATATGGATTGCAGTGGTAGTTTATATTAGATCCAGCTCTGTTTAGAGCCATAAGGAAAAGAGAAAAAAACAGTTTTGCATGAATTAAAACTTCATTTCAGACCACCTTAGACAGCACAGAGGATAAACAGAGGCTCCCAATAGTAAAAAATAAATAAATAAATATTTTACAAAGGCAGCATGGTGACCTACAGCTCAGCACAGCAGGCGACACTATACATACCAGGGAGAGGGATCCCAGTGAAGGTTTTCAAAAACCCAACATCCATACTGGACTGAATCAGTCATAATGGAAATGCATTGACACAAAGCTTTAACCTCCTAAGACCCGAACTCTTCCACGGCATGCATTTTTAAATTCTCTTTGATATTTGGGCATATTGGGGCCCGATGAATGTAAAAATAAAGAATTACCAGATTTGTTTTTTTACCTAATTTTTGTTTCTAAGAAAAATGAGAGTCACATATGAGGATATTCGTTATATCTACAGTAGCAGTATAATGTCCTCATAAGTAGATATCAGGCCCTTGTAGAGCAAAATTGAGAATTTTGGTCTAAATAACCCAAAATGTGATGTCCGCATATGTGGACGCCAGGTCCTAGGAGGTTAAGGAAAGGCTCCAGGTATTGTACCATCGAGATACCTGAAGAGTCAACACGTACTCACTCCCAAAGTGTAACATTTTACACTAGGTGACAAATCGTCGGTATATTACGCTTCTGCTTGCTGCGTTACTGTTTATCCATTGTGCTCATACTGTCATCGTATCAGCAGGGGTGTATATAAGCACCATGTAAAATTGAAGTAGCAAGCTATAATGTAAACAGTCTGGGAAACCCAATTGAGGAGATAAATTTATGGCTGAACTGAAGAAGGAAGAAACAGAAGTAACTTTTCCTTGAAAGACTCATTTGGTGGAATTGGAACATGAAACACTAAAAAAAATGGAGGTTCAATCAGGTTTCATATTCCTGGACCCAGGATTCCAAAAGAGGCGTAAGCATTTAAATTTTCAGTTAAGTGAGCTTTGAATTACATAAGTGCGAAGAAAGATACTGATGGGAGGTCTGAGGATATCTGCACGACCATCTTACCCAGGTTATTATACTATTCCAAGCACTCTCAATTGAAATAAACGATAAGCAATTCAATCAAATGGGACAAATTAGTATCACAGTATATTTGGCAAGGGAAAAAAACGAGAATAGGACTTTAAACCTGCATACTGAAAAAGAACAAGGGAGA
Source organism: Aulonocara stuartgranti (assembly GCF_965226115.1). Classification (NCBI taxonomy): domain Eukaryota; kingdom Metazoa; phylum Chordata; class Actinopteri; order Cichliformes; family Cichlidae; genus Aulonocara; species Aulonocara stuartgranti. Next base: position 26,326,599 of record NC_138955.1, on the reverse strand, counting down.
ATTTGCATTACCCTGCTTAAAAAAGGAATATATTTCAGACTTATTCTGAAACTACTGTGCAAAGCAAGATGGAAGGAAACTGAAGAACACTTTACTGGGTATATTCCAATTCAAGCATGGCTGAGTGATAAAAGACTGATCCAAAAACTAATGGACCTGGGTAATAAATGGATTAATTTATCTGTGAAAACATGGCAAAATATTATCATCAAGGTTAGTTTGATAGAAGAGATAAAGAAGCTACTGACACGATATTGATTTTGTACCTAATAAATTATATGCAAACCATAAGCAATGGACCATTAAGGGTCTCTCCTTATATTGTACCTTTTTTAAATAAAGTGACACTGTGCAAAGTGTGGCTTTTAACTGAAAAATGTTAAAAAAGAAGTTAAAAAAAAAGATTCCTCTTCAGATTCCTAGTCATAGTTTTAAGGAAGAGATTCAAATAGCACTCAACAGCTTAATAAAAGTGCTTTTCAGTGCCTATTAGGCAGACTCTGATCTAAACGTGATCTAAAGAATATAAAAGGGAATCAGTACCTACATAAAGCAAAAATGGCAGAGGGAAGCTAGTTAAGTTCAGTTTAGTTTATATAGCACCACAACAACAGTTGCCTCAAGGTGCTTTATGCCAAAGACGCTACAATAATATAGAGAAAACCCAACAATCAGTGGAATAAAAAGAAATCTGTTTGCAAAACTGAGCTTTCCAATGGAGGATTGAGAATAACATGTTAAGGCTCACTGGGGTTGTTTGGTGTGAAGAGTCTTCATGGATATTTCATTACTCCGATTCAGAGGTCACATCACTCAAGCTCTTGCAACTTCCTTTAATGTCCTCCCTTCATTTATGCTAGTTTTATTTTATTATTTTATTATGCTTCATTTATTGCCACATGTTGTTAAGTCTATCTTTGAAATCATGCCTAAATAGACCTCTGCATTACTTACTGTACCTTATTTATCTTCGTTTTATATATTCTGCTCCTGCGAACAATTCTGGAGAAGAAACACTTTAAACTTTTGGTGACTTTCTGCCAAAATAATGTTTAAATAAACTATTTTTCCTGCGCCTACCACTAGGCTGAACTAATGCCATGCTAATTCACGTAATGGATACATTAAGCCAAGGAAAATGAAAAGTACATCTGCCAACACTGATAACAAAGAGATCCGCCTGTAATCAGATAACTGAAACAGTGGTGACACTCAGCTGTGCACATCCGTCAGTGCAGCAGCACAAGTGGATGTGTCCCTGTTGGGCTGAGCAGAGAAATTATCGTCTTTGTTTCTAGAGACTGTTCCCATAGATTTCAATTTAGGATTCTTTGAGTGCTGTGTCCCTCTCTTTTAATGTCTCTGCTTAAAGCAAGTCAGAAATCACAGTTTTACACTCGTCATCACTAGTTTTCCAACTAGCCACTGGTTTAAGCTTAATTCTTAGAAAATCAGCAGTCACATGGCTTCATGTTCCTGATTGTTTGGATTACAGCATGAAGCTTTAGCCTACACAAAACTATGCTGTTATCACTATCTCTACTTTTAAGATTAGGCTTAAAACTTTCCTTTTTGCTAGAGCATATAGTTAGGGCTGGATCAGGTGACTCTGAATCCTCCCTTAGTTGTGCTGCAATACGCGTAGGCTTCTGGGGGATTCCCATGATGCATTGAATGTTTCTTCTTCAGTCACCTTTCTCACTCACTATGTGTTAATAGACCTCTCTGCACTGAATCATACTTCTTATCAATTTCTGGCTCTCTTCCACAGCATGTTTTCTATCCTGTCTTCCTTCTCTCACCCCAACCAGTTGCAGCAGATGGCCCCGCCCCTCCCTGAGCCTGGTTCTGCCGGAGTTTTTTGCCATTAATGCCCATCTATTACTCAGATGAATGACTAATCCCTTCGGTAGGGGTTTGATTACACCAGTAATGATTTTAATTGAACACTTTAATGAGAAAATGCTTTGTTTAAATGCAGAAATTCAGGTAAATGAAAGACACAGTGCTATCTACAGCCATAAATATACAAGGAAAATACAAGGATACAAAGTTGTTGGGGCACAAGCGCATTTTATAGCTGCTACATGAATGCAGTGGATTCACTGTCATGGTATTTTTACAGTTTGAACACAGCACAACAACCTCTATAAGATACAAAAGCCCTATATGAGCAGCTTACAGTATACAGGCCTGTAGACCTGTCTCCGTAAGTCTCAGCGGTGGAGAAGGAGAGAAACAGTATAAGAAAGCGACCTTGGACCGGGCGAGGAGACGCTGTTGAGCTCCGCATCAATATTTTAGCGGTAGAGTTGACACATCAAAAAAAAAGAAAAAAAAGAGAGAAAGACAAAAGAAAGAACGAGGGAGAAAGGAGAAGAAGAGAATGCCCAGCGATTCCAGAGTCATCCAATATTCATGCACGCATCATCGCTGCCATGAATATTCATATGGAGATGAATATTTAAGTGCAACTCCTATGGAGAAATTAGGTTCATCTTTACACTTATCAATAATTTGCAGGCCAGGTGAGTCTCATCGGCCACTAAATAAGTCATGTCTGCACGCACGCACACAGACGTTTGAAGGATGGGAAAAAGAGTGGAAAACAACACAAAGTTACATGTCTGCTGGTTCGCAGCAGTGCCTTGTGGGTAAGAAGAGAAAGAGATGTCAGCAGTTTGATCTCTAAAAACAGAGTATGTGCACGCAGTTTATCTATTACCATTAATGAATATACATGCGTACAGTTGCATGGTTGACACACACGTTAACTCCAAAATGTTAAAATGTCCAGCACCAGTAACACTGCTTTGTTTTGGTTATTGGTCTTTTATGTCCAATGTGAACTATCATGTACCTATTTTTAGTGTATTTTTTGCACCAATCCCTCTGATCAAATATTTAGCATCTAGCCAGAATAAGCCGGGGTTTTTGTTTACTGTGGTTTGTAAATAAAAGAAACCAGTTTAGATCCATTTCAATACTTTATTTAGTTGCAGCTCACAGTGACAGAAGCTCTTTTGACAATAGGCAGTATTTCACAAATGAGAAATATTACTGCCGTTAGAAATACCCCAAACCTCCAACTGAGAACTAAAATGAAATAATTAATCACTACGAGCACTGTGACATGAATATTGTACAGCTGAGACTGTGAAGTTAAAAATTTAGTCAAGCCTGATAATGTAGAGCCTAGCCCAGGAAAGACTGTGAAGTGCATTAAACTGGAACTGGGAGTGGATTTAGGTCCACAAGGTTCCACTCCTTGGAAAAACCCACCTAAAGTTTTTGTCTCGATTTTTAATCCACCCAACCGTTTTTAATATTTCCAACCTGACACTAGTGAAATTAACACATTGATTCATGAACATCTGCCAATTGAGTGAATCTGAATTGTACACACATGGCACCAGCTCACACATACCTCAATATTTCATTTACTGTCTCTCAAAATATGACTTACTTATACTTTTTAAACTGTTACACAGTTTAGGAACAAGTATATTTTTATTCGATTCCCCTTTTCGTGTGCGTGCGCGCACCTGTGTGTGTTTGTAAGCATTTAACCCTCCTGCCATCCTTTAAAAAACTCACACCCATCACCCTAGGGACCATTCTCAGCCACGCCATAAAAAGACCATATATCCATATTTTATTCCACTTTAAATTAGCCAACCTTGTAAAACTACTTCTCCCTGAAATATTCATGTAAAGTTTTAATTATATTTTCGTTGTTTTAACCCTTCAAATCCCAGTGTTATTACATGAGCGCCCTGTGTTATAAGCCCCAAAAACCAAAAAACGAAACTAAATATTTCCACAAAAAACCAGTTGAAGTAATATGTGATTGTCATTATAAGTAGGCCTTTAGATGGACCAAAGATTGGCACCAACATACATTTTGACCTGCCATTATTTTTTTTGCATTTTTTTTGCAATTTAAAAATTAAAACTTCAAGGCCCTGAGTCTTCATTGACATCCAAGAAAAGAAGAAAAAATAAAATCATATGATGATAATTTGGGGTTGAAAAATAGCGTTTATAATGGAAGTCAATGGGCAGAAAATGGTCCCCAGGGTGATGGGTGTGGGGATTTCTGCTGCTCAGCCATTTTAGGCTGATTTAAGGAATTCACACTGGAATATTAACATTGACAGGTAAAAACTATCCTGTGGCAAGTTTGGTTATATTCCACTGAACACAGTGGAAATGGCAGCCATTTAACACATAGCAGTGGCACAAAAAGGTCCCAAGAAGGCAGGAAGGTTAAAGGACAGAAGAGCACAATTCAGAAATCTCTAATCGTAACACATCCTGTTCTTCTGTGTTACTCATCTGGTGGCAGTGATGTCATTACACAAACACACAATCTCTCTCTCTCTGTCACACACACCCTTCTCTATGATATGGTTATGAGGGAGGCTATGCCTTGTAATCCTATTCTCCTTGGTGAGGATGAAGACGGGTGTATGTTTGTGTGTGTGCCTGGCTAGAAAAAGGAGATCTGAGGTGGAGGGAGGATTAGGGCAGGAAAGAGGAAGCCAGCCAAAGTGGGCGGGCATTATTTGCATCAAATACTTATATTTTCTACACAGTTACATGTTTTCTTTTTATATTGAGACTGAAGTCAGTGCTGCTCCTCCATGATGGAAGCAGAGCAGCCGATGGGCCCTTTGTGAATGTTTGGAAACATGTGAAGTCTTTCTTGCCAGGTAAAGTTGTAATAGTGCCTTATCTCCATCACCTCCTGTTTTTTATCATACAAAACAATTTGAAATACTTTACTTATTCATCGCATATTTGGGAATTTCATTTTTTATTCTTTACTATGTCTAATTTTTTATTCTTTTATTCTTTTTCTCTTATTAGAAGTTTGCTGTGTGCCTCCATGTCACATCTATAGCACAGAGTGTGCTGAACTAGATGAGAAAGTGACTCCAAACTGAGGCATCCAAGAGTGTCATAATAGGACCGTGCTGTGCCAGTTGTGAGCTATCTTATCATACTATAAAAAACTTTGTACAAAATCTTTGCACATCGCTGAATGCATCAGCTTAAAATGAACATACTGGCTGTTGAGATTGATGTAGCAACTGTAGCCTCAGCCTATTAGTTAGTGAGATCAGGTTTTGTGAACTCATCCTAACTCATCCTCCTTTTTGACACTAATGGGACCATCATTTACAAACTGAACATCATGTTGCATTCAGAAAAACTTGAAAGACTCTAGTTTACTGAGGTCTTAAACAAAGACTCTGAAGGACCATAGACATCTATACGATTAGAGTTCCTTCTAGAACCAGAGAAGTCACCCCTGCTGGCCATATGAAAGAGTCCAAGCACTTGTACATTGGCTTTTCAGACATGGAAGTTACACTGATGTTTCAGTATACTGCAGCCTACTTCTTAGGCTGTTTTTTTTTTTGACCAATAGCCTTCATCTCTAAGTATGTCTGTTTTTTTGTTATATCACTAAGTTCTTGCTGACAATGATTTAAAATGCACAAGGCTACTCTATTCCAACAGGGCATATGTTCAGTTTAACACTGATAACTTTCACTACATTGCTAGCACAATCACGCATCAATTGGGTACAAGTGTGTACACTGTGAGGGCAGACAGTAACTTGATTACTTGTTTTTTCCAACCAGATTATGAAGAGTAAGTCACACACTTGTTGCCATGTCCCTCCGATGCAAACTGAAAAGTCCAGACTTGCAGGTTTTATGTGCACATTAAGTCTGCTTAAGAATATCAAATAAAGAATATCAATTGTTGCAGACCTCAAAAGAGTCCACAGAAGGTGCAGACTTCAATGAGTTCTCTGAAAGGATTACCCCTAGTTACACTATTATGGACACTGTAGTGTAAAGGGAAGCACCATGGCAGTAGTTTGATACACAGAAACAACCATGGTACATTTCATCTCAATGCACAGTTTTCCTTCATGGCCCAGCGCCCACAGGCTGGATATTTGGAAGAAGCATCAGTCGCACTGGATGCAGAAGTGTCATGTCTATTCACATGTACTGTGAGTTGGTGAAAGTAACACTATTTACCTTGAAGAGGTGATGTCTCTGCTCTTCTGACAGCATCAGCTGATGACTGTCTGTTACCATGGCGTCCATGTCCATCAGCCAATCCCACAGCTCCTGGTATTCAGCCTCAAACTCCTGCAGACTGACAAAAGGAAGTGAGAGAGAAGAAAGAGTTAAACTGTTATAATTAAATGTTTGTTTTGCTATGATTCATCTTGTCTATTTTATTATTTCCTTTATTATTGTAATTTTTTTTTGTCCTCCGGCAAAGGGAAACGTGGATCTTGTTATATTGATAAAACACATGTCTAAAAACTGACTGACAGATAAAGTTTGCTCTACAGAAAAAGACAACAGAAGGCAAAAAGAAAAAAGTGTCAAAAAGCAAAACTAAAATGCCGTTCCAGGGAGTATTTCATCACATTTTACAGTTGTGGTCATAAGTTTATAGATCATGTGCTTGAATGTCATGGTAAATTTGGGATGTTATAGAGTTGGTTCACAAGTTGAATTTATTTTGAACTTTCTCAAATCCAACACGGTCAGAAATACGTATATATACACTCCCACTAATATTTGGTTAAATGTCCTTTACCAACTTGCACCACAGCAAGATGCTTTTGGTAGCCACCAACAAACAACTGAACATTAGACCACTCTGTGTGGCAAAGCTGACAGTTCATTTAAATTAGTTGTCTTGTGAGATTATTATAGAAACAATTATTTGATCCCCGCTGAATTTGCAAGTTTGCTCACTTCCAAAGAAATGAACAGCCTGTAATTTAATGCTAGTTTCATATTAATGGAGAGAGACAAATTATCAAACTAAAATTCAGAAAAAAAACACATGACATATAAGTTATAGATTGATTTGTATGTCACGGAGTAAATAAGTATTTGATTACCAAGCAAAACATGACTTGTTGGAGAAACTGTTGTTGGTCTCCAGGTTTGCACACATGTCAGGAGGGTTTTGGTCCTCTCCTCTTTAAAGAAACCCTCTAAATACTTTTTGGTTCTTGACTGCCACCTAGCAACTTGAAGCTTCAGCTTCTCTACAGATTATCTGAAGGATTGAGGTCTCTAGACTGGGTAGGCCACTGCATGACCTTAATATGCGTCTTCTTTCGCCACTCCTTTGTTGGTTTGGCAGTATGTTTTGGGTTACTGTCATGCAGGAAGACCCATCCACAACCAATCTTCAGTGAGGCTGAGGATAGGCGGTTCTCATTCAAGACTTTACGATACACTGGCCCCTCAAAGCGGGGAAGTCGTCCTGTGCCCTTAGCAGAAAACCAACCCCAAAGCATAATGTTTCCACCTCTGTGCTCGACCGTAGGGATGATGTTCTTTGGGTCACACTCAGGAATTCTCTTCCTCCAAAGACGGCGAATTGATGCCAAAGAGCTTGATTTTGTTTTCATCTGACGACAACACTTTCTCCCAAGCCCTCTCTGAATCCTTTAGATGTTCAGTGGCAAACTTAAGATAGGCCTGGACATGTGGACCTTTTTAAAACGTATAAATTCCATGAGCAGTAATGTCAAAATGTTTAAGTTGCCTTAAACATTTTAAGTTAACACAAAAAACCCACTATGTGTTTGTTTCCACTCACAGGTATATTATTAAATAGCTACTGAGAAGAGAGACATCCTGGATACACATTTTGGTCGAACCAAATGGCAAAGTTTATGTTTAAAACTTTGTGATGATTCAGAAAAAATAACATCCATGCTCCTGCTGACATCTTCAGCAACTGTATGGGTGTCTTAGAAAGATATTTAGATATTGTGTTCATGACAGTTTATACAATCAGCACCCAGGCTGTTTAAATTTCTGTTTAAATTTTAATTTTGTAAAACTGTATTCAGACGTGGTTAATATTGTTGGGTCTTTAGCTTACAATATACAATGCCTCGAGGCGCCTAGACGCTACATAAATAAAACTGAATTTAACTGAACTGAAAGTGTAGTACGATAAATAGTCTTACACCCTCACGTCTTCTGTCATCCCCCCACTTCTTGCTGCTTCATCCCACTCCCTTCCCCATTCTCCTTATCCCAGATTTCACCCCCACCTCTCTCCATTTCACCTCATTTTTCCGACCTCTCAATGTCATGGCTTTGCCTCCCACATCCTCCTCTTGCCCAGAATTTCTCCTCCACCTCTCTTTTTCCTGTTTCCTCCTCCTTTTCTTGTTTCCTAGCACTTTCTCTAAATCTTTCTACCTCCCTTTTTTTCTCTTAACATCGTTCCTTTCCTTACTCTCTAGTTCTCCCTCCCCTTTTTCAGCTCACTCCTCCCACTATCACCTCCCTCTTCCCCTTCCTAACTCATCCTCTCACCTCCCCCTTCCCAACACAGGATCACATCAAATATTTATGCTGCTGGAACAGGGGCCGATTGCTCAAACACGCGCATTACTGTCAGCCGTTTTGTTAAGGTGTGTGTGTGTTTATTATTTATATATTCACTGGCTTTCGGTCTCGGCGGGGATCGCCAACATGTTTCTCAACATTAGCGGTGAAATTGTTTGGAATTCTCCGGTCGCTGACGATGACAGTTTGACAGCTCTGTCAGACCCACAGTATTTCCACAGTGACTCGCACACAAGCACACACACTGCACGTACATGCCAGGCAAGGCGACCACACATTAAGAGGTGCTCTCTGAAGCACACACATGAAAATCACTCAAATACACAAACACACACTTACTGAAAATCACAGTTACCCAGAAAGCCGCATACATATTCATCACTTAAAAAAGGAAACACACTACAATTTGATGTTCCATCAAAGTAGGGAGAGTAAACTATGAATGAAATTATGAAAAAAACAACAAATACAACAAAAAATACTCAACTCTCTACCATTGTCTCCTACAAGCTACAAAATTCAAACTATTAATATCTTTGGAATGAATGCATGCATTTATGGGCCTGAATCAGAATACTTTATTAATCCCTGAGGAAATTATATACACGTACATATTTTTACATCTGTTGTTTTGCAATATAGACCCAATAAGTGAGTCTTAACCAAGGGGCAACCTCTGAAGCTGAAAAATGAAGCCAATGCTACATGCATACAAAACTGCAGTTCTACTCACTTTTGGGGCCCAGCCTCAAATGGTTTGAAGTGACAATTTCATATTAAAATGCCCAACTTTACAACCTTAAATGTATATTTACAGCTTGGCACAAAAAATGGATTTAGGATAGGTTCCCTCTTCATAACTTCTGTGAATTTTGAAATCATCATTGATCTGAATACTGGAGTTGGGGGCGAGGTGGCAATACCTGACTGGGACACCTGTTTGACTACAGGTCGTAGAGTACCTGAACAGTGTCTGTAGACAAGTCCATCAGTTCTATTTAAACTACTACCACAGCAATATGCTTGCAACCAAACACAGGGAGTTTTTTCCAACTGGTTGGGCGATACAGATTTTTTCCCTAAACAGGGACAGGTTCTTGCCAGGGGATCACTAACCAACCTTACGTGACTGGGGCATTAGCAATCATTTTCGTAGTGTGTGGCATCAAACTCCAGCAACCACTCGCAACCAGTCAGAGAATACTCGTTGTTCCTTCAAGACCGGCCGTATGGTTTCAGACCAGTCTCTAGGCCTGCATGACTGGGCATTATTCATTTGATGCTACACTGTCACCATGATGTTCACATGTACAAACTGGAGGACAAGTTAGCATCACGTGGTTATTGGTCATGTGTTTTCAAAACCTTAATAAAATTATACTTCCTGCATCTTGGAAAAGTTTACTTCTGCTCCCACACATAAAGAACTTGTAACTATGGCATTTTCTGAAATATTTATCATGTTAATTGCTTCTGTCATCTCAAGAATACTTATGATTAATAACCACTTTAACCTTTCCTCGTGACTGAGAGTTTTGCATGTAATAATTTTGTGTTATTTTGCACAAACTTGTTCCCAAAGCTTTCTGTTCTTATCCTGTTCCCCACTTTTCAAAAATGACCTTAGTTTATTCTGTGGTTTTTATATCCATCACAATTTCGAACTTGTCCCCATTTTCTGTTTTTACTTTCTAAAAATTGTTTTCTTCATCTTCTGCGGCTTTTTTCATAACTCCTTTTTCCTGCTCACGGCTACAGAGAAATAAAACAAGATTTGCCAACATTTTTCCACCTGTTCCTCCTAACTCCCCCCGCCTTGATCTTCTGTTATTTTCATCCTATCCTTTCCTCACACCTCCTGTCCTCCACTGAAAGTGATTCTCCGTGAAATAAAAGCTAAACCGAGGAGAAAAAAGCAAAGCAAGCAAACGCTGCTTCCTTTCCCCAGAGGCGGTGTTCCTCATTATGCGCTGAGCAGAGCGGCCCTTTACTGACTAAGACAGATGAAGCAGATACAACACTCGTACAGATTGTTTTCTCTTGTCGTTTTTCTACCTCCCCTCCTCTCCTCCATTTCCGTCTTGTTCTCACACTAATGTTAACTAAATGCTTTGTAAAACAGTATCTCACGGGGGGTGGAAGACGAGAAAACAGACAAATCGGAAAGGAAGGATCGACGAGGCGCCACTGTGGGGCTGCGTTCAACACCGGGATGGTTACAGAGTGTTTGAAGTGTCAAGTTCGTTTTCTGTCACACTGCGCTGACGGAGCGCACAAGAGTATTATAGAGAGCCTTTCTGACATTCAGTCACCTGAGGAAATTTGAATTATAAGGATCTATTATTCATTTCTACCTCAACATAATTCCAGTCAACACTGGATATAAAAAATAATGTGGATAGAAAGTGTGCAAACCTACATGGAAAAACATACTGATATCTACACTAGCTATCCAGACATTTTTCAATAATGAAATAAATGTGAATCTGATGAGATTAAGTAGTTAAATGCCATGTGTTTCAGTGTAACACTGACCTCTACACATCCTATACGTCTGTATTTTCTATTTTCTACCCAAACACAACAGAGAATGGCACACAGACACTAAGCAAAGGAATTTGTTGGGCCCAGCTTCAATCTGCAATGAAGGGAATATGACAGGAGTGTCCAACTCCAGGCCTCGAGTCCCGGTGTCCTGCAGGTTTTAGATGTGTCCTTGATCCAACACAGCTGATTTAAATGGCTAAATGACCTCCTCAACGTGTCTTGAAGTTCTCCAGAGGTCTGGTAATGAACTGATCATTTGATTGAGGTGTGCTGACCCAGGGCGATATCTAAAACCTGTAGGGCACCGGCCCTTGAGGCCGGGAGTTGGACACCCCTGCACTGTGACAACCAGATGGACAAGTTAATTTTCCTGTGTGATGCTATGATAGATGTTGAAGTTCTGTACTTCTTTGTCTCACAGCTCCAGATTCCTTCCATATGTCCTTCAGTCAGTGTTGAGTTTTATGTGAGTGATGTGAAATACATGCTTTTCAAAATAACTGCTGTAACATTGTTAGTGTCCTCTATTTTACAGGGTTTACTAACCCTGTAAAAATTTCAAGTTCTGAGTTTCTGTCTTTCCTTTCTGGTATTTTGTACACAGCTGTTTGAATAAAACTATATGGTGATATACAGCTAAATGCTCCAATATCTGGCCGTGAGGTACTGTTGAGACACCTTGCTATTGATTATTGGTGTAAAATAGCAGGTGATAGTCCACCCAACTGAAACTTAAAATGTCTTCATGAGGGGCCTAAAAAATATATTGGAATCTTTCATTTTTAAATACTTTCTTACTGATTTACTCTTTTATGTATGTATATATATATATATTTTAATGATCTGTGGTGTCATTATTTTGAGAAGTTCTTTAACTAGTATTGTATTTTAAACAGGATTCAGGATAGATACCTTGTTGCTAACTAAAACACTCTCGGTGTCTTTCAGGCTTAAATGGACAGATTTGTTATCATACTTCACTTTCTACTTCCCTTTCTCTCTCTCCCTGTCGCCTGCTGCTGCAACGCCGATAGCGGCTGTAACTGCTGTCTCTAATTCATCATCCTCCATACAGCAGAAAGAAGAGAGCAAGGGACATAAGGCAAGAGGAGGGAAGGCAAGGCTCTCAGAGAGAGAACGAGAAAGAGGAGAGGAATGGAGAAAGAGGAAACTGGAGAAGGTAACAATAAGATGAGAAGACAGATATTCTAAATAAATAAAAGTAAAGAAGAGGATGGGAGTGGTGCATAGAGGAAGGCAACAAAGTAGTTACACTGAGAGAAAGGATGCAAAATAAAGCAAGGTGAGCAGGAGAAAAACATGAAGAGAAATGAAGAGGTAGCAGAAGGCCAAGAAAGAGGAGACAAAGCAGAGGTCAAGGAAGAGCAACTGGGAAAGAGCAGGAACAGAGGGTGAGGAGGAACGCAGGGAGCGATGGAGTGAAGGAAGAAAGGATGACAAGAGAGGAGGATGAAGCGATAGAATGAAAGGTTGAATGAGTCATATTGGCAGCCGTCACCTTTCAGTCAGAGACTCTGCTGGATTTATGAGGTGATTCACTGACACTCGCCCAGTCTAATGGATTCATCCTACAGAGACATTAAAATCGAACTGTCGATGAAGAGCAGCACAGAGGCCCGTGCTGATATTCACACACTTCTTCATTCATCCATGCTAACGGGTTCACCCTACGGAAACATTCAAATCAAGTTGTCCACAAACAAAACCCGGGTGCTTAATCAGTCATTCACTCACTAATTTATTATTTTATTAATCTTGGAAAAGAGCGTGGTGCACAAGTTTAATTTATTTAGACTTTTGTGGACTAAAAACACTGACTAACACGTCGTACAATAGGAAAGTTCCCTAAAACTAAACTAAAAAACTAAAACTAAATGTGAAAAAACAATTTAAGTTAACTAAAATAAACAAACTGAAATGATTTCGTCAACTTGGAAAACTAAATAAAATAAAACTATAGATGAAATGTTCTTAGTCCTGTTTGCCTGACGAGGCATTGATGGACGAGTTTATTGAGACTGTGAGTCAACTCATTTCAGTTTAATAGCAGTACTGATTTTCCTAAATCTTGCCTCTGACATACAGTATGCCCTCCATTACGTTAACAATTCAAAAGATTAAAAACAACACTGAAGCTAATAAAAACTGAAATAAAACAAAACTGTTTCAAATAGTAAAAACTGAACAGAAACAATGATTAGTCCTGAAAAAGATCTAAAATGCCATCTTCAGCTACCAAATGGTTGTAGACAGCCATCAAAAGTCTGTGGTTAAAGTAGAACTGGATAACAGAGTTTTAAGGTGGTATCACTGTTGCCTCACAGTCAGAGGGTTCTGGATTCAGACCTGTGTAGGGTCCTTCTCATTCTTACATTAAGTTCATTCATCCATATATTTACAAAGTCTAAATCCTCTCTCTGTTTCTCTTTTATCACAAAGTCATTAATTCCTGCAAAGTCAAGTCACTCAGTCATTCAGTTAAACATGCATTTGCTTTCAATTCTAATGTTAGTCCTTCGTGTATTCATGTTGGACTTTTTAAGATATAAATATGTTAAATAAGGTAACAAGTGAAACCAAAGTACTTATTGGTATTAAAAGTATGACTTTGATGTATATATATTTCTGCTCTGAAAGGTTTCATGTCCTGATTGGTTAGAAGCTTGGACATGCCTCATCTTTCCTATATAAGCATTTAGATTATTTTGAACATAACAATAAGAAATATGAAAAATAAAAATTGACTTTTAGTTACTTTAGTTACTACAAAAAATCTATATCTTCCACCCTTACTAACTTTCATTCTGCTAATAATTTAGAATTGAGATATTTTGCTTGAGATTAGTGAATAATTCCGTCTGACCTTCATTTTCTTCACAACTGAACCAAAACCAGAAATCTCAACAGAATGAAACTCACAAAGAAAAACATGTAACATCCAATTAATACAAAACGCATCACACACACCACTGCACTGGACAGACAGACACACACACACACGCTCACACATACCCAAATGTAAATGTGAAAGGCAACAGCTAACATATGAATAACCAATTAGAGCCCGACACATTCAATGTAAATTACTGAAATATTACGCCGCAGCCTCAGAGGGCTGAAAAACACAAACAAGATGAGGCTTTCATTTACATTTGTGCTGTGGGTTTTCACTCTTTGCGCACAAACAACTTGCGCATGTAACAACTGTTATTTAATTCAAGTAGAAGACAGTCCAGTGGCACTGCAGTGGGTTTGATTCGTATATGTGGACACTTGCACAGACAACGCACGCACCGCACGCTTCGCGGAAGCCACCGTGAAGTCACACTGACAACACCCGCAAAGTCTGCAGAACACAACATGCTACAGACTCAAAGGGAGTAATTTAAGCCTCAGTTTTTTTATTTGCATACACACTACTCAGTGTATGTTGTCATTTTCTTTTTGTGTGTGTGTGTGTGCGCCCTGTGTGTGAGTGATAACTGCAGTGAGAAGCTCCTCAAAGCCGGGGATGAAACGCCGACAGGCAGCGTGACCAAACACGGTGCTCGCCGAGCCGAGCCTGGCCACACCAGATTACTGCTGTTAACGCTTACGCTCTGTGTGTGTGTGTGACTGCGTTTAGCTGCATGTGTGTGTTGTCTGTTATGTTTGCCTGTGTCGCTTCTATCACAACAGACAACACTGACCTGCTAGTTTTCACTCTTATTATTTTGCACTCCATTACGCTCTGCAGCTTCTGTCCTCTGCACGTTCAACACACAAACTCGAACACCTTGTTTAACAGGCCCAATGAAATGGTGGAACTTCTAAAAGTCAGAACAAAGGACTTTAAAGTGGGCCTGTTATGATGATTTACAGCTCCCTGGATTTTATTCTTGGAATACACAGGAGCAGCAAGAAAGAAGTCCTCGTTTGTCTCCTATTGGGCCTTAGTTCATTGTTTTAGCTCACTTCCTGTTCCCTTTGAGCCACTTTTCTTCTAATTGGCTGCACATCACAAACAGAAAGTTTGAACAATGGTTGGCACTTCTGGGCTCACAGGCTTTGTCCCTCAATTGACCATAGGAGGGAAATTCAGTTTTATGAGTGCATAGAATTTCTACAGGGTGTATGAAAAGAATCATGTGTCTCCTACAGGATATATTTTTTAAGTAATGGACACAGAAGCTTGGGGTAAATTTCAAAATACATGGCTGAATATAAAGTTTTACATGCAAAAACTTTATATTCACTGTTCACAGAATTGGTGGTGTCCTGTCCAGGGTGTAGTGCACATTTGGCCCTAGTTGGGATAAGCTCGAGCCTATATTACACTAAATTAACACATTAAACTGATGGTTTAAAGTGGTCGCTTAGTGTCTTACGGTTCTGTAGTACTTGCATTGATCCCTGTGACTTCTCTTAAAATCTCAGGGATCACCTCTAAAGTAGGGAGCTGTTGTTATCCTGGCTTGATAACTTTTAAATTCTATATAGAGAGACCGTCTGATTCTCATAACCCCAAGAATGAAGATCCTCAGCCTAGTCATGCGGCAGGTTTGAGGTTTGTTAACCAGTTTGCTAAATTACCGTATTTTTTGGAGTATAAGGCACACTTAAAATCCTTTAATTTTCACAAAAATTGACAGTGCGCATTATAATCCGGTGCACCTTATGTATTAATTCTGGTTGTGCTTACTGACCTCGAACCGATTTTATGTGGTACACGGCGCTCAAAAATCTGTGAAAATGTGTTAGTACGACTTTGGTAAGCCACGAAGCTGCACCGCATGATGGATTGTCGGATACCGTAGTCAGGAGCCTCGCGGAGTTACTGTGCTTCAACATAATATTACTCTGTGTGTATAAGGACCCCAGAATGGCACCTATTAAGAGACATGCTTACGAAGCGGATTTCAAACTCAAGGCTTTCAGTCATGTTTTGTTTCGCTTAATGCGTCTTATGTATGAAAATAGACCTGTTGATTAATATTGCACTTCATAGTCTGAAAAATACGGTAGCCTAGTGGTGGATGAACTGTAGCCCAGGAGGTCAATGAATACTCTACCAATTCGATTCTGAGTGTATGCGTCATAATTAGCACTACACGAATGTGTGTGTACATGAGGGATGTGGGGAAGTTTTAACAGGTCCTCCCATAGTAGACATGCATTTGTTTTACAAAATAGAGCACTGTAAAGCAATTACGGAAGCTAACAGAAAATTACTGATCACTTATTCTGTTGTTTCCTGTTGTGCAGTTACCTGTTGTTCCTGGCCAGGTGATTGCCGCGCCTTCTGTTGGTGGGTGAGGGGTACTGCAGGCTGCTTAGTTTGATAGCCATCTGCTCTAAGGCCATTCGCTGGGCTTCGCACTGACTGGTGGTCTGCTCCGCCTGGAGAAAACAACAGAACACAGGGGTATATATTACCCAGACTGAATTATTTCTTACACTTCTTTGGTTCATTCTGAGATTGCGTTCACATCAACATATTCTCTGTTATGTTTGTTAATTGTACCTTGCTATAACCAATGAGGACTGATATGCTGTTTCCACGATATGCTGTGGATGCTGATGATAGTTCAAAGGGCTTCATAACAATCAATATAAGAATATTAATGCAAGAAAAGAAACTAAAATACCTCTTTGCAATGAAAAATGCAACTTACAGGTTTGATTAGCAGCTTCTTTTGAGATGTTTTTAACTGTTTTGAGAGAATAATTTGTGACATTTAACGCTCAAATGAAAGGGTTTTTAAAGAATATTTTGCACTACTGCTGAATCTTGAGATGATGTTGTTTTATAGTTATTATAAAATTCCCTTAAGATGTCGTCCAATACACTGTTAATAGGTTTCTGCACTGTAAAATGAAGACTTTTAATGCTACATGGAAATTTATGTTTTATGTTTTAGTCGATTAGATAAATAAATGAATAAAACCATCCATAGAATTTAAAAATAAATAAAAGTAGACCCTATGCTGGTAAACAGTCTAATGTCAAATAATCTGTAATGTTACAAATTAACACTATGTCTATGCATGTCATGTTCTCAGTTTGCTGAATTGCAGGTTTTCCATGAAAAATTCCTGCCTTTCTCTGGTTTAGCACTTCTGCAAAGACCCCTCGAGCGTAAGACTTTTTAAGGTGAACTTAATTCAGTGCTTCTTACAACGTACAAATACCCTGTCTTAAATAAAGACCAAGATGACCAGAATCAAGGTAACACAGTGAGCCTTCTTGAAAGCGAACAGAACGTGTGTGCATGATGAAGTCGGCGGTCTGAGTGGGATCATCTTCCACTGAGTGTGATTAGCTGTTTATTGCAGATGAAGGAGATTCGGACGTGGCGCGTTTTGTCGGACGTGCCCTTTAAAGCCCTGCAAGCATTCAGCAAGCCACTAGAAACACTCTCCATACTTATCCTCTGCGTCAGCTGACAACATACACACGCATCTATGAAACGGCACGTACATGTGTATGCATATAAATGTACATACACACACAAACATTTCACTAACACAGATCACCCATAAAACCTGACGCACACATTTAATACGAATTGCTTTTCTCTGGCACAAATTACCCCTCATACACACACTCCTATCAAGCTCGCACAAATGTTCCCATAAAGCCACACATGCGCACAAATTGACCATCAATTGCTTCACACACAAAAACAAACATATTCACACATGGAGCATGATTCGCTGCTCTTTCTCACAAATTATCCTTCTCTCTCTCTCACACACACACACACACACACACCACAGCTAGTTGCACTCGGTATCCAGACACAATCATATAGAGGCACTCAGAGCGCCGCTCAGATGTAATTGCATACAAACTATATGGAGATGAGGCCTCAATTGAACCAATGAAGGCAGAGTGAGTGTGTACAAACAGCCCAATGTGCACACATACACACATATGATCGCCTGCTTTTTCCTCATTCAGTAACAATCTGAATAAAGTGTTGTCGCGTCGAGTTGCGTTCGCCGTCCGATCTACTTAGCGGACTCGACGGAAGGATCTGGAAAGGTCATCCAATCTGTAGAAGGCAGAGCTGCTCAATCAGCGAGCTAATAAACAAACCGGCAATACACAATCAACAGCACTGTCTGTGTTGAGGTGTGTTTGAACGAGAGAATATTCTGTTTGTGTATGTGCTGCTGTTATAGAAATGAAACTAACTGGAGCCTCTCGGAGGAAAAAAAAACAGAGTTTATCTAAATGTCTCTCCACTTTCCTTCATTACTTCTCTCTATTTCTGTCTTGGTTGCGTTTGCAGACTGTTTGCTGGCTAGTTAGTCGGTCAGTGAATCAGTAAATCAGTCAAGTTGTTCATTAGCTGGTTAGACTGTTCTTTTCTGTGCTAATATGTTCCCTCAGTCTATAACTTTGAAGCCAAGCCAAGAACTACATTTAAAAATTGCCTCATTTATGTAAGCTTTTTGCACATTTATCAAGTAAATTACTGCACTTACAGCAAAGCAGAAGCGACCTTGGTCAAAAGAATAACCACGGCAGGACAGCTAATCCAAAAAAATGAATTAACATTGAAAGGGGACAATTGTGGTTTTACTAATTTTCTGTCATTTATATACTGATACAATGTTGGGTGTCAGGAGTTGGGTCTGTAACCCAGCATTTTGAATTTTATTTTGTATTTTGATATGTGGAATGTGTTAAGTTCTTTGGTTGCTATTGTTACTTAGGATTGAATTGAGTTTCTAGTTCTTCTATAACTCCTGATTTAAAAGTCTTTTCTTGTCTTCAGTGACAATATGTCATGTATTTGTTGTCTGTGTGTGTCATGTAGTCGGTGTTATTATGTCTACATCTCTCCGTGATTCCAGTTTTATTTTGAAAGTCTTGTGGTTCTATGTTCAATGTGCTTAGTTTTGCTCTTCTCCTGTGGAGTTATTATGTTCATTTGTGTCAGCCATGTCTCCCCAGGTGTTTCCACTTCCCTCATTAGCCTTCTGTGTGTTTTCATTCAGTCTTTGGCAACGTCCACACGGGTATTTTTGAAAACGGAGATTTTCCGTTTTCGTTTTAAAAAATAATCCCGTCCACACGTAAAGGCAGAAATGAAGGAAAACGCTGCTAGGAACATACCAAAGCAACAGGTGGCGATATAGTCCTAACCGTGCAGGCCAATCAGAAGTCTAGAAGCCTCGGTGGGAAAAAGAAAACAAAGCTGGGGCATAGAAGCAGAACCGAGTTGTATGTGTGGAGGGACAGTAACTGTGTGTATATGTAAGCATTTAAACACTGCAGATAGTACAATTAACAGTAACAGTATTGTAGAAATTCATTTCACCGAAACCATAACGTGGCGCACAGTGTGACGTTAAAAAAGGCGCACACCTTTGACGCTGCGTTTTCTGCATTTTCTCCGTTTTTCTCGTCCACACGTAAATGCAAAAACTGAGTTTTCAAAAAGATCCATCCTGGCCAGAGTTTTTAAAAATCTCCGTTTTCAGTGACCAAAAACGCCGTTTACGTGTGGACGAAAGGTGCAAACGCATAGAAAAATCTGCGTTTTCAAAAATACCCGGGTACGTGTGGACGTAGCCTTTGACTGTTTTCTTTCCCGTTCCATGTACTACATGATTCTGCTCAGGTCGTGTTCATGTTTCATGTTCATGATTTTCCTCGTTATAGTTTCTCACACGTTCCTGTTCACAATCATGTTCACGCCTGTTGTCATAGTTACCAGTTTAGTTTTCCCTGTTTAGGTTTTAGTTTCGTTTTTGCCCCTGTTCGCCTTTTGCTTTATTTTCTACTTGTGTATCAGCCGTAATAAACGGCTCGCTTTTTGTTTAACCTTAGTACCTTAGGGCAATCGTGGCTCAAGAGTTGGGTGTTCATCTTGTAATCGGAAGGTTGCCGGTTTGAGCCCCGGCTCGGACAGTCTCAGTCGTTGTGTCCTTGGGCAAGACACTTCACCTACTGCTTACTGGTGATGGCCAGAGGGGCCGATGGCGCGATATGGCAGCCTCGCCTCCATCAGTCTGCCCAAGGGCAGCTGTAGCTACAACTGTAGCTTGCCTTCACCAGTGTATGATTTGTGAGAGTGAATGAATAGTGGTATTGTAAAGCGCTTTGAGGGGTTCCGAAAAGCGCTGTATAAATGCAATCCATTATTATTCCCTGTCTGCACTTGCGTCCTCATACCAACACTCAGGCTGCGCCGTGACAGTTGGATGCCATTCAGGCAAAACTAGTCATTCACATTATCTGAAATGAACTTAAATTAATTGTCATGGTCCAGAGTCATGTGACCCAGTGTTTCTAAGTTTCATGATATTTTGTTATTCATCTGTATTCTAGTTTCTTTTCAGCTTATCTACTTACATTCTGTCATACCTACTTGCAGTTATATTTTATGGTTTATTGGACTCCTCTTGTGTCTCATCCCTGTGTTAATTCTTCCTTAGAGGTTTGTGAGTCTTATCTGTCATGTCTCCTGTCTGTGTAATTCATGTTGTCAAGCTCATGTCACTTCTGTGTCTTATTTAGGGTTCTTGTTTTACTTTGAAGGGTGTTCAATGTTCATTGCTTTAGTTTCACTTCCAATGTGGTGTCATTTGGTTTGTTCTAGTCAGCTGTTTCCTCACATGTCTCCACTTCCCCTGATCACCTCATGTATGTATTAAAGTCCTCTGTCTTCCTGTGTTCAGTGTCCCATCGTCCTTGTTCCACCCATCATGTCATGTCAGGTTTCAGGACTCTGTGCAGGTCATGGTCATGTTGCCTATTCATGTATGAGTTCATTGCTCCTTCATGTTCCTGCACAAAGTCCTGTTCATAGTCATCGCAGTCTCCTTTTCATTGTCTTCCTAGTTATCATAGTTAAGTCTGTTTCCTCAGTTTTCCCAGTGTAGGTTCCAGTCTTGTTTTGCCTCTGTGCTTACTGCCTTGTTTTGTTGACCTGATTATCAGCCGTCATAAAAGGCTCGCGTTTTGTTCAAGTTAGTTGTGGTCTCCTCGCCTGTGTCTGCACCTGGGTCCTCACACACCCACACACTGTCTCCCCCCACAAACTGCGGCATTAATTAAGTGTCTTAAGTTTTAATTTAGGAGTGATAAATTTGAATTCTCCTTTTCCAAATTCCATTTGAACTTCTGGGACAGACAAAGTGGTGAAACATGGAGGACAACAATTTCCCACAATTTCTGATTAATATAAGTCAGTATATAAGAAGCAAACCAAAAATAGCCTTATAAATAAAAGATCTACATATAAATATACATAGTAGCTGAATCTACAACATGACAAAGCAGACCACTCAAGCTCAGCATACAATGCACAAGGGTGAGTAAAAGTCTTAAAGTTTGTAATAAATCCCATCGTTCCAGAATAAACAGAATGCAGGATATGTAAGCATTCTGGGGACCCATGTATATAAATCACATCACCATAACCAAACAGAGACATAAAAGTCTTTCTGGCCAGAAACAGATAGAAAGGAAAGTAAACACCAAGTTTCAATTTCAATTTTTTCACCGAATGCGAGGTGTAGACGAGAGTGAGTCGTCAATTGTTTTTCCTATGTACTTATATTGAGATGCTCACTCAATCTCTGAGCCCTGAAGTATATAATACATGAGAGGTTCAGGGGTTTATATTTTGAATTTTTAAGTTTTAAATCACACAGGCTATGCTATACTGCACTGGAACTGACAGAGAGCCTGGCTATAAGAGGAGTAGATCATCATATCATCAGCATAAAAATGAGGACTGATCACATTAAGCAAGCTAGAAGTCACTGAGGCCTGATTGATGAATAACTCTGAAAGCATCCAACGTTTTCTAACAGCCCTTCGATGGCAAGTCTTGGTTTTAACTGTGTCAAATGCTATGGCTAGGTCAATAAAAATGGATGCACAATGTTGCTTGTTATCTGCTTGAAACAATCACTTTTAAGGCTGCTATAGTTGTACTGTAATTTTTCTAGAAGCCTGACTGGAAATCATTTAAAAATCTCCAGAGGGGAACTTTTTCCCCTTTTTCTGCTCTTCGTTAACAAGAACTTCCAGAACTTTGACAAAAGCAGATTATTTAGAGATGGACTTGTAATTAGTCACAACTGAAGTATCCCAACCTTTAAGCAAAGGGAGAACAAAAGCAGATTTCCAAATAGTTGGAATTTCATTTGTATATATATAAGAAATCCAAACAAAAAATGACATTGGTATTTTTGTGCAAGCAATCCCTATGAGCTTTCAGCTCAGATTTCAGACTGCTCTAAACACTCAGTTTCAGACTTTTTAGCTGACTCATGGCTCTTAATGATGTCAAAGAGAGTGGAGATCTGTATTTAGTCATCTCAGAAACAGAAGCTCCATCCAACTACTGCTCACACCTGTTTTATATTGACAGAACGTTGGTTTAAAGGAAGGAAGGAAGGAAGGAAGGAAGGAAGATGGGAGCAAAACAGTTTGT